>NW_027362110.1:0-507225 GCF_039654945.1 Dendrobates tinctorius
GGCCCAAACTATCAAAAACCAGCGGTTTCAATGAACACACATTTCTTGGTAGAATCATGCAGGACTGAAATTTTTGATGTTTTTCTACTCCTCTCATGAGCCCAAACAAGTCTCTAAAAGCATGAGTTTGCAACTACTTTACTTTTGGAGAAAATTCAAAACATTCATTATTCAATAGAGCCCAATAGCAAAAATCAGGTTTTGAATGAAGAATCACATTTCTTGGTAGAATCATGCAGGATTGAAATTTTTGATGGTTTTTTACTCCTCTCAACAGCCCAAACAAGTTTCTAAAAGGATGAGTTTGTAACTACTTTACTTTTGGAGAAAATTCAAAACATTAATTATTCAATAGGGCCCAAACTATCAAAAACCAGCGGTTTCAATGAACACACATTTCTTGGTAGAATCATGCAGGACTGAAATTTTTGATGTTTTTCTACTCCTCTCATGAGCCCAAACAAGTCTCTAAAAGCATGAGTTTGCAACTACTTTACTTTTGGAGAAAATTCAAAACATTCATTATTCAATAGAGCCCAATAGCAAAAATCAGGTTTTGAATGAAGAATCACATTTCTTGGTAAAATCATGCAGGATTGAAATTTTTGATGGTTTTTTACTCCTCTCAACAGCCCAAACAAGTTTCTAAAAGGATGAGTTTGCAACTACTTTACTTTTGGAGAAAATTCAAAACATTCATTATTCAATAGGGCCCAAACTATCAAAAACCAGCGGTTTGAATGAACACACATTTCTTGGTAGAATCATGCAGGACTGAAATTTTTGATGTTTTTCTACTCCTCTCATGAGCCCAAACAAGTCTCTAAAAGCATGAGTTTGCAACTACTTTACTTTTGGAGAAAATTCAAAACATTCATTACTCAAAAGAGCCCAATAGCAAAAACCAGCGTTTTGAATGAAGAATCACATTTCTTGGTAGAATCATGCAGGATTGAAATTTTTGATGGTTTTTTACTCCTCTCAACAGCCCAAACAAGTTTCTAAAAGGATGAGTTTGCAACTACTTTACTTTTGGAGAAAATTCAAAACATTCATTACTCAAAAGAGCCCAATAGCAAAAACCAGCGTTTTGAATGAAGAATCACATTTCTTGGTAGAATCATGCAGGATTGAAATTTTTGATGGTTTTTTACTCCTCTCAACAGCCCAAACAAGTTTCTAAAAGGATGAGTTTGCAACTACTTTACTTTTGGAGAAAATTCAAAACATTCATTATTCAATAGAGCCCAATAGCAAAAACCAGCGTTTTGAATGAAGAATCACATTTCTTGGTAGAATCATGCAGGATTGAAATTTTTAATGGTTTTTTACTCCTCTCAACAGCCCAAACAAGTTTCTAAAAGGATGAGTTTGCAACTACTTTACTTTTGGAGAAAATTCAAAACATTCATTATTCAATAGGGCCCAAACTATCAAAAACCAGCGGTTTGAATGAACACACATTTCTTGGTAGAATCATGCAGGACTGAAATTTTTGATGTTTTTCTACTCCTCTCATGAGCCCAAACAAGTCTCTAAAAGCATGAGTTTGCAACTACTTTACTTTTGGAGAAAATTCAAAACATTCATTACTCAAAAGAGCCCAATAGCAAAAACCAGCGTTTTGAATGAAGAATCACATTTCTTGGTAGAATCATGCAGGATTGAAATTTTTGATGGTTTTTTACTCCTCTCAACAGCCCAAACAAGTTTCTAAAAGGATGAGTTTGCAACTACTTTACTTTTGGAGAAAATTCAAAACATTCATTATTCAATAGAGCCCAATAGCAAAAACCAGCGTTTTGAATGAAGAATCACATTTCTTGGTAGAATCATGCAGGATTGAAATTTTTAATGGTTTTTTACTCCTCTCAACAGCCCAAACAAGTTTCTAAAAGGATGAGTTTGCAACTACTTTACTTTTGGAGAAAATTCAAAACATTCATTATTCAATAGGGCCCAAACTATCAAAAACCAGCGGTTTGAATGAACACACATTTCTTGGTAGAATCATGCAGGACTGAAATTTTTGATGTTTTTCTACTCCTCTCATGAGCCCAAACAAGTCTCTAAAAGCATGAGTTTGCAACTACTTTACTTTTGGAGAAAATTCAAAACATTCATTACTCAAAAGAGCCCAATAGCAAAAACCAGCGTTTTGAATGAAGAATCACATTTCTTGGTAGAATCATGCAGGATTGAAATTTTTGATGGTTTTTTACTCCTCTCAACAGCCCAAACAAGTTTCTAAAAGGATGAGTTTGCAACTACTTTACTTTTGGAGAAAATTCAAAACATTCATTATTCAATAGGGCCCAAACTATCAAAAACCAGCGGTTTCAATGAACACACATTTCTTGGTAGAATCATGCAGGACTGAAATTTTTGATGTTTTTCTACTCCTCTCATGAGCCCAAACAAGTCTCTAAAAGCATGAGTTTGCAACTACTTTACTTTTGGAGAAAATTCAAAACATTCATTATTCAATAGAGCCCAATAGCAAAAATCAGGTTTTGAATGAAGAATCACATTTCTTGGTAAAATCATGCAGGATTGAAATTTTTGATGTTTTTTTACTCCTCTCAACAGCCCAAACAAGTTTCTAAAAGGATGAGTTTGCAACTACTTTACTTTTGGAGAAAATTCAAAACATTCATTATTCAATAGGGCCCAAACTATCAAAAACCAGCGGTTTGAATGAACACACATTTCTTGGTAGAATCATGCAGGACTGAAATTTTTGATGTTTTTCTACTCCTCTCATGAGCCCAAACAAGTCTCTAAAAGCATGAGTTTGCAACTACTTTACTTTTGGAGAAAATTCAAAACATTCATTACTCAAAAGAGCCCAATAGCAAAAACCAGCGTTTTGAATGAAGAATCACATTTCTTGGTAGAATCATGCAGGATTGAAATTTTTGATGGTTTTTTACTCCTCTCAACAGCCCAAACAAGTTTCTAAAAGGATGAGTTTGCAACTACTTTACTTTTGGAGAAAATTCAAAACATTCATTATTCAATAGGGCCCAAACTATCAAAAACCAGCGGTTTGAATGAACACACATTTCTTGGTAGAATCATGCAGGACTGAAATTTTTGATGTTTTTCTACTCCTCTCATGAGCCCAAACAAGTCTCTAAAAGCATGAGTTTGCAACTACTTTACTTTTGGAGAAAATTCAAAACATTCATTACTCAAAAGAGCCCAATAGCAAAAACCAGCGTTTTGAATGAAGAATCACATTTCTTGGTAGAATCATGCAGGATTGAAATTTTTGATGGTTTTTTACTCCTCTCAACAGCCCAAACAAGTTTCTAAAAGGATGAGTTTGCAACTACTTTACTTTTGGAGAAAATTCAAAACATTCATTATTCAATAGAGCCCAATAGCAAAAACCAGCGTTTTGAATGAAGAATCACATTTCTTGGTAGAATCATGCAGGATTGAAATTTTTAATGGTTTTTTACTCCTCTCAACAGCCCAAACAAGTTTCTAAAAGGATGAGTTTGCAACTACTTTACTTTTGGAGAAAATTCAAAACATTCATTATTCAATAGGGCCCAAACTATCAAAAACCAGCGGTTTGAATGAACACACATTTCTTGGTAGAATCATGCAGGACTGAAATTTTTGATGTTTTTCTACTCCTCTCATGAGCCCAAACAAGTCTCTAAAAGCATGAGTTTGCAACTACTTTACTTTTGGAGAAAATTCAAAACATTCATTACTCAAAAGAGCCCAATAGCAAAAACCAGCGTTTTGAATGAAGAATCACATTTCTTGGTAGAATCATGCAGGATTGAAATTTTTGATGGTTTTTTACTCCTCTCAACAGCCCAAACAAGTTTCTAAAAGGATGAGTTTGCAACTACTTTACTTTTGGAGAAAATTCAAAACATTCATTATTCAATAGGGCCCAAACTATCAAAAACCAGCGGTTTCAATGAACACACATTTCTTGGTAGAATCATGCAGGACTGAAATTTTTGATGTTTTTCTACTCCTCTCATGAGCCCAAACAAGTCTCTAAAAGCATGAGTTTGCAACTACTTTACTTTTGGAGAAAATTCAAAACATTCATTATTCAATAGAGCCCAATAGCAAAAATCAGGTTTTGAATGAAGAATCACATTTCTTGGTAAAATCATGCAGGATTGAAATTTTTGATGTTTTTTTACTCCTCTCAACAGCCCAAACAAGTTTCTAAAAGGATGAGTTTGCAACTACTTTACTTTTGGAGAAAATTCAAAACATTCATTATTCAATAGGGCCCAAACTATCAAAAACCAGCGGTTTGAATGAACACACATTTCTTGGTAGAATCATGCAGGACTGAAATTTTTGATGTTTTTCTACTCCTCTCATGAGCCCAAACAAGTCTCTAAAAGCATGAGTTTGCAACTACTTTACTTTTGGAGAAAATTCAAAACATTCATTACTCAAAAGAGCCCAATAGCAAAAACCAGCGTTTTGAATGAAGAATCACATTTCTTGGTAGAATCATGCAGGATTGAAATTTTTGATGGTTTTTTACTCCTCTCAACAGCCCAAACAAGTTTCTAAAAGGATGAGTTTGCAACTACTTTACTTTTGGAGAAAATTCAAAACATTCATTATTCAATAGGGCCCAAACTATCAAAAACCAGCGGTTTGAATGAACACACATTTCTTGGTAGAATCATGCAGGACTGAAATTTTTGATGTTTTTCTACTCCTCTCATGAGCCCAAACAAGTCTCTAAAAGCATGAGTTTGCAACTACTTTACTTTTGGAGAAAATTCAAAACATTCATTACTCAAAAGAGCCCAATAGCAAAAACCAGCGTTTTGAATGAAGAATCACATTTCTTGGTAGAATCATGCAGGATTGAAATTTTTGATGGTTTTTTACTCCTCTCAACAGCCCAAACAAGTTTCTAAAAGGATGAGTTTGCAACTACTTTACTTTTGGAGAAAATTCAAAACATTCATTATTCAATAGGGCCCAAACTATCAAAAACCAGCGGTTTCAATGAACACACATTTCTTGGTAAAATCATGCAGGACTGAAATTTTTGATGTTTTTCTACTCCTCTCATGAGCCCAAACAAGTCTCTAAAAGCATGAGTTTGCAACTACTTTACTTTTGGAGAAAATTCAAAACATTCATTATTCAATAGAGCCCAATAGCAAAAATCAGGTTTTGAATGAAGAATCACATTTCTTGGTAGAATCATGCAGGATTGAAATTTTTGATGGTTTTTTACTCCTCTCAACAGCCCAAACAAGTTTCTAAAAGGATGAGTTTGCAACTACTTTACTTTTGGAGGAAATTCAAAACATTCATTATTCAATAGGGCCCAAACTATCAAAAACCAGCGGTTTCAATGAACACACATTTCTTGGTAGAATCATGCAGGACTGAAATTTTTGATGTTTTTCTACTCCTCTCATGAGCCCAAACAAGTCTCTAAAAGCATGAGTTTGCAACTACTTTACTTTTGGAGAAAATTCAAAACATTCATTATTCAATAGAGCCCAATAGCAAAAATCAGGTTTTGAATGAAGAATCACATTTCTTGGTAGAATCATGCAGGATTGAAATTTTTGATGGTTTTTTACTCCTCTCAACAGCCCAAACAAGTTTCTAAAAGGATGAGTTTGCAACTACTTTACTTTTGGAGAAAATTCAAAACATTCATTATTCAATAGGGCCCAAAATATCAAAAACCAGCGGTTTGAATGAACACACATTTCTTGGTAGAATCGTGCAGGACTGAAATTTTTGATGTTTTTCTACTCCTCTCATGAGCCCAAACAAGTCTCTAAAAGGATTAGTTTGCAACTACTTTACTTTTGGAGAAAATTCAAAACATTCATTATTCAATAGAGCCCAATAGCAAAAACCAGCGTTTTGAATGAAGAATCACATTTCTTGGTAGAATCAAGCAGGACTGAAATTTTTGATGGTTTTTTACTCCTCTCAACAGCCCAAACAAGTTTCTAAAAGGATGAGTTTGCAACTACTTTACTTTTGGAGAAAATTCAAAACATTCATTATTCAATAGGGCCCAAACTATCAAAAACCAGCGGTTTGAATGAACACACATTTCTTGGTAGAATCATGCAGGACTGAAATTTTTGATGTTTTTCTACTCCTCTCATGAGCCCAAACAAGTCTCTAAAAGCATGAGTTTGCAACTACATTACTTTTGGAGAAAATTCAAAACATTCATTACTCAAAAGAGCCCAATAGCAAAAACCAGCGTTTTGAATGAAGAATCACATTTCTTGGTAGAATCATGCAGGATTGAAATTTTTGATGGTTTTTTACTCCTCTCAACAGCCCAAACAAGTTTCTAAAAGGATGAGTTTGCAACTACTTTACTTTTGGAGAAAATTCAAAACATTCATTATTCAATAGGGCCCAAACTATCAAAAACCAGCGGTTTCAATGAACACACATTTCTTGGTAGAATCATGCAGGACTGAAATTTTTGATGTTTTTCTACTCCTCTCATGAGCCCAAACAAGTCTCTAAAAGCATGAGTTTGCAACTACTTTACTTTTGGAGAAAATTCCAAACATTCATTATTCAATAGAGCCCAATAGCAAAAATCAGGTTTTGAATGAAGAATCACATTTCTTTGTAGAATCATGCAGGATTGAAATTTTTGATGGTTTTTTACTCCTCTCAACAGCCCAAACAAGTTTCTAAAAGGATGAGTTTGTAACTACTTTACTTTTGGAGAAAATTCAAAACATTCATTATTCAATAGGGCCCAAACTATCAAAAACCAGCGGTTTCAATGAACACACATTTCTTGGTAGAATCATGCAGGACTGAAATTTTTGATGTTTTTCTACTCCTCTCATGAGCCCAAACAAGTCTCTAAAAGCATGAGTTTGCAACTACTTTACTTTTGGAGAAAATTCAAAACATTCATTATTCAATAGAGCCCAATAGCAAAAATCAGGTTTTGAATGAAGAATCACATTTCTTGGTAAAATCATGCAGGATTGAAATTTTTGATGGTTTTTTACTCCTCTCAACAGCCCAAACAAGTTTCTAAAAGGATGAGTTTGCAACTACTTTACTTTTGGAGAAAATTCAAAACATTCATTATTCAATAGGGCCCAAACTATCAAAAACCAGCGGTTTGAATGAACACACATTTCTTGGTAGAATCATGCAGGACTGAAATTTTTGATGTTTTTCTACTCCTCTCATGAGCCCAAACAAGTCTCTAAAAGCATGAGTTTGCAACTACTTTACTTTTGGAGAAAATTCAAAACATTCATTACTCAAAAGAGCCCAATAGCAAAAACCAGCGTTTTGAATGAAGAATCACATTTCTTGGTAGAATCATGCAGGATTGAAATTTTTGATGGTTTTTTACTCCTCTCAACAGCCCAAACAAGTTTCTAAAAGGATGAGTTTGCAACTACTTTACTTTTGGAGAAAATTCAAAACATTCATTATTCAATAGGGCCCAAACTATCAAAAACCAGCGGTTTCAATGAACACACATTTCTTGGTAGAATCATGCAGGACTGAAATTTTTGATGTTTTTCTACTCCTCTCATGAGCCCAAACAAGTCTCTAAAAGCATGAGTTTGCAACTACTTTACTTTTGGAGAAAATTCAAAACATTCATTATTCAATAGAGCCCAATAGCAAAAATCAGGTTTTGAATGAAGAATCACATTTCTTGGTAGAATCATGCAGGATTGAAATTTTTGATGGTTTTTTACTCCTCTCAACAGCCCAAACAAGTTTCTAAAAGGATGAGTTTGCAACTACTTTACTTTTGGAGAAAATTCAAAACATTCATTATTCAATAGGGCCCAAACTATCAAAAACCAGCGGTTTCAATGAACACACATTTCTTGGTAGAATCATGCAGGACTGAAATTTTTGATGTTTTTCTACTCCTCTCATGAGCCCAAACAAGTCTCTAAAAGCATGAGTTTGCAACTACTTTACTTTTGGAGAAAATTCAAAACATTCATTATTCAATAGAGCCCAATAGCAAAAATCAGGTTTTGAATGAAGAATCACATTTCTTGGTAAAATCATGCAGGATTGAAATTTTTGATGGTTTTTTACTCCTCTCAACAGCCCAAACAAGTTTCTAAAAGGATGAGTTTGCAACTACTTTACTTTTGGAGAAAATTCAAAACATTCATTATTCAATAGGGCCCAAACTATCAAAAACCAGCGGTTTCAATGAACACACATTTCTTGGTAGAATCATGCAGGACTGAAATTTTTGATGTTTTTCTACTCCTCTCATGAGCCCAAACAAGTCTCTAAAAGCATGAGTTTGCAACTACTTTACTTTTGGAGAAAATTCAAAACATTCATTATTCAATAGAGCCCAATAGCAAAAATCAGGTTTTGAATGAAGAATCACATTTCTTGGTAGAATCATGCAGGATTGAAATTTTTGATGGTTTTTTACTCCTCTCAACAGCCCAAACAAGTTTCTAAAAGGATGAGTTTGCAACTACTTTACTTTTGGAGAAAATTCAAAACATTCATTATTCAATAGGGCCCAAAATATCAAAAACCAGCAGTTTGAATGAACACACATTTCTTGGTAGAATCGTGCAGGACTGAAATTTTTGATGTTTTTCTACTCCTCTCATGAGCCCAAACAAGTCTCTAAAAGCATGAGTTTGCAACTACTTTACTTTTGGAGAAAATTCAAAACATTCATTATTCAATAGAGCCCAATAGCAAAAACCAGCGTTTTGAATGAAGAATCACATTTGTTGGTAGAATCATGCAGGATTGAAATTTTTGATGGTTTTTTACTCCTCTCAACAGCCCAAACAAGTTTCTAAAAGGATGAGTTTGCAACTACTTTACTTTTGGAGAAAATTCAAAACATTCATTATTCAATAGGGCCCAAACTATCAAAAACCAGCGGTTTGAATGAACACACATTTCTTGGTAGAATCATG
The DNA here is from genome assembly GCF_039654945.1 of Dendrobates tinctorius. Lineage (NCBI taxonomy): Eukaryota > Metazoa > Chordata > Amphibia > Anura > Dendrobatidae > Dendrobates > Dendrobates tinctorius. The sequence continues at coordinate 8,949 of NW_027362110.1, forward strand.
CAGGACTGAAATTTTTGATGTTTTTCTACTCCTCTCATGAGCTCAAACAAGTCTCTAAAAGCATGAGTTTGCAACTACTTTACTTTTGGAGAAAATTCAAAACATTCATTACTCAAAAGAGCCCAATAGCAAAAACCAGCGTTTTGAATGAAGAATCACATTTCTTGGTAGAATCATGCAGGATTGAAATTTTTGATGGTTTTTTACTCCTCTCAACAGCCCAAACAAGTTTCTAAAAGGATGAGTTTGCAACTACTTTACTTTTGGAGAAAATTCAAAACATTCATTATTCAATAGGGCCCAAACTATCAAAAACCAGCGGTTTCAATGAACACACATTTCTTGGTAGAATCATGCAGGACTGAAATTTTTGATGTTTTTCTACTCCTCTCATGAGCCCAAACAAGTCTCTAAAAGCATGAGTTTGCAACTACTTTACTTTTGGAGAAAATTCAAAACATTCATTATTCAATAGAGCCCAATAGCAAAAATCAGGTTTTGAATGAAGAATCACATTTCTTTGTAGAATCATGCAGGATTGAAATTTTTGATGGTTTTTTACTCCTCTCAACAGCCCAAACAAGTTTCTAAAAGGATGAGTTTGTAACTACTTTACTTTTGGAGAAAATTCAAAACATTCATTATTCAATAGGGCCCAAACTATCAAAAACCAGCGGTTTCAATGAACACACATTTCTTGGTAGAATCATGCAGGACTGAAATTTTTGATGTTTTTCTACTCCTCTCATGAGCCCAAACAAGACTCTAAAAGCATGAGTTTGCAACTACTTTACTTTTGGAGAAAATTCAAAACATTCATTATTCAATAGAGCCCAATAGCAAAAATCAGGTTTTGAATGAAGAATCACATTTCTTGGTAGAATCATGCAGGATTGAAATTTTTGATGGTTTTTTACTCCTCTCAACAGCCCAAACAAGTTTCTAAAAGGATGAGTTTGCAACTACTTTACTTTTGGAGAAAATTCAAAACATTCATTATTCAATAGAGCCCAATAGCAAAAATCAGGTTTTGAATGAAGAATCACATTTCTTGGTAGAATCATGCAGGACTGAAATTTTTGATGTTTTTCTACTCCTCTCATGAGCCCAAACAAGTCTCTAAAAGCATGAGTTTGCAACTACTTTACTTTTGGAGAAAATTCAAAACATTCATTATTCAATAGAGCCCAATAGCAAAAATCAGGTTTTGAATGAAGAATCACATTTCTTGGTAGAATCATGCAGGATTGAAATTTTTGATGGTTTTTTACTCCTCTCAACAGCCCAAACAAGTTTCTAAAAGGATGAGTTTGTAACTACTTTACTTTTGGAGAAAATTCAAAACATTCATTATTCAATAGGGCCCAAACTATCAAAAACCAGCGGTTTCAATGAACACACATTTCTTGGTAGAATCATGCAGGACTGAAATTTTTGATGTTTTTCTACTCCTCTCATGAGCCCAAACAAGTCTCTAAAAGCATGAGTTTGCAACTACTTTACTTTTGGAGAAAATTCAAAACATTCATTATTCAATAGAGCCCAATAGCAAAAATCAGGTTTTGAATGAAGAATCACATTTCTTGGTAAAATCATGCAGGATTGAAATTTTTGATGGTTTTTTACTCCTCTCAACAGCCCAAACAAGTTTCTAAAAGGATGAGTTTGCAACTACTTTACTTTTGGAGAAAATTCAAAACATTCATTATTCAATAGGGCCCAAACTATCAAAAACCAGCGGTTTCAATGAACACACATTTCTTGGTAGAATCATGCAGGACTGAAATTTTTGATGTTTTTCTACTCCTCTCATGAGCCCAAACAAGTCTCTAAAAGCATGAGTTTGCAACTACTTTACTTTTGGAGAAAATTCCAAACATTCATTATTCAATAGAGCCCAATAGCAAAAATCAGGTTTTGAATGAAGAATCACATTTCTTTGTAGAATCATGCAGGATTGAAATTTTTGATGGTTTTTTACTCCTCTCAACAGCCCAAACAAGTTTCTAAAAGGATGAGTTTGTAACTACTTTACTTTTGGAGAAAATTCAAAACATTCATTATTCAATAGGGCCCAAACTATCAAAAACCAGCGGTTTCAATGAACACACATTTCTTGGTAGAATCATGCAGGACTGAAATTTTTGATGTTTTTCTACTCCTCTCATGAGCCCAAACAAGTCTCTAAAAGCATGAGTTTGCAACTACTTTACTTTTGGAGAAAATTCAAAACATTCATTATTCAATAGAGCCCAATAGCAAAAATCAGGTTTTGAATGAAGAATCACATTTCTTGGTAAAATCATGCAGGATTGAAATTTTTGATGGTTTTTTACTCCTCTCAACAGCCCAAACAAGTTTCTAAAAGGATGAGTTTGCAACTACTTTACTTTTGGAGAAAATTCAAAACATTCATTATTCAATAGGGCCCAAACTATCAAAAACCAGCGGTTTGAATGAACACACATTTCTTGGTAGAATCATGCAGGACTGAAATTTTTGATGTTTTTCTACTCCTCTCATGAGCCCAAACAAGTCTCTAAAAGCATGAGTTTGCAACTACTTTACTTTTGGAGAAAATTCAAAACATTCATTACTCAAAAGAGCCCAATAGCAAAAACCAGCGTTTTGAATGAAGAATCACATTTCTTGGTAGAATCATGCAGGATTGAAATTTTTGATGGTTTTTTACTCCTCTCAACAGCCCAAACAAGTTTCTAAAAGGATGAGTTTGCAACTACTTTACTTTTGGAGAAAATTCAAAACATTCATTATTCAATAGGGCCCAAACTATCAAAAACCAGCGGTTTCAATGAACACACATTTCTTGGTAGAATCATGCAGGACTGAAATTTTTGATGTTTTTCTACTCCTCTCATGAGCCCAAACAAGTCTCTAAAAGCATGAGTTTGCAACTACTTTACTTTTGGAGAAAATTCAAAACATTCATTATTCAATAGAGCCCAATAGCAAAAATCAGGTTTTGAATGAAGAATCACATTTCTTGGTAGAATCATGCAGGATTGAAATTTTTGATGGTTTTTTACTCCTCTCAACAGCCCAAACAAGTTTCTAAAAGGATGAGTTTGCAACTACTTTACTTTTGGAGAAAATTCAAAACATTCATTATTCAATAGGGCCCAAACTATCAAAAACCAGCGGTTTCAATGAACACACATTTCTTGGTAGAATCATGCAGGACTGAAATTTTTGATGTTTTTCTACTCCTCTCATGAGCCCAAACAAGTCTCTAAAAGCATGAGTTTGCAACTACTTTACTTTTGGAGAAAATTCAAAACATTCATTATTCAATAGAGCCCAATAGCAAAAATCAGGTTTTGAATGAAGAATCACATTTCTTGGTAAAATCATGCAGGATTGAAATTTTTGATGGTTTTTTACTCCTCTCAACAGCCCAAACAAGTTTCTAAAAGGATGAGTTTGCAACTACTTTACTTTTGGAGAAAATTCAAAACATTCATTATTCAATAGGGCCCAAACTATCAAAAACCAGCGGTTTCAATGAACACACATTTCTTGGTAGAATCATGCAGGACTGAAATTTTTGATGTTTTTCTACTCCTCTCATGAGCCCAAACAAGTCTCTAAAAGCATGAGTTTGCAACTACTTTACTTTTGGAGAAAATTCAAAACATTCATTATTCAATAGAGCCCAATAGCAAAAATCAGGTTTTGAATGAAGAATCACATTTCTTGGTAGAATCATGCAGGATTGAAATTTTTGATGGTTTTTTACTCCTCTCAACAGCCCAAACAAGTTTCTAAAAGGATGAGTTTGCAACTACTTTACTTTTGGAGAAAATTCAAAACATTCATTATTCAATAGGGCCCAAAATATCAAAAACCAGCAGTTTGAATGAACACACATTTCTTGGTAGAATCGTGCAGGACTGAAATTTTTGATGTTTTTCTACTCCTCTCATGAGCCCAAACAAGTCTCTAAAAGCATGAGTTTGCAACTACTTTACTTTTGGAGAAAATTCAAAACATTCATTATTCAATAGAGCCCAATAGCAAAAACCAGCGTTTTGAATGAAGAATCACATTTGTTGGTAGAATCATGCAGGATTGAAATTTTTGATGGTTTTTTACTCCTCTCAACAGCCCAAACAAGTTTCTAAAAGGATGAGTTTGCAACTACTTTACTTTTGGAGAAAATTCAAAACATTCATTATTCAATAGGGCCCAAACTATCAAAAACCAGCGGTTTGAATGAACACACATTTCTTGGTAGAATCATGCAGGACTGAAATTTTTGATGTTTTTCTACTCCTCTCATGAGCTCAAACAAGTCTCTAAAAGCATGAGTTTGCAACTACTTTACTTTTGGAGAAAATTCAAAACATTCATTACTCAAAAGAGCCCAATAGCAAAAACCAGCGTTTTGAATGAAGAATCACATTTCTTGGTAGAATCATGCAGGATTGAAATTTTTGATGGTTTTTTACTCCTCTCAACAGCCCAAACAAGTTTCTAAAAGGATGAGTTTGCAACTACTTTACTTTTGGAGAAAATTCAAAACATTCATTATTCAATAGGGCCCAAACTATCAAAAACCAGCGGTTTCAATGAACACACATTTCTTGGTAGAATCATGCAGGACTGAAATTTTTGATGTTTTTCTACTCCTCTCATGAGCCCAAACAAGTCTCTAAAAGCATGAGTTTGCAACTACTTTACTTTTGGAGAAAATTCAAAACATTCATTATTCAATAGAGCCCAATAGCAAAAATCAGGTTTTGAATGAAGAATCACATTTCTTTGTAGAATCATGCAGGATTGAAATTTTTGATGGTTTTTTACTCCTCTCAACAGCCCAAACAAGTTTCTAAAAGGATGAGTTTGTAACTACTTTACTTTTGGAGAAAATTCAAAACATTCATTATTCAATAGGGCCCAAACTATCAAAAACCAGCGGTTTCAATGAACACACATTTCTTGGTAGAATCATGCAGGACTGAAATTTTTGATGTTTTTCTACTCCTCTCATGAGCCCAAACAAGACTCTAAAAGCATGAGTTTGCAACTACTTTACTTTTGGAGAAAATTCAAAACATTCATTATTCAATAGAGCCCAATAGCAAAAATCAGGTTTTGAATGAAGAATCACATTTCTTGGTAGAATCATGCAGGATTGAAATTTTTGATGGTTTTTTACTCCTCTCAACAGCCCAAACAAGTTTCTAAAAGGATGAGTTTGCAACTACTTTACTTTTGGAGAAAATTCAAAACATTCATTATTCAATAGAGCCCAATAGCAAAAATCAGGTTTTGAATGAAGAATCACATTTCTTGGTAGAATCATGCAGGACTGAAATTTTTGATGTTTTTCTACTCCTCTCATGAGCCCAAACAAGTCTCTAAAAGCATGAGTTTGCAACTACTTTACTTTTGGAGAAAATTCAAAACATTCATTATTCAATAGAGCCCAATAGCAAAAATCAGGTTTTGAATGAAGAATCACATTTCTTGGTAGAATCATGCAGGATTGAAATTTTTGATGGTTTTTTACTCCTCTCAACAGCCCAAACAAGTTTCTAAAAGGATGAGTTTGTAACTACTTTACTTTTGGAGAAAATTCAAAACATTCATTATTCAATAGGGCCCAAACTATCAAAAACCAGCGGTTTCAATGAACACACATTTCTTGGTAGAATCATGCAGGACTGAAATTTTTGATGTTTTTCTACTCCTCTCATGAGCCCAAACAAGTCTCTAAAAGCATGAGTTTGCAACTACTTTACTTTTGGAGAAAATTCAAAACATTCATTATTCAATAGAGCCCAATAGCAAAAATCAGGTTTTGAATGAAGAATCACATTTCTTGGTAAAATCATGCAGGATTGAAATTTTTGATGGTTTTTTACTCCTCTCAACAGCCCAAACAAGTTTCTAAAAGGATGAGTTTGCAACTACTTTACTTTTGGAGAAAATTCAAAACATTCATTATTCAATAGGGCCCAAACTATCAAAAACCAGCGGTTTCAATGAACACACATTTCTTGGTAGAATCATGCAGGACTGAAATTTTTGATGTTTTTCTACTCCTCTCATGAGCCCAAACAAGTCTCTAAAAGCATGAGTTTGCAACTACTTTACTTTTGGAGAAAATTCAAAACATTCATTATTCAATAGAGCCCAATAGCAAAAATCAGGTTTTGAATGAAGAATCACATTTCTTGGTAAAATCATGCAGGATTGAAATTTTTGATGGTTTTTTACTCCTCTCAACAGCCCAAACAAGTTTCTAAAAGGATGAGTTTGCAACTACTTTACTTTTGGAGAAAATTCAAAACATTCATTATTCAATAGGGCCCAAACTATCAAAAACCAGCGGTTTGAATGAACACACATTTCTTGGTAGAATCATGCAGGACTGAAATTTTTGATGTTTTTCTACTCCTCTCATGAGCCCAAACAAGTCTCTAAAAGCATGAGTTTGCAACTACTTTACTTTTGGAGAAAATTCAACACATTCATTACTCAAAAGAGCCCAATAGCAAAAACCAGCGTTTTGAATGAAGAATCACATTTCTTGGTAGAATCATGCAGGATTGAAATTTTTGATGGTTTTTTACTCCTCTCAACAGCCCAAACAAGTTTCTAAAAGGATGAGTTTGCAACTACTTTACTTTTGGAGAAAATTCAAAACATTCATTATTCAATAGGGCCCAAACTATCAAAAACCAGCGGTTTCAATGAACACACATTTCTTGGTAGAATCATGCAGGACTGAAATTTTTGATGTTTTTCTACTCCTCTCATGAGCCCAAACAAGTCTCTAAAAGCATGAGTTTGCAACTACTTTACTTTTGGAGAAAATTCAAAACATTCATAACTCAAAAGAGCCCAATAGCAAAAACAAGCGTTTTAAATGAAGAATCACATTTCTTGGTAGAATCATGCAGGATTGAAATTTTTGATGGTTTTTTACTCCTCTCAACAGCCCAAACAAGTTTCTAAAAGGATGAGTTTGCAACTACTTTACTTTTGGAGAAAATTCAAAACATTCATTATTCAATAGAGCCCAATAGCAAAAACCAGCGTTTTGAATGAAGAGTCACATTTCTTGGTAGAATCATGCAGGATTGAAATTTTTGATGGTTTTTTACTCCTCTCAACAGCCCAAACAAGTTTCTAAAAGGATGAGTTTGCAACTACTTTACTTTTGGAGAAAATTCAAAACATTCATTATTCAATAGGGCCCAAACTATCAAAAACCAGCGGTTTGAATGAACACACATTTCTTGGTAGAATCATGCAGGACTGAAATTTTTGATGTTTTTCTACTCTCATGAGCCCAAACAAGTCTCTAAAAGCATGAGTTTGCAACTACTTTACTTTTGGAGAAAATTTAAAACATTCATTACTCAAAAGAGCCCAATAGCAAAAACCAGCGTTTTGAATGAAGAATCACATTTCTTGGTAGAATCATGCACGATTGAAATTTTTGATGGTTTTTTACTCCTCTCAACAGCCCAAACAAGTTTCTAAAAGGATGAGTTTGCAACTACTTTACTTTTGGAGAAAATTCAAAACATTCATTATTCAATAGGGCCCAAACTATCAAAAACCAGCGGTTTCAATGAACACACATTTCTTGGTAGAATCATGCAGGACTGAAATTTTTGATGTTTTTCTACTCCTCTCATGAGCCCAAACAAGTCTCTAAAAGCATGAGTTTGCAACTACTTTACTTTTGTAGAAAATTCAAAACATTCATTATTCAATAGAGCCCAATAGCAAAAATCAGGTTTTGAATGAAGAATCACATTTCTTGGTAGAATCATGCAGGATTGAAATTTTTGATGGTTTTTTACTCCTCTCAACAGCCCAAACAAGTTTCTAAAAGGATGAGTTTGTAACTACTTTACTTTTGGAGAAAATTCAAAACATTCATTATTCAATAGGGCCCAAACTATCAAAAACCAGCGGTTTCAATGAACACACATTTCTTGGTAGAATCATGCAGGACTGAAATTTTTGATGTTTTTCTACTCCTCTCATGAGCCCAAACAAGTCTCTAAAAGCATGAGTTTGCAACTACTTTACTTTTGGAGAAAATTCAAAACATTCATTATTCAATAGAGCCCAATAGCAAAAATCAGGTTTTGAATGAAGAATCACATTTCTTGGTAAAATCATGCAGGATTGAAATTTTTGATGGTTTTTTACTCCTCTCAACAGCCCAAACAAGTTTCTAAAAGGATGAGTTTGCAACTACTTTACTTTTGGAGAAAATTCAAAACATTCATTATTCAATAGGGCCCAAAATATCAAAAACCAGCGGTTTCAATGAACACACATTTCTTGGTAGAATCGTGCAGGACTGAAATTTTTGATGTTTTTCTACTCTCATGAGCCCAAACAAGTCTCTAAAAGGATGAGTTTGCAACTACTTTACTTTTGGAGAAAATTCAAAACATTCATTATTCAATAGAGCCCAATAGCAAAAACCTGCGTTTTGAATGAAGAATCACATTTCTTGGTAGAATCATGCAGGATTGAAATTTTTGATGGTTTTTTACTCCTCTCAACAGCCCAAACAAGTTTCTAAAAGGATGAGTTTGCAACTACTTTACTTTTGGAGAAAATTCAAAACATTCATTATTCAATAGGGCCCAAACTATCAAAAACCAGCGGTTTCAATGAACACACATTTCTTGGTAGAATCATGCAGGACTGAAATTTTTGATGTTTTTCTACTCCTCTCATGAGCCCAAACAAGTCTCTAAAAGCATGAGTTTGCAACTACTTTACTTTTGGAGAAAATTCAAAACATTCATTACTCAAAAGAGCCCAATAGCAAAAACAAGCGTTTTGAATGAAGAATCACATTTCTTGGTAGAATCATGCAGGATTGAAATTTTTGATGGTTTTTTACTCCTCTCAACAGCCCAAACAAGTTTCTAAAAGGATGAGTTTGCAACTACTTTACTTTTGGAGAAAATTCAAAACATTCATTATTCAATAGAGCCCAATAGCAAAAACCAGCGTTTTGAATGAAGAATCACATTTCTTGGTAGAATCATGCAGGATTGAAATTTTTGATGGTTTTTTACTCCTCTCAACAGCCCAAACAAGTTTCTAAAAGGATGAGTTTGCAACTACTTTACTTTTGGAGAAAATTCAAAACATTCATTATTCAATAGGGCCCAAACTATCAAAAACCAGCGGTTTCAAGGAACACACATTTCTTGGTAGAATCATGCAGGACTGAAATTTTTGATGTTTTTCTACTCTCATGAGCCCAAACAAGTCTCTAAAAGCATGAGTTTGCAACTACTTTACTTTTGGAGAAAATTCAAAACATTCATTACTCAAAAGAGCCCAATAGCAAAAACCAGCGTTTTGAATGAAGAATCACATTTCTTGGTAGAATCATGCACGATTGAAATTTTTGATGGTTTTTTACTCCTCTCAACAGCCCAAACAAGTTTCTAAAAGGATGAGTTTGCAACTACTTTACTTTTGGAGAAAATTCAAAACATTCATTATTCAATAGGGCCCAAACTATCAAAAACCAGCGGTTTCAATGAACACACATTTCTTGGTAGAATCATGCAGGACTGAAATTTTTGATGTTTTTCTACTCCTCTCATGAGCCCAAACAAGTCTCTAAAAGCATGAGTTTGCAACTACTTTACTTTTGGAGAAAATTCAAAACATTCATTATTCAATAGAGCCCAATAGCAAAAATCAGGTTTTGAATGAAGAATCACATTTCTTGGTAGAATCATGCAGGATTGAAATTTTTGATGGTTTTTTACTCCTCTCAACAGCCCAAACAAGTTTCTAAAAGGATGAGTTTGTAACTACTTTACTTTTGGAGAAAATTCAAAACATTCATTATTCAATAGGGCCCAAACTATCAAAAACCAGCGGTTTCAATGAACACACATTTCTTGGTAGAATCATGCAGGACTGAAATTTTTGATGTTTTTCTACTCCTCTCATGAGCCCAAACAAGTCTCTAAAAGCATGAGTTTGCAACTACTTTACTTTTGGAGAAAATTCAAAACATTCATTATTCAATAGAGCCCAATAGCAAAAATCAGGTTTTGAATGAAGAATCACATTTCTTGGTAAAATCATGCAGGATTGAAATTTTTGATGGTTTTTTACTCCTCTCAACAGCCCAAACAAGTTTCTAAAAGGATGAGTTTGCAACTACTTTACTTTTGGAGAAAATTCAAAACATTCATTATTCAATAGGGCCCAAACTATCAAAAACCAGCGGTTTCAATGAACACACATTTCTTGGTAGAATCATGCAGGACTGAAATTTTTGATGTTTTTCTACTCCTCTCATGAGCCCAAACAAGTCTCTAAAAGCATGAGTTTGCAACTACTTTACTTTTGGAGAAAATTCAAAACATTCATTATTCAATAGAGCCCAATAGCAAAAATCAGGTTTTGAATGAAGAATCACATTTCTTGGTAAAATCATGCAGGATTGAAATTTTTGATGGTTTTTTACTCCTCTCAACAGCCCAAACAAGTTTCTAAAAGGATGAGTTTGCAACTACTTTACTTTTGGAGAAAATTCAAAACATTCATTATTCAATAGGGCCCAAACTATCAAAAACCAGCGGTTTGAATGAACACACATTTCTTGGTAGAATCATGCAGGACTGAAATTTTTGATGTTTTTCTACTCCTCTCATGAGCCCAAACAAGTCTCTAAAAGCATGAGTTTGCAACTACTTTACTTTTGGAGAAAATTCAACACATTCATTACTCAAAAGAGCCCAATAGCAAAAACCAGCGTTTTGAATGAAGAATCACATTTCTTGGTAGAATCATGCAGGATTGAAATTTTTGATGGTTTTTTACTCCTCTCAACAGCCCAAACAAGTTTCTAAAAGGATGAGTTTGCAACTACTTTACTTTTGGAGAAAATTCAAAACATTCATTATTCAATAGGGCCCAAACTATCAAAAACCAGCGGTTTCAATGAACACACATTTCTTGGTAGAATCATGCAGGACTGAAATTTTTGATGTTTTTCTACTCCTCTCATGAGCCCAAACAAGTCTCTAAAAGCATGAGTTTGCAACTACTTTACTTTTGGAGAAAATTCAAAACATTCATAACTCAAAAGAGCCCAATAGCAAAAACAAGCGTTTTAAATGAAGAATCACATTTCTTGGTAGAATCATGCAGGATTGAAATTTTTGATGGTTTTTTACTCCTCTCAACAGCCCAAACAAGTTTCTAAAAGGATGAGTTTGCAACTACTTTACTTTTGGAGAAAATTCAAAACATTCATTATTCAATAGAGCCCAATAGCAAAAACCAGCGTTTTGAATGAAGAGTCACATTTCTTGGTAGAATCATGCAGGATTGAAATTTTTGATGGTTTTTTACTCCTCTCAACAGCCCAAACAAGTTTCTAAAAGGATGAGTTTGCAACTACTTTACTTTTGGAGAAAATTCAAAACATTCATTATTCAATAGGGCCCAAACTATCAAAAACCAGCGGTTTGAATGAACACACATTTCTTGGTAGAATCATGCAGGACTGAAATTTTTGATGTTTTTCTACTCTCATGAGCCCAAACAAGTCTCTAAAAGCATGAGTTTGCAACTACTTTACTTTTGGAGAAAATTCAAAACATTCATTACTCAAAAGAGCCCAATAGCAAAAACCAGCGTTTTGAATGAAGAATCACATTTCTTGGTAGAATCATGCACGATTGAAATTTTTGATGGTTTTTTACTCCTCTCAACAGCCCAAACAAGTTTCTAAAAGGATGAGTTTGCAACTACTTTACTTTTGGAGAAAATTCAAAACATTCATTATTCAATAGGGCCCAAACTATCAAAAACCAGCGGTTTCAATGAACACACATTTCTTGGTAGAATCATGCAGGACTGAAATTTTTGATGTTTTTCTACTCCTCTCATGAGCCCAAACAAGTCTCTAAAAGCATGAGTTTGCAACTACTTTACTTTTGGAGAAAATTCAAAACATTCATTATTCAATAGAGCCCAATAGCAAAAATCAGGTTTTGAATGAAGAATCACATTTCTTGGTAGAATCATGCAGGATTGAAATTTTTGATGGTTTTTTACTCCTCTCAACAGCCCAAACAAGTTTCTAAAAGGATGAGTTTGTAACTACTTTACTTTTGGAGAAAATTCAAAACATTCATTATTCAATAGGGCCCAAACTATCAAAAACCAGCGGTTTCAATGAACACACATTTCTTGGTAGAATCATGCAGGACTGAAATTTTTGATGTTTTTCTACTCCTCTCATGAGCCCAAACAAGTCTCTAAAAGCATGAGTTTGCAACTACTTTACTTTTGGAGAAAATTCAAAACATTCATTATTCAATAGAGCCCAATAGCAAAAATCAGGTTTTGAATGAAGAATCACATTTCTTGGTAAAATCATGCAGGATTGAAATTTTTGATGGTTTTTTACTCCTCTCAACAGCCCAAACAAGTTTCTAAAAGGATGAGTTTGCAACTACTTTACTTTTGGAGAAAATTCAAAACATTCATTATTCAATAGGGCCCAAAATATCAAAAACCAGCGGTTTCAATGAACACACATTTCTTGGTAGAATCGTGCAGGACTGAAATTTTTGATGTTTTTCTACTCTCATGAGCCCAAACAAGTCTCTAAAAGGATGAGTTTGCAACTACTTTACTTTTGGAGAAAATTCAAAACATTCATTATTCAATAGAGCCCAATAGCAAAAACCTGCGTTTTGAATGAAGAATCACATTTCTTGGTAGAATCATGCAGGATTGAAATTTTTGATGGTTTTTTACTCCTCTCAACAGCCCAAACAAGTTTCTAAAAGGATGAGTTTGCAACTACTTTACTTTTGGAGAAAATTCAAAACATTCATTATTCAATAGGGCCCAAACTATCAAAAACCAGCGGTTTCAATGAACACACATTTCTTGGTAGAATCATGCAGGACTGAAATTTTTGATGTTTTTCTACTCCTCTCATGAGCCCAAACAAGTCTCTAAAAGCATGAGTTTGCAACTACTTTACTTTTGGAGAAAATTCAAAACATTCACTATTCAATAGAGCCCAATAGCAAAAATCAGGTTTTGAATGAAGAATCACATTTCTTGGTAAAATCATGCAGGATTGAAATTTTTGATGGTTTTTTACTCCTCTCAACAGCCCAAACAAGTTTCTAAAAGGATGAGTTTGCAACTACTTTACTTTTGGAGAAAATTCAAAACATTCATTATTCAATAGGGCCCAAACTATCAAAAACCAGCGGTTTCAATGAACACACATTTCTTGGTAGAATCATGCAGGACTGAAATTTTTGATGTTTTTCTACTCCTCTCATGAGCCCAAACAAGTCTCTAAAAGCATGAGTTTGCAACTACTTTACTTTTGGAGAAAATTCAAAACATTCATTACTCAAAAGAGCCCAATAGCAAAAACAAGCGTTTTGAATGAAGAATCACATTTCTTGGTAGAATCATGCAGGATTGAAATTTTTGATGGTTTTTTACTCCTCTCAACAGCCCAAACAAGTTTCTAAAAGGATGAGTTTGCAACTACTTTACTTTTGGAGAAAATTCAAAACATTCATTATTCAATAGAGCCCAATAGCAAAAACCAGCGTTTTGAATGAAGAATCACATTTCTTGGTAGAATCATGCAGGATTGAAATTTTTGATGGTTTTTTACTCCTCTCAACAGCCCAAACAAGTTTCTAAAAGGATGAGTTTGCAACTACTTTACTTTTGGAGAAAATTCAAAACATTCATTATTCAATAGGGCCCAAACTATCAAAAACCAGCGGTTTGAATGAACACACATTTCTTGGTAGAATCATGCAGGACTGAAATTTTTGATGTTTTTCTACTCTCATGAGCCCAAACAAGTCTCTAAAAGCATGAGTTTGCAACTACTTTACTTTTGGAGAAAATTCAAAACATTCATTACTCAAAAGAGCCCAATAGCAAAAACCAGCGTTTTGAATGAAGAATCACATTTCTTGGTAGAATCATGCACGATTGAAATTTTTGATGGTTTTTTACTCCTCTCAACAGCCCAAACAAGTTTCTAAAAGGATGAGTTTGCAACTACTTTACTTTTGGAGAAAATTCAAAACATTCATTATTCAATAGGGCCCAAACTATCAAAAACCAGCGGTTTCAATGAACACACATTTCTTGGTAGAATCATGCAGGACTGAAATTTTTGATGTTTTTCTACTCCTCTCATGAGCCCAAACAAGTCTCTAAAAGCATGAGTTTGCAACTACTTTACTTTTGGAGAAAATTCAAAACATTCATTATTCAATAGAGCCCAATAGCAAAAATCAGGTTTTGAATGAAGAATCACATTTCTTGGTAGAATCATGCAGGATTGAAATTTTTGATGGTTTTTTACTCCTCTCAACAGCCCAAACAAGTTTCTAAAAGGATGAGTTTGTAACTACTTTACTTTTGGAGAAAATTCAAAACATTCATTATTCAATAGGGCCCAAACTATCAAAAACCAGCGGTTTCAATGAACACACATTTCTTGGTAGAATCATGCAGGACTGAAATTTTTGATGTTTTTCTACTCCTCTCATGAGCCCAAACAAGTCTCTAAAAGCATGAGTTTGCAACTACTTTACTTTTGGAGAAAATTCAAAACATTCATTATTCAATAGAGCCCAATAGCAAAAATCAGGTTTTGAATGAAGAATCACATTTCTTGGTAAAATCATGCAGGATTGAAATTTTTGATGGTTTTTTACTCCTCTCAACAGCCCAAACAAGTTTCTAAAAGGATGAGTTTGCAACTACTTTACTTTTGGAGAAAATTCAAAACATTCATTATTCAATAGGGCCCAAAATATCAAAAACCAGCGGTTTCAATGAACACACATTTCTTGGTAGAATCGTGCAGGACTGAAATTTTTGATGTTTTTCTACTCTCATGAGCCCAAACAAGTCTCTAAAAGGATGAGTTTGCAACTACTTTACTTTTGGAGAAAATTCAAAACATTCATTATTCAATAGAGCCCAATAGCAAAAACCTGCGTTTTGAATGAAGAATCACATTTCTTGGTAGAATCATGCAGGATTGAAATTTTTGATGGTTTTTTACTCCTCTCAACAGCCCAAACAAGTTTCTAAAAGGATGAGTTTGCAACTACTTTACTTTTGGAGAAAATTCAAAACATTCATTATTCAATAGGGCCCAAACTATCAAAAACCAGCGGTTTCAATGAACACACATTTCTTGGTAGAATCATGCAGGACTGAAATTTTTGATGTTTTTCTACTCCTCTCATGAGCCCAAACAAGTCTCTAAAAGCATGAGTTTGCAACTACTTTACTTTTGGAGAAAATTCAAAACATTCACTATTCAATAGAGCCCAATAGCAAAAATCAGGTTTTGAATGAAGAATCACATTTCTTGGTAAAATCATGCAGGATTGAAATTTTTGATGGTTTTTTACTCCTCTCAACAGCCCAAACAAGTTTCTAAAAGGATGAGTTTGCAACTACTTTACTTTTGGAGAAAATTCAAAACATTCATTATTCAATAGGGCCCAAACTATCAAAAACCAGCGGTTTCAATGAACACACATTTCTTGGTAGAATCATGCAGGACTGAAATTTTTGATGTTTTTCTACTCCTCTCATGAGCCCAAACAAGTCTCTAAAAGCATGAGTTTGCAACTACTTTACTTTTGGAGAAAATTCAAAACATTCATTACTCAAAAGAGCCCAATAGCAAAAACAAGCGTTTTGAATGAAGAATCACATTTCTTGGTAGAATCATGCAGGATTGAAATTTTTGATGGTTTTTTACTCCTCTCAACAGCCCAAACAAGTTTCTAAAAGGATGAGTTTGCAACTACTTTACTTTTGGAGAAAATTCAAAACATTCATTATTCAATAGAGCCCAATAGCAAAAACCAGCGTTTTGAATGAAGAATCACATTTCTTGGTAGAATCATGCAGGATTGAAATTTTTGATGGTTTTTTACTCCTCTCAACAGCCCAAACAAGTTTCTAAAAGGATGAGTTTGCAACTACTTTACTTTTGGAGAAAATTCAAAACATTCATTATTCAATAGGGCCCAAACTATCAAAAACCAGCGGTTTGAATGAACACACATTTCTTGGTAGAATCATGCAGGACTGAAATTTTTGATGTTTTTCTACTCTCATGAGCCCAAACAAGTCTCTAAAAGCATGAGTTTGCAACTACTTTACTTTTGGAGAAAATTCAAAACATTCATTACTCAAAAGAGCCCAATAGCAAAAACCAGCGTTTTGAATGAAGAATCACATTTCTTGGTAGAATCATGCACGATTGAAATTTTTGATGGTTTTTTACTCCTCTCAACAGCCCAAACAAGTTTCTAAAAGGATGAGTTTGCAACTACTTTACTTTTGGAGAAAATTCAAAACATTCATTATTCAATAGGGCCCAAACTATCAAAAACCAGCGGTTTCAATGAACACACATTTCTTGGTAGAATCATGCAGGACTGAAATTTTTGATGTTTTTCTACTCCTCTCATGAGCCCAAACAAGTCTCTAAAAGCATGAGTTTGCAACTACTTTACTTTTGGAGAAAATTCAAAACATTCATTATTCAATAGAGCCCAATAGCAAAAATCAGGTTTTGAATGAAGAATCACATTTCTTGGTAGAATCATGCAGGATTGACATTTTTGATGGTTTTTTACTCCTCTCAACAGCCCAAACAAGTTTCTAAAAGGATGAGTTTGTAACTACTTTACTTTTGGAGAAAATTCAAAACATTCATTATTCAATAGGGCCCAAACTATCAAAAACCAGCGGTTTCAATGAACACACATTTCTTGGTAGAATCATGCAGGACTGAAATTTTTGATGTTTTTCTACTCCTCTCATGAGCCCAAACAAGTCTCTAAAAGCATGAATTTGCAACTACTTTACTTTTGGAGAAAATTCAAAACATTCATTATTCAATAGAGCCCAATAGCAAAAATCAGGTTTTGAATGAAGAATCACATTTCTTGGTAAAATCATGCAGGATTGAAATTTTTGATGGTTTTTTACTCCTCTCAACAGCCCAAACAAGTTTCTAAAAGGATGAGTTTGCAACTACTTTACTTTTGGAGAAAATTCAAAACATTCATTATTCAATAGGGCCCAAACTATCAAAAACCAGCGGTTTCAATGAACACACATTTCTTGGTAGAATCATGCAGGACTGAAATTTTTGATGTTTTTCTACTCCTCTCATGAGCCCAAACAAGTCTCTAAAAGCATGAGTTTGCAACTACTTTACTTTTGGAGAAAATTCAAAACATTCATTATTCAATAGAGCCCAATAGCAAAAATCAGGTTTTGAATGAAGAATCACATTTCTTGGTAGAATCATGCAGGATTGAAATTTTTGATGGTTTTTTACTCCTCTCAACAGCCCAAACAAGTTTCTAAAAGGATGAGTTTGCAACTACTTTACTTTTGGAGAAAATTCAAAACATTCATTATTCAATAGGGCCCAAAATATCAAAAACCAGCGGTTTGAATGAACACACATTTCTTGGTAGAATCGTGCAGGACTGAAATTTTTGATGTTTTTCTACTCTCATGAGCCCAAACAAGTCTCTAAAAGGATGAGTTTGCAACTACTTTACTTTTGGAGAAAATTCAAAACATTCATTATTCAATAGAGCCCAATAGCAATAACCTGCGTTTTGAATGAAGAATCACATTTCTTGGTAGAATCATGCAGGATTGAAATTTTTGATGGTTTTTTACTCCTCTCAACAGCCCAAACAAGGTTCTAAAAGGATGAGTTTGCAACTACTTTACTTTTGGAGAAAATTCAAAACATTCATTATTCAATAGGGCCCAAACTATCAAAAACCAGCGGTTTCAGTGAACACACATTTCTTGGTAGAATCATGCAGGACTGAAATTTTTGATGTTTTTCTACTCCTCTCATGAGCCCAAACAAGTCTCTAAAAGCATGAGTTTGCAACTCCTTTACTTTTGGAGAAAATTCAAAACATTCATTATTCAATAGAGCCCAATAGCAAAAATCAGGTTTTGAATGAAGAATCACATTTCTTGGTAGAATCATGCAGGATTGAAATTTTTGATGGTTTTTTACTCCTCTCAACAGCCCAAACAAGTTTCTAAAAGGATGAGTTTGTAACTACTTTACTTTTGGAGAAAATTCAAAACATTCATTATTCAATAGGGCCCAAACTATCAAAAACCAGCGGTTTCAATGAACACACATTTCTTGGTAGAATCATGCAGGACTGAAATTTTTGATGTTTTTCTACTCCTCTCATGAGCCCAAACAAGTCTCTAAAAGCATGAGTTTGCAACTACTTTACTTTTGGAGAAAATTCAAAACATTCATTATTCAATAGAGCCCAATAGCAAAAATCAGGTTTTGAATGAAGAATCACATTTCTTGGTAAAATCATGCAGGATTGAAATTTTTGATGGTTTTTTACTCCTCTCAACAGCCCAAACAAGTTTCTAAAAGGATGAGTTTGCAACTACTTTACTTTTGGAGAAAATTCAAAACATTCATTATTCAATAGGGCCCAAAATATCAAAAACCAGCGGTTTCAATGAACACACATTTCTTGGTAGAATCGTGCAGGACTGAAATTTTTGATGTTTTTCTACTCTCATGAGCCCAAACAAGTCTCTAAAAGGATGAGTTTGCAACTACTTTACTTTTGGAGAAAATTCAAAACATTCATTATTCAATAGAGCCCAATAGCAAAAACCTGCGTTTTGAATGAAGAATCACATTTCTTGGTAGAATCATGCAGGATTGAAATTTTTGATGGTTTTTTACTCCTCTCAACAGCCCAAACAAGTTTCTAAAAGGATGAGTTTGCAACTACTTTACTTTTGTAGAAAATTCAAAACATTCATTATTCAATAGGGCCCAAACTATCAAAAACCAGCGGTTTCAATGAACACACATTTCTTGGTAGAATCATGCAGGACTGAAATTTTTGATGTTTTTCTACTCCTCTCATGAGCCCAAACAAGTCTCTAAAAGCATGAGTTTGCAACTACTTTACTTTTGGAGAAAATTCAAAACATTCACTATTCAATAGAGCCCAATAGCAAAAATCAGGTTTTGAATGAAGAATCACATTTCTTGGTAAAATCATGCAGGATTGAAATTTTTGATGGTTTTTTACTCCTCTCAACAGCCCAAACAAGTTTCTAAAAGGATGAGTTTGCAACTACTTTACTTTTGGAGAAAATTCAAAACATTCATTATTCAATAGGGCCCAAACTATCAAAAACCAGCGGTTTCAATGAACACACATTTCTTGGTAGAATCATGCAGGACTGAAATTTTTGATGTTTTTCTACTCCTCTCATGAGCCCAAACAAGTCTCTAAAAGCATGAGTTTGCAACTACTTTACTTTTGGAGAAAATTCAAAACATTCATTACTCAAAAGAGCCCAATAGCAAAAACAAGCGTTTTGAATGAAGAATCACATTTCTTGGTAGAATCATGCAGGATTGAAATTTTTGATGGTTTTTTACTCCTCTCAACAGCCCAAACAAGTTTCTAAAAGGATGAGTTTGCAACTACTTTACTTTTGGAGAAAATTCAAAACATTCATTATTCAATAGAGCCCAATAGCAAAAACCAGCGTTTTGAATGAAGAATCACATTTCTTGGTAGAATCATGCAGGATTGAAATTTTTGATGGTTTTTTACTCCTCTCAACAGCCCAAACAAGTTTCTAAAAGGATGAGTTTGCAACTACTTTACTTTTGGAGAAAATTCAAAACATTCATTATTCAATAGGGCCCAAACTATCAAAAACCAGCGGTTTGAATGAACACACATTTCTTGGTAGAATCATGCAGGACTGAAATTTTTGATGTTTTTCTACTCTCATGAGCCCAAACAAGTCTCTAAAAGCATGAGTTTGCAACTACTTTACTTTTGGAGAAAATTCAAAACATTCATTACTCAAAAGAGCCCAATAGCAAAAACCAGCGTTTTGAATGAAGAATCACATTTCTTGGTAGAATCATGCACGATTGAAATTTTTGATGGTTTTTTACTCCTCTCAACAGCCCAAACAAGTTTCTAAAAGGATGAGTTTGCAACTACTTTACTTTTGGAGAAAATTCAAAACATTCATTATTCAATAGGGCCCAAACTATCAAAAACCAGCGGTTTCAATGAACACACATTTCTTGGTAGAATCATGCAGGACTGAAATTTTTGATGTTTTTCTACTCCTCTCATGAGCCCAAACAAGTCTCTAAAAGCATGAGTTTGCAACTACTTTACTTTTGGAGAAAATTCAAAACATTCATTATTCAATAGAGCCCAATAGCAAAAATCAGGTTTTGAATGAAGAATCACATTTCTTGGTAAAATCATGCAGGATTGAAATTTTTGATGGTTTTTTACTCCTCTCAACAGCCCAAACAAGTTTCTAAAAGGATGAGTTTGCAACTACTTTACTTTTGGAGAAAATTCAAAACATTCATTATTCAATAGGGCCCAAACTATCAAAAACCAGCGGTTTCAATGAACACACATTTCTTGGTAGAATCATGCAGGACTGAAATTTTTGATGTTTTTCTACTCCTCTCATGAGCCCAAACAAGTCTCTAAAAGCATGAGTTTGCAACTACTTTACTTTTGGAGAAAATTCAAAACATTCATTATTCAATAGAGCCCAATAGCAAAAATCAGGTTTTGAATGAAGAATCACATTTCTTGGTAGAATCATGCAGGATTGAAATTTTTGATGGTTTTTTACTCCTCTCAACAGCCCAAACAAGTTTCTAAAAGGATGAGTTTGCAACTACTTTACTTTTGGAGAAAATTCAAAACATTCATTATTCAATAGGGCCCAAAATATCAAAAACCAGCGGTTTGAATGAACACACATTTCTTGGTAGAATCGTGCAGGACTGAAATTTTTGATGTTTTTCTACTCTCATGAGCCCAAACAAGTCTCTAAAAGGATGAGTTTGCAACTACTTTACTTTTGGAGAAAATTCAAAACATTCATTATTCAATAGAGCCCAATAGCAATAACCTGCGTTTTGAATGAAGAATCACATTTCTTGGTAGAATCATGCAGGATTGAAATTTTTGATGGTTTTTTACTCCTCTCAACAGCCCAAACAAGGTTCTAAAAGGATGAGTTTGCAACTACTTTACTTTTGGAGAAAATTCAAAACATTCATTATTCAATAGGGCCCAAACTATCAAAAACCAGCGGTTTCAATGAACACACATTTCTTGGTAGAATCATGCAGGACTGAAATTTTTGATGTTTTTCTACTCCTCTCATGAGCCCAAACAAGTCTCTAAAAGCATGAGTTTGCAACTACTTTACTTTTGGAGAAAATTCAAAACATTCATTATTCAATAGAGCCCAATAGCAAAAATCAGGTTTTGAATGAAGAATCACATTTCTTGGTAAAATCATGCAGGATTGAAATTTTTGATTGTTTTTTACTCCTCTCAACAGCCCAAACAAGTTTCTAAAAGGATGAGTTTGCAACTACTTTACTTTTGGAGAAAATTCAAAACATTCATTATTCAATAGGGCCCAAAATATCAAAAACCAGCGGTTTGAATGAACACACATTTCTTGGTAGAATCGTGCAGGACTGAAATTTTTGATGTTTTTCTACTCTCATGAGCCCAAACAAGTCTCTAAAAGGATGAGTTTGCAACTACTTTACTTTTGGAGAAAATTCAAAACATTCATTATTCAATAGAGCCCAATAGCAAAAACCTGCGTTTTGAATGAAGAATCACATTTCTTGGTAGAATCATGCAGGATTGAAATTTTTGATGGTTTTTTACTCCTCTCAACAGCCCAAACAAGGTTCTAAAAGGATGAGTTTGCAACTACTTTACTTTTGGAGAAAATTCAAAACATTCATTATTCAATAGGGCCCAAACTATCAAAAACCAGCGGTTTCAATGAACACACATTTCTTGGTAGAATCATGCAGGACTGAAATTTTTGATGTTTTTCTACTCCTCTCATGAGCCCAAACAAGTCTCTAAAAGCATGAGTTTGCAACTACTTTACTTTTGGAGAAAATTCAAAACATTCATTATTCAATAGAGCCCAATAGCAAAAATCAGGTTTTGAATGAAGAATCACATTTCTTGGTAAAATCATGCAGGATTGAAATTTTTGATGGTTTTTTACTCCTCTCAACAGCCCAAACAAGTTTCTAAAAGGATGAGTTTGCAACTACTTTACTTTTGGAGAAAATTCAAAACATTCATTATTCAATAGGGCCCAAACTATCAAAAACCAGCGGTTTGAATGAACACACATTTCTTGGTAGAATCATGCAGGACTGAAATTTTTGATGTTTTTCTACTCCTCTCATGAGCCCAAACAAGTCTCTAAAAGCATGAGTTTGCAACTACTTTACTTTTGGAGAAAATTCAAAACATTCATTACTCAAAAGAGCCCAATAGCAAAAACCAGCGTTTTGAATGAAGAATCACATTTCTTGGTAGAATCATGCAGGATTGAAATTTTTGATGGTTTTTTACTCCTCTCAACAGCCCAAACAAATTTCTAAAAGGATGAGTTTGCAACTACTTTACTTTTGGAGAAAATTCAAAACATTCATTATTCAATAGGGCCCAAACTATCAAAAACCAGCGGTTTCAATGAACACACATTTCTTGGTAGAATCATGCAGGACTGAAATTTTTGATGTTTTTCTACTCCTCTCATGAGCCCAAACAAGTCTCTAAAAGCATGAGTTTGCAACTACTTTACTTTTGGAGAAAATTCAAAACATTCATTATTCAATAGAGCCCAATAGCAAAAACCAGCGTTTTGAATGAAGAATCACATTTCTTGGTAGAATCATGCAGGATTGAAATTTTTGATGGTTTTTTACTCCTCTCAACAGCCCAAACAAGTTTCTAAAAGGATGAGTTTGCAACTACTTTACTTTTGGAGAAAATTCAAAACATTCATTATTCAATAGGGCCCAAACTATCAAAAACCAGCGGTTTCAATGAACACACATTTCTTGGTAGAATTATGCAGGACTGAAATTTTTGATGTTTTTCTACTCCTCTCATGAGCCCAAACAAGACTCTAAAAGCATGAGTTTGCAACTACTTTACTTTTGGAGAAAATTCAAAACATTCATTACTCAAAAGAGCCCAATAGCAAAAACCAGCGTTTTGAATGAAGAATCACATTTCTTGGTAGAATCATGCAGGATTGAAATTTTTGATGGTTTTTTACTCCTCTCAACAGTCCAAACAAGGTTCTAAAAGGATGAGTTTGCAACTACTTTACTTTTGGAGAAAATTCAAAACATTCATTATTCAATAGGGCCCAAACTATCAAAAACCAGCGGTTTCAATGAAAACACATTTCTTGGTAGAATCATGCAGGACTGAAATTTTTGATGTTTTTCTACTCCTCTCATGAGCCCAAACAAGTCTCTAAAAGCATGAGTTTGCAACTACTTTACTTTTGGAGAAAATTCAAAACATTCATTATTCAATAGAGCCCAATAGCAAAAATCAGGTTTTGAATGAAGAATCACATTTCTTGGTAGAATCATGCAGGATTGAAATTTTTGATGGTTTTTTACTCCTCTCAACAGCCCAAACAAGTTTCTAAAAGGATGAGTTTGTAACTACTTTACTTTTGGAGAAAATTCAAAACATTCATTATTCAATAGGGCCCAAACTATCAAAAACCAGCGGTTTCAATGAACACACATTTCTTGGTAGAATCATGCAGGACTGAAATTTTTGATGTTTTTCTACTCCTCTCATGAGCCCAAACAAGTCTCTAAAAGCATGAGTTTGCAACTACTTTACTTTTGGAGAAAATTCAAAACATTCATTATTCAATAG
Organism: Dendrobates tinctorius; assembly: GCF_039654945.1. Classification (NCBI taxonomy): domain Eukaryota; kingdom Metazoa; phylum Chordata; class Amphibia; order Anura; family Dendrobatidae; genus Dendrobates; species Dendrobates tinctorius. Next base: position 32,843 of record NW_027362110.1, read on the forward strand.
AGCCCAATAGCAAAAATCAGGTTTTGAATGAAGAACCACATTTCTTGGTAAAATCATGCAGGATTGAAATTTTTGATGGTTTTTTACTCCTCTCAACAGCCCAAACAAGTTTCTAAAAGGATGAGTTTGCAACTACTTTACTTTTGGAGAAAATTCAAAACATTCATTATTCATTAGGGCCCAAACTATCAAAAACCAGCGGTTTCAATGAACACACATTTCTTGGTAGAATCATGCAGGACTGAAATTTTTGATGTTTTTCTACTTCTCTCATGAGCCCAAACAAGTCTCTAAAAGCATGAGTTTGCAACTACTTTACTTTTGGAGAAAATTCAAAACATTCATTATTCAATAGAGCCCAATAGCAAAAATCAGGTTTTGAAAGAAGAATCACATTTCTTGGTAGAATCATGCAGGATTGAAATTTTTGATGGTTTTTTACTCCTCTCAACAGCCCAAACAAGTTTCTAAAAGGATGAGTTTGCAACTACTTTACTTTTGGAGAAAATTCAAAACATTCATTATTCAATAGGGCCCAAACTATCAAAAACCAGCGGTTTCAATGAACACACATTTCTTGGTAGAATCATGCAGGATTGAAATTTTTGATGTTTTTCTACTCCTCTCATGAGCCCAAACAAGTCTCTAAAAGCATGAGTTTGCAACTACTTTACTTTTGGAGAATATTCAAAACATTCATTATTCAATAGAGCCCAATAGCAAAAATCAGGTTTTGAATGAAGAATCACATTTCTTGGTAAAATCATGCAGGATTGAAATTTTTGATGGTTTTTTACTCCTCTCAACAGCCCAAACAAGTTTCTAAAAGGATGAGTTTGCAACTACTTTACTTTTGGAGAAAATTCAAAACATTCATTATTCAATAGGGCCCAAACTATCAAAAACCAGCGGTTTCAATGAACACACATTTCTTGGTAGAATCATGCAGGACTGAAATTTTTGATGTTTTTCTACTCCTCTCATGAGCCCAAACAAGTCTCTAAAAGCATGAGTTTGCAACTACTTTACTTTTGGAGAAAATTCAAAACATTGACTATTCAATAGAGCCCAATAGCAAAAATCAGGTTTTGAATGAAGAATCACATTTCTTGGTAAAATCATGCAGGATTGAAATTTTTGATGGTTTTTTACTCCTCTCAACAGCCCAAACAAGTTTCTAAAAGGATGAGTTTGCAACTACTTTACTTTTGGAGAAAATTCAAAACATTCATTATTCAATAGGGCCCAAACTATCAAAAACCAGCGGTTTCAATGAACACACATTTCTTGGTAGAATCATGCAGGACTGAAATTTTTGATGTTTTTCTACTCCTCTCATGAGCCCAAACAAGTCTCTAAAAGCATGAGTTTGCAACTACTTTACTTTTGGAGAAAATTCAAAACATTCATTATTCAATAGAGCCCAATAGCAAAAACCAGCGTTTTGAATGAAGAATCACATTTCTTGGTAGAATCATGCAGGATTGAAATTTTTGATGGTTTTTTACTCCTCTCAACAGCCCAAACAAGTTTCTAAAAGGATGAGTTTGCAACTACTTTACTTTTGGAGAAAATTCAAAACATTCATTATTCAATAGGGCCCAAACTATCAAAAACCAGCGGTTTCAATGAACACACATTTCTTGGTAGAATCATGCAGGACTGAAATTTTTGATGTTTTTCTACTCCTCTCATGAGCCCAAACAAGTCTCTAAAAGCATGAGTTTGCAACTACTTTACTTTTGAAGAAAATTCAAAACATTCATTATTCAATAGAGCCCAATAGCAAAAACCAGCGTTTTGAATGAAGAATCACATTTCTTGGTAGAATCATGCAGGATTGAAATTTTTGATGGTTTTTTACTCCTCTCAACAGCCCAAACAAGTTTCTAAAAGGATGAGTTTGCAACTACTTTACTTTTGGAGAAAATTCAAAACATTCATTATTCAATAGGGCCCAAACTATCAAAAACCAGCGGTTTCAATGAACACACATTTCTTGGTAGAATCATGCAGGACTGAAATTTTTGATGTTTTTCTACTCCTCTCATGAGCCCAAACAAGACTCTAAAAGCATGAGTTTGCAACTACTTTACTTTTGGAGAAAATTCAATACATTCATTACTCAAAAGAGCCCAATAGCAAAAACCAGCGTTTTGAATGAAGAATCACATTTCTTGGTAGAATCATGCAGGATTGAAATTTTTGATGGTTTTTTACTCCTCTCAACAGCCCAAACAAGGTTCTAAAAGGATGAGTTTGCAACTACTTTACTTTTGGAGAAAATTCAAAACATTCATTATTCAATAGGGCCCAAACTATCAAAAACCAGCGGTTTCAATGAACACACATTTCTTGGTAGAATCATGCAGGACTGAAATTTTTGATGTTTTTCTACTCCTCTCATGAGCCCAAACAAGTCTCTAAAAGCATGAGTTTGCAACTACTTTACTTTTGGAGAAAATTCAAAACATTCATTATTCAATAGAGCCCAATAGCAAAAATCAGGTTTTGAATGAAGAATCACATTTCTTGGTAGAATCATGCAGGATTGAAATTTTTGATGGTTTTTTACTCCTCTCAACAGCCCAAACAAGTTTCTAAAAGGATGAGTTTGTAACTACTTTACTTTTGGAGAAAATTCAAAACATTCATTATTCAATAGGGCCCAAACTATCAAAAACCAGCGGTTTCAATGAACACACATTTCTTGGTAGAATCATGCAGGACTGAAATTTTTGATGTTTTTCTACTCCTCTCATGAGCCCAAACAAGTCTCTAAAAGCATGAGTTTGCAACTACTTTACTTTTGGAGAAAATTCAAAACATTCATTATTCAATAGAGCCCAATAGCAAAAACCAGCGTTTTGAATGAAGAATCACATTTCTTGGTAGAATCATGCAGGATTGAAATTTTTGATGGTTTTTTACTCCTCTCAACAGCCCAAACAAGTTTCTAAAAGGATGAGTTTGCAACTACTTTACTTTTGGAGAAAATTCAAAACATTCATTATTCAATAGGGCCCAAACTATCAAAAACCAGCGGTTTCAATGAACACACATTTCTTGGTAGAATCATGCAGGACTGAAATTTTTGATGTTTTTCTACTCCTCTCATGAGCCCAAACAAATCTCTAAAAGCATGAGTTTGCAACTACTTTACTTTTGGAGAAAATTCAAAACATTCATTACTCAAAAGAGCCCAATAGCAAAAACCAGCGTTTTGAATGAAGAATCACATTTCTTGGTAGAATCATGCAGGATTGAAATTTTTGATGGTTTTTTACTCCTCTCAACAGCCCAAACAAGTTTCTAAAAGGATGAGTTTGCAACTACTTTACTTTTGGAGAAAATTCAAAACATTCATTATTCAATAGGGCCCAAACTATCAAAAACCAGCGGTTTCAATGAACACACATTTCTTGGTAGAATCATGCAGGACTGAAATTTTTGATGTTTTTCTACTCCTCTCATGAGCCCAAACAAGTCTCTAAAAGCATGAGTTTGCAACTACTTTACTTTTGGAGAAAATTCAAAACATTCATTATTCAATAGAGCCCAATAGCAAAAATCAGGTTTTGAATGAAGAATCACATTTCTTGGTAAAATCATGCAGGATTGAAATTTTTGATGGTTTTTTACTCCTCTCAACAGCCCAAACAAGTTTCTAAAAGGATGAGTTTGCAACTACTTTACTTTTGGAGAAAATTCAAAACATTCATTATTCAATAGGGCCCAAACTATCAAAAACCAGCGGTTTGAATGAACACACATTTCTTGGTAGAATCATGCAGGACTGAAATTTTTGATGTTTTTCTACTCCTCTCATGAGCCCAAACAAGTCTCTAAAAGCATGAGTTTGCAACTACTTTACTTTTGGAGAAAATTCAAAACATTCATTACTCAAAAGAGCCCAATAGCAAAAACCAGCGTTTTGAATGAAGATTCACATTTCTTGGTAGAATCATGCAGGATTGAAATTTTTGATGGTTTTTTACTCCTCTCAACAGCCCAAACAAGTTTCTAAAAGGATGAGTTTGCAACTACTTTACTTTTGGAGAAAATTCAAAACATTCATTATTCAATAGGGCCCAAACTATCAAAAACCAGCGGTTTCAATGAACACACATTTCTTGGTAGAATCATGCAGGACTGAAATTTTTGATGTTTTTCTACTCCTCTCATGAGCCCAAACAAGTCTCTAAAAGCATGAGTTTGCAACTACTTTACTTTTGGAGAAAATTCAAAACATTCATTATTCAATAGAGCCCAATAGCAAAAATCAGGTTTTGAATGAAGAATCACATTTCTTGGTAGAATCATGCAGGATTGAAATTTTTGATGGTTTTTTACTCCTCTCAACAGCCCAAACAAGTTTCTAAAAGGATGAGTTTGTAACTACTTTACTTTTGGAGAAAATTCAAAACATTCATTATTCAATAGGGCCCAAACTATCAAAAACCAGCGGTTTCAATGAACACACATTTCTTGGTAGAATCATGCAGGACTGAAATTTTTGATGTTTTTCTACTCCTCTCATGAGCCCAAACAAGTCTCTAAAAGCATGAGTTTGCAACTACTTTACTTTTGGAGAAAATTCAAAACATTCATTACTCAAAAGAGCCCAATAGCAAAAACCAGCTTTTTGAATGAAGAATCACATTTCTTGGTAGAATCATGCAGGATTGAAATTTTTGATGGTTTTTTACTCCTCTCAACAGCCCAAACAAGTTTCTAAAAGGATGAGTTTGCAACTACTTTACTTTTGGAGAAAATTCAAAACATTCATTATTCAATAGGGCCCAAACTATCAAAAACCAGCGGTTTCAATGAACACACATTTCTTGGTAGAATCATGCAGGACTGAAATTTTTGATGTTTTTCTACTCCTCTCATGAGCCCAAACAAGTCTCTAAAAGCATGAGTTTGCAACTACTTTACTTTTGGAGAAAATTCAAAACATTCATTATTCAATAGAGCCCAATAGCAAAAACCAGCGTTTTGAATGAAGAATCACATTTCTTGGTAGAATCATGCAGGATTGAAATTTTTGATGGTTTTTTACTCCTCTCAACAGCCCAAACAAGTTTCTAAAAGGATGAGTTTGCAACTACTTTACTTTTGGAGAAAATTCAAAACATTCATTATTCAATAGGGCCCAAACTATCAAAAACCAGCGGTTTCAATGAACACACATTTCTTGGTAGAATCATGCAGGACTGAAATTTTTGATGTTTTTCTACTCCTCTCATGAGCCCAAACAAGTCTCTAAAAGCATGAGTTTGCAACTACTTTACTTTTGAAGAAAATTCAAAACATTCATTATTCAATAGAGCCCAATAGCAAAAATCAGGTTTTGAATGAAGAATCACATTTCTTGGTAGAATCATGCAGGATTGAAATTTTTGATGTTTTTTTACTCCTCTCAACAGCCCAAACAAGTTTCTAAAAGGATGAGTTTGCAACTACTTTACTTTTAGAGAAAATTCAACACATTCATTATTCAATAGGGCCCAAACTATCAAAAACCAGCGGTTTCAATGAACACACATTTCTTGGTAGAATCATGCAGGACTGAAATTTTTGATGTTTTTCTACTCCTCTCATGAGCCCAAACAAGTCTCTAAAAGCATGAGTTTGCAACTACTTTACTTTTGGAGAAAATTCAAAACATTCATTATTCAATAGAGCCCAATAGCAAAAACCAGCGTTTTGAATGAAGAATCACATTTCTTGGTAGAATCATGCAGGATTGAAATTTTTGATGGTTTTTTACTCCTCTCAACAGCCCAAACAAGTTTCTAAAAGGATGAGTTTGCAACTACTTTACTTTTGGAGAAAATTCAAAACATTCATTATTCAATAGGGCCCAAACTATCAAAAACCAGCGGTTTCAATGAACACACATTTCTTGGTAAAATCATGCAGGACTGAAATTTTTGATGTTTTTCTACTCCTCTCATGAGCCCAAACAAGACTCTAAAAGCATGAGTTTGCAACTACTTTACTTTTGGAGAAAATTCAAAACATTCATTACTTAAAAGAGCCCAATAGCAAAAACCAGCGTTTTGAATGAAGAATCACATTTCTTGGTAGAATCATGCAGGATTGAAATTTTTGATGGTTTTTTACTCCTCTCAACAGTCCAAACAAGGTTCTAAAAGGATGAGTTTGCAACTACTTTACTTTTGGAGAAAATTCAAAACATTCATTATTCAATAGGGCCCAAACTATCAAAAACCAGCGGTTTCAATGAAAACACATTTCTTGGTATAATCATGCAGGACTGAAATTTTTGATGTTTTTCTACTCCTCTCATGAGCCCAAACAAGTCTCTAAAAGCATGAGTTTGCAACTACTTTACTTTTGGAGAAAATTCAAAACATTCATTATTCAATAGAGCCCAATAGCAAAAATCAGGTTTTGAATGAAGAATCACATTTCTTGGTAGAATCATGCAGGATTGAAATTTTTGATGGTTTTTTACTCCTCTCAACAGCCCAAACAAGTTTCTAAAAGGATGAGTTTGTAACTACTTTACTTTTGGAGAAAATTCAAAACATTCATTATTCAATAGGGCCCAAACTATCAAAAACCAGCGGTTTCAATGAACACACATTTCTTGGTAGAATCATGCAGGACTGAAATTTTTGATGTTTTTCTACTCCTCTCATGAGCCCAAACAAGTCTCTAAAAGCATGAGTTTGCAACTACTTTACTTTTGGAGAAAATTCAAAACATTCATTATTCAATAGAGCCCAATAGCAAAAATCAGGTTTTGAATGAAGAACCACATTTCTTGGTAAAATCATGCAGGATTGAAATTTTTGATGGTTTTTTACTCCTCTCAACAGCCCAAACAAGTTTCTAAAAGGATGAGTTTGCAACTACTTTACTTTTGGAGAAAATTCAAAACATTCATTATTCAATAGGGCCCAAACTATCAAAAACCAGCGGTTTCAATGAACACACATTTCTTGGTAGAATCATGCAGGACTGAAATTTTTGATGTTTTTCTACTTCTCTCATGAGCCCAAACAAGTCTCTAAAAGCATGAGTTTGCAACTACTTTACTTTTGGAGAAAATTCAAAACATTCATAATTCAATAGAGCCCAATAGCAAAAATCAGGTTTTGAATGAAGAATCACATTTCTTGGTAGAATCATGCAGGATTGAAATTTTTGATGGTTTTTTACTCCTCTCAACAGCCCAAACAAGTTTCTAAAAGGATGAGTTTGCAACTACTTTACTTTTGGAGAAAATTCAAAACATTCATTATTCAATAGGGCCCAAACTATCAAAAACCAGCGGTTTCAATGAACACACATTTCTTGGTAGAATCATGCAGGATTGAAATTTTTGATGTTTTTCTACTCCTCTCATGAGCCCAAACAAGTCTCTAAAAGCATGAGTTTGCAACTACTTTACTTTTGGAGAATATTCAAAACATTCATTATTCAATAGAGCCCAATAGCAAAAATCAGGTTTTGAATGAAGAATCACATTTCTTGGTAAAATCATGCAGGATTGAAATTTTTGATGGTTTTTTACTCCTCTCAACAGCCCAAACAAGTTTCTAAAAGGATGAGTTTGCAACTACTTTACTTTTGGAGAAAATTCAAAACATTCATTATTCAATAGGGCCCAAACTATCAAAAACCAGCGGTTTCAATGAACACACATTTCTTGGTAGAATCATGCAGGACTGAAATTTTTGATGTTTTTCTACTCCTCTCATGAGCCCAAACAAGTCTCTAAAAGCATGAGTTTGCAACTACTTTACTTTTGGAGAAAATTCAAAACATTCATTATTCAATAGAGCCCAATAGCAAAAATCAGGTTTTGAATGAAGAACCACATTTCTTGGTAAAATCATGCAGGATTGAAATTTTTGATGGTTTTTTACTCCTCTCAACAGCCCAAACAAGTTTCTAAAAGGATGAGTTTGCAACTACTTTACTTTTGGAGAAAATTCAAAACATTCATTATTCAATAGGGCCCAAACTATCAAAAACCAGCGGTTTCAATGAACACACATTTCTTGGTAGAATCATGCAGGACTGAAATTTTTGATGTTTTTCTACTTCTCTCATGAGCCCAAACAAGTCTCTAAAAGCATGAGTTTGCAACTACTTTACTTTTGGAGAAAATTCAAAACATTCATTATTCAATAGAGCCCAATAGCAAAAATCAGGTTTTGAATGAAGAATCACATTTCTTGGTAGAATCATGCAGGATTGAAATTTTTGATGGTTTTTTACTCCTCTCAACAGCCCAAACAAGTTTCTAAAAGGATGAGTTTGCAACTACTTTACTTTTGGAGAAAATTCAAAACATTCATTATTCAATAGGACCCAAACTATCAAAAACCAGCGGTTTCAATGAACACACATTTCTTGGTAGAATCATGCAGGATTGAAATTTTTGATGTTTTTCTACTCCTCTCATGAGCCCAAACAAGTCTCTAAAAGCATGAGTTTGCAACTACTTTACTTTTGGAGAATATTCAAAACATTCATTATTCAATAGAGCCCAATAGCAAAAATCATGTTTTGAATGAAGAATCACATTTCTTGGTAAAATCATGCAGGATTGAAATTTTTGATGGTTTTTTACTCCTCTCAACAGCCCAAACAAGTTTCTAAAAGGATGAGTTTGCAACTACTTTACTTTTGGAGAAAATTCAAAACATTCATTATTCAATAGGGCCCAAACTATCAAAAACCAGTGGTTTCAATGAACACACATTTCTTGGTAGAATCATGCAGGACTGAAATTTTTGATGTTTTTCTACTCCTCTCATGAGCCCAAACAAGTCTCTAAAAGCATGAGTTTGCAACTACTTTACTTTTGGAGAAAATTCAAAACATTCACTATTCAATAGAGCCCAATAGCAAAAATCAGGTTTTGAATGAAGAATCACATTTCTTGGTAAAATCATGCAGGATTGAAATTTTTGATGGTTTTTTACTCCTCTCAACAGCCCAAACAAGTTTCTAAAAGGATGAGTTTGCAACTACTTTACTTTTGGAGAAAATTCAAAACATTCATTATTCAATAGGGCCCAAACTATCAAAAACCAGCGGTTTCAATGAACACACATTTCTTGGTAGAATCATGCAGGACTGAAATTTTTGATGTTTTTCTACTCCTCTCATGAGCCCAAACAAGTCTCTAAAAGCATGAGTTTGCAACTACTTTACTTTTGGAGAAAATTCAAAACATTCATTATTCAATAGAGCCCAATAGCAAAAACCAGCGTTTTGAATGAAGAATCACATTTCTTGGTAGAATCATGCAGGATTGAAATTTTTGATGGTTTTTTACTACTCTCAACAGCCCAAACAAGTTTCTAAAAGGATGAGTTTGCAACTACTTTACTTTTGGAGAAAATTCAAAACATTCATTATTCAATAGGGCCCAAACTATCAAAAACCAGCGGTTTCAATGAACACACATTTCTTGGTAGAATCATGCAGGACTGAAATTTTTGATGTTTTTCTACTCCTCTCATGAGCCCAAACAAGTCTCTAAAAGCATGAGTTTGCAACTACTTTACTTTTGGAGAAAATTCAAAACATTCATTATTCAATAGAGCCCAATAGCAAAAATCAGGTTTTGAATGAAGAATCACATTTCTTGGTAGAATCATGCAGGATTGAAATTTTTGATGGTTTTTTACTCCTCTCAACAGCCCAAACAAGTTTCTAAAAGGATGAGTTTGCAACTACTTTACTTTTGGAGAAAATTCAAAACATTCATTATTCAATAGGGCCCAAAATATCAAAAACCAGCGGTTTGAATGAACACACATTTCTTGGTAGAATCATGCAGGACTGAAATTTTTGATGTTTTTCTACTCCTCTCATGAGCCCAAACAAGTCTCTAAAAGGATGAGTTTGCAACTACTTTACTTTTGGAGAAAATTCAAAACATTCATTATTCAATAGAGCCCAATAGCAAAAACCAGCGTTTTGAATGAAGAATCACATTTCTTGGTAGAATCATGCAGGATTGAAATTTTTGATGGTTTTTTACTCCTCTCAACAGCCCAAACAAGTTTCTAAAAGGATGAGTTTGCAACTACTTTACTTTTGGAGAAAATTCAAAACATTCATTATTCAATAGGGCCCAAACTATCAAAAACCAGCGGTTTGAATGAACCCACATTTCTTGGTAGAATCATGCAGGACTGAAATTTTTGATGTTTTTCTACTCCTCTCATGAGCCCAAACAAGTCTCTAAAAGCATGAGTTTGCAACTACTTTACTTTTGGAGAAAATTCAAAACATTCATTACTCAAAAGAGCCCAATAGCAAAAACCAGCGTTTTGAATGAAGAATCACATTTCTTGGTAGAATCATGCAGGATTGAAATTTTTAATGGTTTTTTACTCCTCTCAACAGCCCAAACAAGTTTCTAAAAGGATGAGTTTGCAACTACTTTACTTTTGGAGAAAATTCAAAACATTCATTATTCAATAGGGCCCAAACTATCAAAAACCAGCGGTTTCAATGAACACACATTTCTTGGTAGAATCATGCAGGACTGAAATTTTTGATGTTTTTCTACTCCTCCCATGAGCCCAAACAAGTCTCTAAAAGCATGAGTTTGCAACTACTTTACTTTTGGAGAAAATTCAAAACATTCATTATTCAATAGAGCCCAATAGCAAAAATCAGGTTTTGAATGAAGAATCACATTTCTTGGTAAAATCATGCAGGATTGAAATTTTTGATGGTTTTTTACTCCTCTCAACAGCCCAAACAAGTTTCTAAAAGGATGAGTTTGCAACTACTTTACTTTTGGAGAAAATTCAAAACATTCATTATTCAATAGGGCCCAAACTATCAAAAACCAGCGGTTTCAATGAACACACATTTCTTGGTAGAATCATGCAGGACTGAAATTTTTGATGTTTTTCTACTCCTCTCATGAGCCCAAACAAGTCTCTAAAAGCATGAGTTTGCAACTACTTTACTTTTGGAGAAAATTCAAAACATTCATTATTCAATAGAGCCCAATAGCAAAAATCAGGTTTTGAATGAAGAATCACATTTCTTGGTAGAATCATGCAGGATTGAAATTTTTGATGGTTTTTTACTCCTCTCAACAGCCCAAACAAGTTTCTAAAAGGATGAGTTTGTAACTACTTTACTTTTGGAGAAAATTCAAAACATTCATTATTCAATAGGGCCCAAACTATCAAAAACCAGCGGTTTCAATGAACACATATTTCTTGGTAGAATCATGCAGGACTGAAATTTTTGATGTTTTTCTACTCCTCTCATGAGCCCAAACAAGTCTCTAAAAGCATGAGTTTGCAACTACTTTACTTTTGGAGAAAATTCAAAACATTCATTATTCAATAGAGCCCAATAGCAAAAATCAGGTTTTGAATGAAGAACCACATTTCTTGGTAAAATCATGCAGGATTGAAATTTTTGATGGTTTTTTACTCCTCTCAACAGCCCAAACAAGTTTCTAAAAGGATGAGTTTGCAACTACTTTACTTTTGGAGAAAATTCAAAACATTCATTATTCAATAGGGCCCAAACTATCAAAAACCAGCGGTTTCAATGAACACACATTTCTTGGTAGAATCATGCAGGACTGAAATTTTTGATGTTTTTCTACTTCTCTCATGAGCCCAAACAAGTCTCTAAAAGCATGAGTTTGCAACTACTTTACTTTTGGAGAAAATTCAAAACATTCATTATTCAATAGAGCCCAATAGCAAAAATCAGGTTTTGAATGAAGAATCACATTTCTTGGTAGAATCATGCAGGATTGAAATTTTTGATGGTTTTTTACTCCTCTCAACAGCCCAAACAAGTTTCTAAAAGGATGAGTTTGCAACTACTTTACTTTTGGAGAAAATTCAAAACATTCATTATTCAATAGGGCCCAAACTATCAAAAACCAGCGGTTTCAATGAACACACATTTCTTGGTAGAATCATGCAGGACTGAAATTTTTGATGTTTTTCTACTCCTCTCATGAGCCCAAACAAGTCTCTAAAAGCATGAGTTTGCAACTACTTTACTTTTGGAGAAAATTCAAAACATTCACTATTCAATAGAGCCCAATAGCAAAAATCAGGTTTTGAATGAAGAATCACATTTCTTGGTAAAATCATGCAGGATTGAAATTTTTGATGGTTTTTTACTCCTCTCAACAGCCCAAACAAGTTTCTAAAAGGATGAGTTTGCAACTACTTTACTTTTGGAGAAAATTCAAAACATTCATTATTCAATAGGGCCCAAACTATCAAAAACCAGCGGTTTCAATGAACACACATTTCTTGGTAGAATCATGCAGGACTGAAATTTTTGATGTTTTTCTACTCCTCTCATGAGCCCAAACAAGTCTCTAAAAGCATGAGTTTGCAACTACTTTACTTTTGGAGAAAATTCAAAACATTCATTATTCAATAGAGCCCAATAGCAAAAATCAGGTTTTGAATGAAGAATCACATTTCTTGGTAAAATCATGCAGGATTGAAATTTTTGATGGTTTTTTACTCCTCTCAACAGCCCAAACAAGTTTCTAAAAGGATGAGTTTGCAACTACTTTACTTTTGGAGAAAATTCAAAACATTCATTATTCAATAGGGCCCAAACTATCAAAAACCAGCGGTTTCAATGAACACACATTTCTTGGTAGAATCATGCAGGACTGAAATTTTTGATGTTTTTCTACTCCTCTCATGAGCCCAAACAAGTCTCTAAAAGCATGAGTTTGCAACTACTTTACTTTTGGAGAAAATTCAAAACATTCATTACTCAAAAGAGCCCAATAGCAAAAACCAGCGTTTTGAATGAAGAATCACATTTCTTGGTAGAATCATGCAGGATTGAAATTTTTGATGGTTTTTTACTCCTCTCAACAGCCCAAACAAGTTTCTAAAAGGATGAGTTTGCAACTACTTTACTTTTGGAGAAAATTCAAAACATTCATTATTCAATAGGGCCCAAACTATGAAAAACCAGCGGTTTCAATGAACACACATTTCTTGGTAGAATCATGCAGGACTGAAATTTTTGATGTTTTTCTACTCCTCTCATGAGCCCAAACAAGTCTCTAAAAGCATGAGTTTGCAACTACTTTACTTTTGGAGAAAATTCAAAACATTCATTATTCAATAGAGCCCAATAGCAAAAATCAGGTTTTGAATGAAGAATCACATTTCTTGGTAGAATCATGCAGGATTGAAATTTTTGATGGTTTTTTACTCCTCTCAACAGCCCAAACAAGTTTCTAAAAGGATGAGTTTGTAACTACTTTACTTTTGGAGAAAATTCAAAACATTCATTATTCAATAGGGCCCAAACTATCAAAAACCAGCGGTTTCAATGAACACACATTTCTTGGTAGAATCATGCAGGACTGAAATTTTTGATGTTTTTCTACTCCTCTCATGAGCCCAAACAAGTCTCTAAAAGCATGAGTTTGCAACTACTTTACTTTTGGAGAAAATTCAAAACATTCATTACTCAAAAGAGCCCAATAGCAAAAACCAGCTTTTTGAATGAAGAATCACATTTCTTGGTAGAATCATGCAGGATTGAAATTTTTGATGGTTTTTTACTCCTCTCAACAGCCCAAACAAGTTTCTAAAAGGATGAGTTTGCAACTACTTTACTTTTGGAGAAAATTCAAAACATTCATTATTCAATAGGGCCCAAACTATCAAAAACCAGCGGTTTCAATGAACACACATTTCTTGGTAGAATCATGCAGGACTGAAATTTTTGATGTTTTTCTACTCCTCTCATGAGCCCAAACAAGTCTCTAAAAGCATGAGTTTGCAACTACTTTACTTTTGGAGAAAATTCAAAACATTCATTATTCAATAGAGCCCAATAGCAAAAACCAGCGTTTTGAATGAAGAATCACATTTCTTGGTAGAATCATGCAGGATTGAAATTTTTGATGGTTTTTTACTCCTCTCAACAGCCCAAACAAGTTTCTAAAAGGATGAGTTTGCAACTACTTTACTTTTGGAGAAAATTCAAAACATTCATTATTCAATAGGGCCCAAACTATCAAAAACCAGCGGTTTCAATGAACACACATTTCTTGGTAGAATCATGCAGGACTGAAATTTTTGATGTTTTTCTACTCCTCTCATGAGCCCAAACAAGTCTCTAAAAGCATGAGTTTGCAACTACTTTACTTTTGAAGAAAATTCAAAACATTCATTATTCAATAGAGCCCAATAGCAAAAATCAGGTTTTGAATGAAGAATCACATTTCTTGGTAGAATCATGCAGGATTGAAATTTTTGATGGTTTTTTACTCCTCTCAACAGCCCAAACAAGTTTCTAAAAGGATGAGTTTGCAACTACTTTACTTTTGGAGAAAATTCAAAACATTCATTATTCAATAGGGCCCAAACTATCAAAAACCAGCGGTTTCAATGAACACACATTTCTTGGTAGAATCATGCAGGACTGAAATTTTTGATGTTTTTCTACTCCTCTCATGAGCCCAAACAAGTCTCTAAAAGCATGAGTTTGCAACTACTTTACTTTTGGAGAAAATTCAAAACATTCATTATTCAATAGAGCCCAATAGCAAAAATCAGGTTTTGAATGAAGAATCACATTTCTTGGTAGAATCATGCAGGATTGAAATTTTTGATGGTTTTTTACTCCTCTCAACAGCCCAAACAAGTTTCTAAAAGGATGAGTTTGCAACTACTTTACTTTTGGAGAAAATTCAAAACATTCATTATTCAATAGGGCCCAAAATATCAAAAACCAGCGGTTTGAATGAACACACATTTCTTGGTAGAATCATGCAGGGCTGAAATTTTTGATGTTTTTCTACTCCTCTCATGAGCCCAAACAAGTCTCTAAAAGGATGAGTTTGCAACTACTTTACTTTTGGAGAAAATTCAAAACATTCATTATTCAATAGAGCCCAATAGCAAAAACCAGCGTTTTGAATGAAGAATCACATTTCTTGGTAGAATCATGCAGGATTGAAATTTTTGATGGTTTTTTACTCCTCTCAACAGCCCAAACAAGTTTCTAAAAGGATGAGTTTGCAACTACTTTACTTTTGGAGAAAATTCAAAACATTCATTATTCAATAGGGCCCAAACTATCAAAAACCAGCGGTTTGAATGAACCCACATTTCTTGGTAGAATCATGCAGGACTGAAATTTTTGATGTTTTTCTACTCCTCTCATGAGCCCAAACAAGTCTCTAAAAGCATGAGTTTGCAACTACTTTACTTTTGGAGAAAATTCAAAACATTCATTACTCAAAAGAGCCCAATAGCAAAAACCAGCGTTTTGAATGAAGAATCACATTTCTTGGTAGAATCATGCAGGATTGAAATTTTTAATGGTTTTTTACTCCTCTCAACAGCCCAAACAAGTTTCTAAAAGGATGAGTTTGCAACTACTTTACTTTTGGAGAAAATTCAAAACATTCATTATTCAATAGGGCCCAAACTATCAAAAACCAGCGGTTTCAATGAACACACATTTCTTGGTAGAATCATGCAGGACTGAAATTTTTGATGTTTTTCTACTCCTCCCATGAGCCCAAACAAGTCTCTAAAAGCATGAGTTTGCAACTACTTTACTTTTGGAGAAAATTCAAAACATTCATTATTCAATAGAGCCCAATAGCAAAAATCAGGTTTTGAATGAAGAATCACATTTCTTGGTAAAATCATGCAGGATTGAAATTTTTGATGGTTTTTTACTCCTCTCAACAGCCCAAACAAGTTTCTAAAAGGATGAGTTTGCAACTACTTTACTTTTGGAGAAAATTCAAAACATTCATTATTCAATAGGGCCCAAACTATCAAAAACCAGCGGTTTCAATGAACACACATTTCTTGGTAGAATCATGCAGGACTGAAATTTTTGATGTTTTTCTACTCCTCTCATGAGCCCAAACAAGTCTCTAAAAGCATGAGTTTGCAACTACTTTACTTTTGGAGAAAATTCAAAACATTCATTATTCAATAGAGCCCAATAGCAAAAATCAGGTTTTGAATGAAGAATCACATTTCTTGGTAGAATCATGCAGGATTGAAATTTTTGATGGTTTTTTACTCCTCTCAACAGCCCAAACAAGTTTCTAAAAGGATGAGTTTGTAACTACTTTACTTTTGGAGAAAATTCAAAACATTCATTATTCAATAGGGCCCAAACTATCAAAAACCAGCGGTTTCAATGAACACATATTTCTTGGTAGAATCATGCAGGACTGAAATTTTTGATGTTTTTCTACTCCTCTCATGAGCCCAAACAAGTCTCTAAAAGCATGAGTTTGCAACTACTTTACTTTTGGAGAAAATTCAAAACATTCATTATTCAATAGAGCCCAATAGCAAAAATCAGGTTTTGAATGAAGAACCACATTTCTTGGTAAAATCATGCAGGATTGAAATTTTTGATGGTTTTTTACTCCTCTCAACAGCCCAAACAAGTTTCTAAAAGGATGAGTTTGCAACTACTTTACTTTTGGAGAAAATTCAAAACATTCATTATTCAATAGGGCCCAAACTATCAAAAACCAGCGGTTTCAATGAACACACATTTCTTGGTAGAATCATGCAGGACTGAAATTTTTGATGTTTTTCTACTTCTCTCATGAGCCCAAACAAGTCTCTAAAAGCATGAGTTTGCAACTACTTTACTTTTGGAGAAAATTCAAAACATTCATTATTCAATAGAGCCCAATAGCAAAAATCAGGTTTTGAATGAAGAATCACATTTCTTGGTAGAATCATGCAGGATTGAAATTTTTGATGGTTTTTTACTCCTCTCAACAGCCCAAACAAGTTTCTAAAAGGATGAGTTTGCAACTACTTTACTTTTGGAGAAAATTCAAAACATTCATTATTCAATAGGGCCCAAACTATCAAAAACCAGCGGTTTCAATGAACACACATTTCTTGGTAGAATCATGCAGGACTGAAATTTTTGATGTTTTTCTACTCCTCTCATGAGCCCAAACAAGTCTCTAAAAGCATGAGTTTGCAACTACTTTACTTTTGGAGAATATTCAAAACATTCATTATTCAATAGAGCCCAATAGCAAAAATCAGGTTTTGAATGAAGAATCACATTTCTTGGTAAAATCATGCAGGATTGAAATTTTTGATGGTTTTTTACTCCTCTCAACAGCCCAAACAAGTTTCTAAAAGGATGAGTTTGCAACTACTTTACTTTTGGAGAAAATTCAAAACATTCATTATTCAATAGGGCCCAAACTATCAAAAACCAGCGGTTTCAATGAACACACATTTCTTGGTAGAATCATGCAGGACTGAAATTTTTGATGTTTTTCTACTCCTCTCATGAGCCCAAACAAGTCTCTAAAAGCATGAGTTTGCAACTACTTTACTTTTGGAGAAAATTCAAAACATTCACTATTCAATAGAGCCCAATAGCAAAAATCAGGTTTTGAATGAAGAATCACATTTCTTGGTAAAATCATGCAGGATTGAAATTTTTGATGGTTTTTTACTCCTCTCAACAGCCCAAACAAGTTTCTAAAAGGATGAGTTTGCAACTACTTTACTTTTGGAGAAAATTCAAAACATTCATTATTCAATAGGGCCCAAACTATCAAAAACCAGCGGTTTCAATGAACACACATTTCTTGGTAGAATCATGCAGGACTGAAATTTTTGATGTTTTTCTACTCCTCTCATGAGCCCAAACAAGTCTCTAAAAGCATGAGTTTGCAACTACTTTACTTTTGGAGAAAATTCAAAACATTCACTATTCAATAGAGCCCAATAGCAAAAATCAGGTTTTGAATGAAGAATCACATTTCTTGGTAAAATCATGCAGGATTGAAATTTTTGATGGTTTTTTACTCCTCTCAACAGCCCAAACAAGTTTCTAAAAGGATGAGTTTGCAACTACTTTACTTTTGGAGAAAATTCAAAACATTCATTATTCAATAGGGCCCAAACTATCAAAAACCAGCGGTTTCAATGAACACACATTTCTTGGTAGAATCATGCAGGACTGAAATTTTTGATGTTTTTCTACTCCTCTCATGAGCCCAAACAAGTCTCTAAAAGCATGAGTTTGCAACTACTTTACTTTTGGAGAATATTCAAAACATTCATTATTCAATAGAGCCCAATAGCAAAAATCAGGTTTTGAATGAAGAATCACATTTCTTGGTAAAATCATGCAGGATTGAAATTTTTGATGGTTTTTTACTCCTCTCAACAGCCCAAACAAGTTTCTAAAAGGATGAGTTTGCAACTACTTTACTTTTGGAGAAAATTCAAAACATTCATTATTCAATAGGGCCCAAACTATCAAAAACCAGCGGTTTCAATGAACACACATTTCTTGGTAGAATCATGCAGGACTGAAATTTTTGATGTTTTTCTACTCCTCTCATGAGCCCAAACAAGTCTCTAAAAGCATGAGTTTGCAACTACTTTACTTTTGGAGAATATTCAAAACATTCATTATTCAATAGAGCCCAATAGCAAAAATCAGGTTTTGAATGAAGAATCACATTTCTTGGTAAAATCATGCAGGATTGAAATTTTTGATGGTTTTTTACTCCTCTCAACAGCCCAAACAAGTTTCTAAAAGGATGAGTTTGCAACTACTTTACTTTTGGAGAAAATTCAAAACATTCATTATTCAATAGGGCCCAAACTATCAAAAACCAGCGGTTTCAATGAACACACATTTCTTGGTAGAATCATGCAGGACTGAAATTTTTGATGTTTTTCTACTCCTCTCATGAGCCCAAACAAGTCTCTAAAAGCATGAGTTTGCAACTACTTTACTTTTGGAGAAAATTCAAAACATTCATTACTCAAAAGAGCCCAATAGCAAAAACCAGCGTTTTGAATGAAGAATCACATTTCTTGGTAGAATCATGCAGGATTGAAATTTTTGATGGTTTTTTACTCCTCTCAACAGCCCAAACAAGTTTCTAAAAGGATGAGTTTGCAACTACTTTACTTTTGGAGAAAATTCAAAACATTCATTATTCAATAGGGCCCAAACTATCAAAAACCAGCGGTTTCAATGAACACACATTTCTTGGTAGAATCATGCAGGACTGAAATTTTTGATGTTTTTCTACTCCTCTCATGAGCCCAAACAAGTCTCTAAAAGCATGAGTTTGCAACTACTTTACTTTTGGAGAAAATTCAAAACATTCATTATTCAATAGAGCCCAATAGCAAAAATCAGGTTTTGAATGAAGAATCACATTTCTTGGTAGAATCATGCAGGATTGAAATTTTTGATGGTTTTTTACTCCTCTCAACAGCCCAAACAAGTTTCCAAAAGGATGAGTTTGTAACTACTTTACTTTTGGAGAAAATTCAAAACATTCATTATTCAATAGGGCCCAAACTATCAAAAACCAGCGGTTTCAATGAACACACATTTCTTGGTAGAATCATGCAGGACTGAAATTTTTGATGTTTTTCTACTCCTCTCATGAGCCCAAACAAGTCTCTAAAAGCATGAGTTTGCAACTACTTTACTTTTGGAGAAAATTCAAAACATTCATTACTCAAAAGAGCCCAATAGCAAAAACCAGCTTTTTGAATGAAGAATCACATTTCTTGGTAGAATCATGCAGGATTGAAATTTTTGATGGTTTTTTACTCCTCTCAACAGCCCAAACAAGTTTCTAAAAGGATGAGTTTGCAACTACTTTACTTTTGGAGAAAATTCAAAACATTCATTATTCAATAGGGCCCAAACTATCAAAAACCAGCGGTTTCAATGAACACACATTTCTTGGTAGAATCATGCAGGACTGAAATTTTTGATGTTTTTCTACTCCTCTCATGAGCCCAAACAAGTCTCTAAAAGCATGAGTTTGCAACTACTTTACTTTTGAAGAAAATTCAAAACATTCATTATTCAATAGAGCCCAATAGCAAAAATCAGGTTTTGAATGAAGAATCACATTTCTTGGTAGAATCATGCAGGATTGAAATTTTTGATGTTTTTTTACTCCTCTCAACAGCCCAAACAAGTTTCTAAAAGGATGAGTTTGCAACTACTTTACTTTTAGAGAAAATTCAACACATTCAATATTCAATAGGGCCCAAACTATCAAAAACCAGCGGTTTCAATGAACACACATTTCTTGGTAGAATCATGCAGGACTGAAATTTTTGATGTTTTTCTACTCCTCTCATGAGCCCAAACAAGTCTCTAAAAGCATGAGTTTGCAACTACTTTACTTTTGGAGAAAATTCAAAACATTCATTATTCAATAGAGCCCAATAGCAAAAACCAGCGTTTTGAATGAAGAATCACATTTCTTGGTAGAATCATGCAGGATTGAAATTTTTGATGGTTTTTTACTCCTCTCAACAGCCCAAACAAGTTTCTAAAAGGATGAGTTTGCAACTACTTTACTTTTGGAGAAAATTCAAAACATTCATTATTCAATAGGGCCCAAACTATCAAAAACCAGCGGTTTCAATGAACACACATTTCTTGGTAGAATCATGCAGGACTGAAATTTTTGATGTTTTTCTACTCCTCTCATGAGCCCAAACAAGACTCTAAAAGCATGAGTTTGCAACTACTTTACTTTTGGAGAAAATTCAAAACATTCATTATTCAATAGAGCCCAATAGCAAAAATCAGGTTTTGAATGAAGAACCACATTTCTTGGTAAAATCATGCAGGATTGAAATTTTTGATGGTTTTTTACTCCTCTCAACAGCCCAAACAAGTTTCTAAAAGGATGAGTTTGCAACTACTTTACTTTTGGAGAAAATTCAAAACATTCATTATTCAATAGGGCCCAAACTATCAAAAACCAGCGGTTTCAATGAACACACATTTCTTGGTAGAATCATGCAGGACTGAAATTTTTGATGTTTTTCTACTTCTCTCATGAGCCCAAACAAGTCTCTAAAAGCATGAGTTTGCAACTACTTTACTTTTGGAGAAAATTCAAAACATTCATTATTCAATAGAGCCCAATAGCAAAAATCAGGTTTTGAATGAAGAATCACATTTCTTGGTAGAATCATGCAGGATTGAAATTTTTGATGGTTTTTTACTCCTCTCAACAGCCCAAACAAGTTTCTAAAAGGATCAGTTTGCAACTACTTTACTTTTGGAGAAAATTCAAAACATTCATTATTCAATAGGGCCCAAACTATCAAAAACCAGCGGTTTCAATGAACACACATTTCTTGGTAGAATCATGCAGGATTGAAATTTTTGATGTTTTTCTACTCCTCTCATGAGCCCAAACAAGTCTCTAAAAGCATGAGTTTGCAACTACTTTACTTTTGGAGAATATTCAAAACATTCATTATTCAATAGAGCCCAATAGCAAAAATCAGGTTTTGAATGAAGAATCACATTTCTTGGTAAAATCATGCAGGATTGAAATTTTTGATGGTTTTTTACTCCTCTCAACAGCCCAAACAAGTTTCTAAAAGGATGAGTTTGCAACTACTTTACTTTTGGAGAAAATTCAAAACATTCATTATTCAATAGGGCCCAAACTATCAAAAACCAGCGGTTTCAATGAACACACATTTCTTGGTAGAATCATGCAGGACTGAAATTTTTGATGTTTTTCTACTCCTCTCATGAGCCCAAACAAGTCTCTAAAAGCATGAGTTTGCAACTACTTTACTTTTGGAGAAAATTCAAAACATTCACTATTCAATAGAGCCCAATAGCAAAAATCAGGTTTTGAATGAAGAATCACATTTCTTGGTAAAATCATGCAGGATTGAAATTTTTGATGGTTTTTTACTCCTCTCAACAGCCCAAACAAGTTTCTAAAAGGATGAGTTTGCAACTACTTTACTTTTGGAGAAAATTCAAAACATTCATTATTCAATAGGGCCCAAACTATCAAAAACCAGCGGTTTCAATGAACACACATTTCTTGGTAGAATCATGCAGGACTGAAATTTTTGATGTTTTTCTACTCCTCTCATGAGCCCAAACAAGTCTCTAAAAGCATGAGTTTGCAACTACTTTACTTTTGGAGAAAATTCAAAACATTCATTATTCAATAGAGCCCAATAGCAAAAACCAGCGTTTTGAATGAAGAATCACATTTCTTGGTAGAATCATGCAGGATTGAAATTTTTGATGGTTTTTTACTCCTCTCAACAGCCCAAACAAGTTTCTAAAAGGATGAGTTTGCAACTACTTTACTTTTGGAGAAAATTCAAAACATTCATTATTCAATAGGGCCCAAACTATCAAAAACCAGCGGTTTCAATGAACACACATTTCTTGGTAGAATCATGCAGGACTGAAATTTTTGATGTTTTTCTACTCCTCTCATGAGCCCAAACAAGACTCTAAAAGCATGAGTTTGCAACTACTTTACTTTTGGAGAAAATTCAAAACATTCATTACTCAAAAGAGCCCAATAGCAAAAACCAGCGTTTTGAATGAAGAATCACATTTCTTGGTAGAATCATGCAGGATTGAAATTTTTGATGGTTTTTTACTCCTCTCAACAGCCCAAACAAGGTTCTAAAAGGATGAGTTTGCAACTACTTTACTTTTGGAGAAAATTCAAAACATTCATTATTCAATAGGGCCCAAACTATCAAAAACCAGCGGTTTCAATGAACACACATTTCTTGGTAGAATCATGCAGGACTGAAATTTTTGATGTTTTTCTACTCCTCTCATGAGCCCAAACAAGTCTCTAAAAGCATGAGTTTGCAACTACTTTACTTTTGGAGAAAATTCAAAACATTCATTATTCAATAGAGCCCAATAGCAAAAATCAGGTTTTGAATGAAGAATCACATTTCTTGGTAGAATCATGCAGGATTGAAATTTTTGATGGTTTTTTACTCCTCTCAACAGCCCAAACAAGTTTCTAAAAGGATGAGTTTGCAACTACTTTACTTTTGGAGAAAATTCAAAACATTCATTATTCAATAGGGCCCAAACTATCAAAAACCAGCGGTTTCAATGAACACACATTTCTTGGTAGAATCATGCAGGACTGAAATTTTTGATGTTTTTCTACTTCTCTCATGAGCCCAAACAAGTCTCTAAAAGCATGAGTTTGCAACTACTTTACTTTTGGAGAAAATTCAAAACATTCATTATTCAATAGAGCCCAATAGCAAAAATCAGGTTTTGAATGAAGAATCACATTTCTTGGTAGAATCATGCAGGATTGAAATTTTTGATGGTTTTTTACTCCTCTCAACAGCCCAAACAAGTTTCTAAAATGATCAGTTTGCAACTACTTTACTTTTGGAGAAAATTCAAAACATTCATTATTCAATAGGGCCCAAACTATCAAAAACCAGCGGTTTCAATGAACACACATTTCTTGGTAGAATCATGCAGGACTGAAATTTTTGATGTTTTTCTACTCCTCTCATGAGCCCAAACAAGTCTCTAAAAGCATGAGTTTGCAACTACTTTACTTTTGGAGAAAATTCAAAACATTCACTATTCAATAGAGCCCAATAGCAAAAATCAGGTTTTGAATGAAGAATCACATTTCTTGGTAAAATCATGCAGGATTGAAATTTTTGATGGTTTTTTACTCCTCTCAACAGCCCAAACAAGTTTCTAAAAGGATGAGTTTGCAACTACTTTACTTTTGGAGAAAATTCAAAACATTCATTATTCAATAGGGCCCAAACTATCAAAAACCAGCGGTTTCAATGAACACACATTTCTTGGTAGAATCATGCAGGACTGAAATTTTTGATGTTTTTCTACTCCTCTCATGAGCCCAAACAAGTCTCTAAAAGCATGAGTTTGCAACTACTTTACTTTTGGAGAAAATTCAAAACATTCATTATTCAATAGAGCCCAATAGCAAAAACCAGCGTTTTGAATGAAGAATCACATTTCTTGGTAGAATCATGCAGGATTGAAATTTTTGATGGTTTTTTACTACTCTCAACAGCCCAAACAAGTTTCTAAAAGGATGAGTTTGCAACTACTTTACTTTTGGAGAAAATTCAAAACATTCATTATTCAATAGGGCCCAAACTATCAAAAACCAGCGGTTTCAATGAACACACATTTCTTGGTAGAATCATGCAGGACTGAAATTTTTGATGTTTTTCTACTCCTCTCATGAGCCCAAACAAGTCTCTAAAAGCATGAGTTTGCAACTACTTTACTTTTGGAGAAAATTCAAAACATTCATTATTCAATAGAGCCCAATAGCAAAAATCAGGTTTTGAATGAAGAATCACATTTCTTGGTAGAATCATGCAGGATTGAAATTTTTGATGGTTTTTTACTCCTCTCAACAGCCCAAACAAGTTTCTAAAAGGATGAGTTTGCAACTACTTTACTTTTGGAGAAAATTCAAAACATTCATTATTCAATAGGGCCCAAAATATCAAAAACCAGCGGTTTGAATGAACACACATTTCTTGGTAGAATCATGCAGGACTGAAATTTTTGATGTTTTTCTACTCCTCTCATGAGCCCAAACAAGTCTCTAAAAGCATGAGTTTGCAACTACTTTACTTTTGGAGAAAATTCAAAACATTCATTACTCAAAAGAGCCCAATAGCAAAAACCAGCGTTTTGAATGAAGAATCACATTTCTTGGTAGAATCATGCAGGATTGAAATTTTTAATGGTTTTTTACTCCTCTCAACAGCCCAAACAAGTTTCTAAAAGGATGAGTTTGCAACTACTTTACTTTTGGAGAAAATTCAAAACATTCATTATTCAATAGGGCCCAAACTATCAAAAACCAGCGGTTTCAATGAACACACATTTCTTGGTAGAATCATGCAGGACTGAAATTTTTGATGTTTTTCTACTCCTCCCATGAGCCCAAACAAGTCTCTAAAAGCATGAGTTTGCAACTACTTTACTTTTGGAGAAAATTCAAAACATTCATTATTCAATAGAGCCCAATAGCAAAAATCAGGTTTTGAATGAAGAATCACATTTCTTGGTAAAATCATGCAGGATTGAAATTTTTGATGGTTTTTTACTCCTCTCAACAGCCCAAACAAGTTTCTAAAAGGATGAGTTTGCAACTACTTTACTTTTGGAGAAAATTCAAAACATTCATTATTCAATAGGGCCCAAACTATCAAAAACCAGCGGTTTCAATGAACACACATTTCTTGGTAGAATCATGCAGGACTGAAATTTTTGATGTTTTTCTACTCCTCTCATGAGCCCAAACAAGTCTCTAAAAGCATGAGTTTGCAACTACTTTACTTTTGGAGAAAATTCAAAACATTCATTATTCAATAGAGCCCAATAGCAAAAATCAGGTTTTGAATGAAGAATCACATTTCTTGGTAGAATCATGCAGGATTGAAATTTTTGATGGTTTTTTACTCCTCTCAACAGCCCAAACAAGTTTCTAAAAGGATGAGTTTGTAACTACTTTACTTTTGGAGAAAATTCAAAACATTCATTATTCAATAGGGCCCAAACTATCAAAAACCAGCGGTTTCAATGAACACATATTTCTTGGTAGAATCATGCAGGACTGAAATTTTTGATGTTTTTCTACTCCTCTCATGAGCCCAAACAAGTCTCTAAAAGCATGAGTTTGCAACTACTTTACTTTTGGAGAAAATTCAAAACATTCATTATTCAATAGAGCCCAATAGCAAAAATCAGGTTTTGAATGAAGAACCACATTTCTTGGTAAAATCATGCAGGATTGAAATTTTTGATGGTTTTTTACTCCTCTCAACAGCCCAAACAAGTTTCTAAAAGGATGAGTTTGCAACTACTTTACTTTTGGAGAAAATTCAAAACATTCATTATTCAATAGGGCCCAAACTATCAAAAACCAGCGGTTTCAATGAACACACATTTCTTGTTAGAATCATGCAGGACTGAAATTTTTGATGTTTTTCTACTTCTCTCATGAGCCCAAACAAGTCTCTAAAAGCATGAGTTTGCAACTACTTTACTTTTGGAGAAAATTCAAAACATTCATTATTCAATAGAGCCCAATAGCAAAAATCAGGTTTTGAATGAAGAATCACATTTCTTGGTAGAATCATGCAGGATTGAAATTTTTGATGGTTTTTTACTCCTCTCAACAGCCCAAACAAGTTTCTAAAAGGATGAGTTTGCAACTACTTTACTTTTGGAGAAAATTCAAAACATTCATTATTCAATAGGGCCCAAACTATCAAAAACCAGCGGTTTCAATGAACACACATTTCTTGGTAGAATCATGCAGGACTGAAATTTTTGATGTTTTTCTACTCCTCTCATGAGCCCAAACAAGTCTCTAAAAGCATGAGTTTGCAACTACTTTACTTTTGGAGAATATTCAAAACATTCATTATTCAATAGAGCCCAATAGCAAAAATCAGGTTTTGAATGAAGAATCACATTTCTTGGTAAAATCATGCAGGATTGAAATTTTTGATGGTTTTTTACTCCTCTCAACAGCCCAAACAAG
The DNA here is from genome assembly GCF_039654945.1 of Dendrobates tinctorius. Taxonomy (NCBI): domain Eukaryota; kingdom Metazoa; phylum Chordata; class Amphibia; order Anura; family Dendrobatidae; genus Dendrobates; species Dendrobates tinctorius. The sequence goes on from NW_027362110.1 coordinate 59,247, forward strand.
TTTCTAAAAGGATGAGTTTGCAACTACTTTACTTTTGGAGAAAATTCAAAACATTCATTATTCAATAGGGCCCAAACTATCAAAAACCAGCGGTTTCAATGAACACACATTTCTTGGTAGAATCATGCAGGACTGAAATTTTTGATGTTTTTCTACTCCTCTCATGAGCCCAAACAAGTCTCTAAAAGCATGAGTTTGCAACTACTTTACTTTTGGAGAAAATTCAAAACATTCACTATTCAATAGAGCCCAATAGCAAAAATCAGGTTTTGAATGAAGAATCACATTTCTTGGTAAAATCATGCAGGATTGAAATTTTTGATGGTTTTTTACTCCTCTCAACAGCCCAAACAAGTTTCTAAAAGGATGAGTTTGCAACTACTTTACTTTTGGAGAAAATTCAAAACATTCATTATTCAATAGGGCCCAAACTATCAAAAACCAGCGGTTTCAATGAACACACATTTCTTGGTAGAATCATGCAGGACTGAAATTTTTGATGTTTTTCTACTCCTCTCATGAGCCCAAACAAGTCTCTAAAGCATGAGTTTGCAACTACTTTACTTTTGGAGAAAATTCAAAACATTCACTATTCAATAGAGCCCAATAGCAAAAATCAGGTTTTGAATGAAGAATCACATTTCTTGGTAAAATCATGCAGGATTGAAATTTTTGATGGTTTTTTACTCCTCTCAACAGCCCAAACAAGTTTCTAAAAGGATGAGTTTGCAACTACTTTACTTTTGGAGAAAATTCAAAACATTCATTATTCAATAGGGCCCAAACTATCAAAAACCAGCGGTTTCAATGAACACACATTTCTTGGTAGAATCATGCAGGACTGAAATTTTTGATGTTTTTCTACTCCTCTCATGAGCCCAAACAAGTCTCTAAAAGCATGAGTTTGCAACTACTTTACTTTTGGAGAAAATTCAAAACATTCCTTATTCAATAGAGCCCAATAGCAAAAACCAGCGTTTTGAATGAAGAATCACATTTCTTGGTAGAATCATGCAGGATTGAAATTTTTGATGGTTTTTTACTACTCTCAACAGCCCAAACAAGTTTCTAAAAGGATGAGTTTGCAACTACTTTACTTTTGGAGAAAATTCAAAACATTCATTATTCAATAGGGCCCAAACTATCAAAAACCAGCGGTTTCAATGAACACACATTTCTTGGTAGAATCATGCAGGACTGAAATTTTTGATGTTTTTCTACTCCTCTCATGAGCCCAAACAAGTCTCTAAAAGCATGAGTTTGCAACTACTTTACTTTTGGAGAAAATTCAAAACATTCATTATTCAATAGAGCCCAATAGCAAAAATCTGGTTTTGAATGAAGAATCACATTTCTTGGTAGAATCATGCAGGATTGAAATTTTTGATGGTTTTTTACTCCTCTCAACAGCCCAAACAAGTTTCTAAAAGGATGAGTTTGCAACTACTTTACTTTTGGAGAAAATTCAAAACATTCATTATTCAATAGGGCCCAAAATATCAAAAACCAGCGGTTTGAATGAACACACATTTCTTGGTAGAATCATGCAGGACTGAAATTTTTGATGTTTTTCTACTCCTCTCATGAGCCCAAACAAGTCTATAAAAGGATGAGTTTGCAACTACTTTACTTTTGGAGAAAATTCAAAACATTCATTATTCAATAGAGCCCAATAGCAAAAACCAGCGTTTTGAATGAAGAATCACATTTCTTGGTAGAATCATGCAGGATTGAAATTTTTGATGGTTTTTTACTCCTCTCAACAGCCCAAACAAGTTTCTAAAAGGATGAGTTTGCAACTACTTTACTTTTGGAGAAAATTCAAAACATTCATTATTCAATAGGGCCCAAACTATCAAAAACCAGCGGTTTGAATGAACACACATTTCTTGGTAGAATCATGCAGGACTGAAATTTTTGATGTTTTTCTACTCCTCTCATGAGCCCAAACAAGTCTCTAAAAGCATGAGTTTGCAACTACTTTACTTTTGGAGAAAATTCAAAACATTCATTACTCAAAAGAGCCCAATAGCAAAAACCAGCGTTTTGAATGAAGAATCACATTTCTTGGTAGAATCATGCAGGATTGAAATTTTTAATGGTTTTTTACTCCTCTCAACAGCCCAAACAAGTTTCTAAAAGGATGAGTTTGCAACTACTTTACTTTTGGAGAAAATTCAAAACATTCATTATTCAATAGGGCCCAAACTATCAAAAACCAGCGGTTTCAATGAACACACATTTCTTGGTAGAATCATGCAGGACTGAAATTTTTGATGTTTTTCTACTCCTCCCATGAGCCCAAACAAGTCTCTAAAAGCATGAGTTTGCAACTACTTTACTTTTGGAGAAAATTCAAAACATTCATTATTCAATAGAGCCCAATAGCAAAAATCAGGTTTTGAATGAAGAATCACATTTCTTGGTAGAATCATGCAGGATTGAAATTTTTGATGGTTTTTTACTCCTCTCAACAGCCCAAACAAGTTTCTAAAAGGATGAGTTTGCAACTACTTTACTTTTGGAGAAAATTCAAAACATTCATTATTCAATAGGGCCCAAACTATCAAAAACCAGCGGTTTCAATGAACACACATTTCTTGGTAGAATCATGCAGGACTGAAATTTTTGATGTTTTTCTACTCCTCTCATGAGCCCAAACAAGTCTCTAAAAGCATGAGTTTGCAACTACTTTACTTTTGGAGAATATTCAAAACATTCATTATTCAATAGAGCCCAATAGCAAAAATCAGGTTTTGAATGAAGAATCACATTTCTTGGTAAAATCATGCAGGATTGAAATTTTTGATGGTTTTTTACTCCTCTCAACAGCCCAAACAAGTTTCTAAAAGGATGAGTTTGCAACTACTTTACTTTTGGAGAAAATTCAAAACATTCATTATTCAATAGGGCCCAAACTATCAAAAACCAGCGGTTTCAATGAACACACATTTCTTGGTAGAATCATGCAGGACTGAAATTTTTGATGTTTTTCTACTCCTCTCATGAGCCCAAACAAGTCTCTAAAAGCATGAGTTTGCAACTACTTTACTTTTGGAGAAAATTCAAAACATTCATTATTCAATAGAGCCCAATAGCAAAAATCAGGTTTTGAATGAAGAATCACATTTCTTGGTAGAATCATGCAGGATTGAAATTTTTGATGGTTTTTTACTCCTCTCAACAGCCCAAACAAGTTTCTAAAAGGATGAGTTTGTAACTACTTTACTTTTGGAGAAAATTCAAAACATTCATTATTCAATAGGGCCCAAACTATCAAAAACCAGCGGTTTCAATGAACACATATTTCTTGGTAGAATCATGCAGGACTGAAATTTTTGATGTTTTTCTACTCCTCTCATGAGCCCAAACAAGTCTCTAAAAGCATGAGTTTGCAACTACTTTACTTTTGGAGAAAATTCAAAACATTCATTATTCAATAGAGCCCAATAGCAAAAATCAGGTTTTGAATGAAGAACCACATTTCTTGGTAAAATCATGCAGGATTGAAATTTTTGATGGTTTTTTACTCCTCTCAACAGCCCAAACAAGTTTCTAAAAGGATGAGTTTGCAACTACTTTACTTTTGGAGAAAATTCAAAACATTAATTATTCAATAGGGCCCAAACTATCAAAAACCAGCGGTTTCAATGAACACACATTTCTTGGTAGAATCATGCAGGACTGAAATTTTTGATGTTTTTCTACTTCTCTCATGAGCCCAAACAAGTCTCTAAAAGCATGAGTTTGCAACTACTTTACTTTTGGAGAAAATTCAAAACATTCATTATTCAATAGAGCCCAATAGCAAAAATCAGGTTTTGAATGAAGAATCACATTTCTTGGTAGAATCATGCAGGATTGAAATTTTTGATGGTTTTTTACTCCTCTCAACAGCCCAAACAAGTTTCTAAAAGGATGAGTTTGCAACTACTTTACTTTTGGAGAAAATTCAAAACATTCATTATTCAATAGGGCCCAAACTATCAAAAACCAGCGGTTTCAATGAACACACATTTCTTGGTAGAATCATGCAGGACTGAAATTTTTGATGTTTTTCTACTCCTCTCATGAGCCCAAACAAGTCTCTAAAAGCATGAGTTTGCAACTACTTTACTTTTGGAGAATATTCAAAACATTCATTATTCAATAGAGCCCAATAGCAAAAATCAGGTTTTGAATGAAGAATCACATTTCTTGGTAAAATCATGCAGGATTGAAATTTTTGATGGTTTTTTACTCCTCTCAACAGCCCAAACAAGTTTCTAAAAGGATGAGTTTGCAACTACTTTACTTTTGGAGAAAATTCAAAACATTCATTATTCAATAGGGCCCAAACTATCAAAAACCAGCGGTTTCAATGAACACACATTTCTTGGTAGAATCATGCAGGACTGAAATTTTTGATGTTTTTCTACTCCTCTCATGAGCCCAAACAAGTCTCTAAAAGCATGAGTTTGCAACTACTTTACTTTTGGAGAAAATTCAAAACATTCACTATTCAATAGAGCCCAATAGCAAAAATCAGGTTTTGAATGAAGAATCACATTTCTTGGTAAAATCATGCAGGATTGAAATTTTTGATGGTTTTTTACTCCTCTCAACAGCTCAAACAAGTTTCTAAAAGGATGAGTTTGCAACTACTTTACTTTTGGAGAAAATTCAAAACATTCATTATTCAATAGGGCCCAAACTATCAAAAACCAGCGGTTTCAATGAACACACATTTCTTGGTAGAATCATGCAGGACTGAAATTTTTGATGTTTTTCTACTCCTCTCATGAGCCCAAACAAGTCTCTAAAAGCATGAGTTTGCAACTACTTTACTTTTGGAGAAAATTCAAAACATTCACTATTCAATAGAGCCCAATAGCAAAAATCAGGTTTTGAATGAAGAATCACATTTCTTGGTAAAATCATGCAGGATTGAAATTTTTGATGGTTTTTTACTCCTCTCAACAGCCCAAACAAGTTTCTAAAAGGATGAGTTTGCAACTACTTTACTTTTGGAGAAAATTCAAAACATTCATTATTCAATAGGGCCCAAACTATCAAAAACCAGCGGTTTCAATGAACACACATTTCTTGGTAGAATCATGCAGGACTGAAATTTTTGATGTTTTTCTACTCCTCTCATGAGCCCAAACAAGTCTCTAAAAGCATGAGTTTGCAACTACTTTACTTTTGGAGAAAATTCAAAACATTCATTATTCAATAGAGCCCAATAGCAAAAATCAGGTTTTGAATGAAGAATCACATTTCTTGGTAAAATCATGCAGGATTGAAATTTTTGATGGTTTTTTACTCCTCTCAACAGCCCAAACAAGTTTCTAAAAGGATGAGTTTGCAACTACTTTACTTTTGGAGAAAATTCAAAACATTCATTATTCAATAGGGCCCAAACTATCAAAAACCAGCGGTTTGAATGAACACACATTTCTTGGTAGAATCATGCAGGACTGAAATTTTTGATGTTTTTCTACTCCTCTCATGAGCCCAAACAAGTCTCTAAAAGCATGAGTTTGCAACTACTTTACTTTTGGAGAAAATTCAAAACATTCATTACTCAAAAGAGCCCAATAGCAAAAACCAGCGTTTTGAATGAAGAATCACATTTCTTGGTAGAATCATGCAGGATTGAAATTTTTGATGGTTTTTTACTCCTCTCAACAGCCCAAACAAGTTTCTAAAAGGATGAGTTTGCAACTACTTTACTTTTGGAGAAAATTCAAAACATTCATTATTCAATAGGGCCCAAACTATCAAAAACCAGCGGTTTCAATGAACACACATTTCTTGGTAGAATCATGCAGGACTGAAATTTTTGATGTTTTTCTACTCCTCTCATGAGCCCAAACAAGTCTCTAAAAGCATGAGTTTGCAACTACTTTACTTTTGGAGAAAATTCAAAACATTCATTATTCAATAGAGCCCAATAGCAAAAATCAGGTTTTGAATGAAGAATCACATTTCTTGGTAGAATCATGCAGGATTGAAATTTTTGATGGTTTTTTACTCCTCTCAACAGCCCAAACAAGTTTCTAAAAGGATGAGTTTGTAACTACTTTACTTTTGGAGAAAATTCAAAACATTCATTATTCAATAGGGCCCAAACTATCAAAAACCAGCGGTTTCAATGAACACACATTTCTTGGTAGAATCATGCAGGACTGAAATTTTTGATGTTTTTCTACTCCTCTCATGAGCCCAAACAAGTCTCTAAAAGCATGAGTTTGCAACTACTTTACTTTTGGAGAAAATTCAAAACATTCATTACTCAAAAGAGCCCAATAGCAAAAACCAGCTTTTTGAATGAAGAATCACATTTCTTGGTAGAATCATGCAGGATTGAAATTTTTGATGGTTTTTTACTCCTCTCAACAGCCCAAACAAGTTTCTAAAAGGATGAGTTTGCAACTACTTTACTTTTGGAGAAAATTCAAAACATTCATTATTCAATAGGGCCCAAACTATCAAAAACCAGCGGTTTCAATGAACACACATTTCTTGGTAGAATCATGCAGGACTGAAATTTTTGATGTTTTTCTACTCCTCTCATGAGCCCAAACAAGTCTCTAAAAGCATGAGTTTGCAACTACTTTACTTTTGGAGAAAATTCAAAACATTCATTATTCAATAGAGCCCAATAGCAAAAACCAGCGTTTTGAATGAAGAATCACATTTCTTGGTAGAATCATGCAGGATTGAAATTTTTGATGGTTTTTTACTCCTCTCAACAGCCCAAACAAGTTTCTAAAAGGATGAGTTTGCAACTACTTTACTTTTGGAGAAAATTCAAAACATTCATTATTCAATAGGGCCCAAACTATCAAAAACCAGCGGTTTGAATGAACACACATTTCTTGGTAGAATCATGCAGGACTGAAATTTTTGATGTTTTTCTACTCCTCTCATGAGCCCAAACAAGTCTCTAAAAGCATGAGTTTGCAACTACTTTACTTTTGAAGAAAATTCAAAACATTCATTATTCAATAGAGCCCAATAGCAAAAATCAGGTTTTGAATGAAGAATCACATTTCTTTGTAGAATCATGCAGGATTGAAATTTTTGATGTTTTTTTACTCCTCTCAACAGCCCAAACAAGTTTCTAAAAGGATGAGTTTGCAACTACTTTACTTTTAGAGAAAATTCAACACATTCATTATTCAATAGGGCCCAAACTATCAAAAACCAGCGGTTTCAATGAACACACATTTCTTGGTAGAATCATGCAGGACTGAAATTTTTGATGTTTTTCTACTCCTCTCATGAGCCCAAACAAGTCTCTAAAAGCATGAGTTTGCAACTACTTTACTTTTGGAGAAAATTCAAAACATTCATTATTCAATAGAGCCCAATAGCAAAAATCAGGTTTTGAATGAAGAATCACATTTCTTGGTAGAATCATGCAGGATTGAAATTTTTGATGGTTTTTTACTCCTCTCAACAGCCCAAACAAGTTTCTAAAAGGATGAGTTTGCAACTACTTTACTTTTGGAGAAAATTCAAAACATTCATTATTCAATAGGGCCCAAACTATCAAAAACCAGCGGTTTCAATGAACACACATTTCTTGGTAGAATCATGCAGGACTGAAATTTTTGATGTTTTTCTACTCCTCTCATGAGCCCAAACAAGTCTCTAAAAGCATGAGTTTGCAACTACTTTACTTTTGGAGAATATTCAAAACATTCATTATTCAATAGAGCCCAATAGCAAAAATCAGGTTTTGAATGAAGAATCACATTTCTTGGTAAAATCATGCAGGATTGAAATTTTTGATGGTTTTTTACTCCTCTCAACAGCCCAAACAAGTTTCTAAAAGGATGAGTTTGCAACTACTTTACTTTTGGAGAAAATTCAAAACATTCATTATTCAATAGGGCCCAAACTATCAAAAACCAGCGGTTTCAATGAACACACATTTCTTGGTAGAATCATGCAGGACTGAAATTTTTGATGTTTTTCTACTCCTCTCATGAGCCCAAACAAGTCTCTAAAAGCATGAGTTTGCAACTACTTTACTTTTGGAGAAAATTCAAAACATTCATTATTCAATAGAGCCCAATAGCAAAAATCAGGTTTTGAATGAAGAATCACATTTCTTGGTAGAATCATGCAGGATTGAAATTTTTGATGGTTTTTTACTCCTCTCAACAGCCCAAACAAGTTTCTAAAAGGATGAGTTTGTAACTACTTTACTTTTGGAGAAAATTCAAAACATTCATTATTCAATAGGGCCCAAACTATCAAAAACCAGCGGTTTCAATGAACACATATTTCTTGGTAGAATCATGCAGGACTGAAATTTTTGATGTTTTTCTACTCTCATGAGCCCAAACAAGTCTCTAAAAGCATGAGTTTGCAACTACTTTACTTTTGGAGAAAATTCAAAACATTCATTATTCAATAGAGCCCAATAGCAAAAATCAGGTTTTGAATGAAGAACCACATTTCTTGGTAAAATCATGCAGGATTGAAATTTTTGATGGTTTTTTACTCCTCTCAACAGCCCAAACAAGTTTCTAAAAGGATGAGTTTGCAACTACTTTACTTTTGGAGAAAATTCAAAACATTCATTATTCAATAGGGCCCAAACTATCAAAAACCAGCGGTTTCAATGAACACACATTTCTTGGTAGAATCATGCAGGACTGAAATTTTTGATGTTTTTCTACTTCTCTCATGAGCCCAAACAAGTCTCTAAAAGCATGAGTTTGCAACTACTTTACTTTTGGAGAAAATTCAAAACATTCATTATTCAATAGAGCCCAATAGCAAAAATCAGGTTTTGAATGAAGAATCACATTTCTTGGTAGAATCATGCAGGATTGAAATTTTTGATGGTTTTTTACTCCTCTCAACAGCCCAAACAAGTTTCTAAAAGGATGAGTTTGCAACTACTTTACTTTTGGAGAAAATTCAAAACATTCATTATTCAATAGGGCCCAAACTATCAAAAACCAGCGGTTTCAATGAACACACATTTCTTGGTAGAATCATGCAGGACTGAAATTTTTGATGTTTTTCTACTCCTCTCATGAGCCCAAACAAGTCTCTAAAAGCATGAGTTTGCAACTACTTTACTTTTGGAGAATATTCAAAACATTCATTATTCAATAGAGCCCAATAGCAAAAATCAGGTTTTGAATGAAGAATCACATTTCTTGGTAAAATCATGCAGGATTGAAATTTTTGATGGTTTTTTACTCCTCTCAACAGCCCAAACAAGTTTCTAAAAGGATGAGTTTGCAACTACTTTACTTTTGGAGAAAATTCAAAACATTCATTATTCAATAGGGCCCAAACTATCAAAAACCAGCGGTTTCAATGAACACACATTTCTTGGTAGAATCATGCAGGACTGAAATTTTTGATGTTTTTCTACTCCTCTCATGAGCCCAAACAAGTCTCTAAAAGCATGAGTTTGCAACTACTTTACTTTTGGAGAAAATTCAAAACATTCACTATTCAATAGAGCCCAATAGCAAAAATCAGGTTTTGAATGAAGAATCACATTTCTTGGTAAAATCATGCAGGATTGAAATTTTTGATGGTTTTTTACTCCTCTCAACAGCCCAAACAAGTTTCTAAAAGGATGAGTTTGCAACTACTTTACTTTTGGAGAAAATTCAAAACATTCATTATTCAATAGGGCCCAAACTATCAAAAACCAGCGGTTTCAATGAACACACATTTCTTGGTAGAATCATGCAGGACTGAAATTTTTGATGTTTTTCTACTCCTCTCATGAGCCCAAACAAGTCTCTAAAAGCATGAGTTTGCAACTACTTTACTTTTGGAGAAAATTCAAAACATTCACTATTCAATAGAGCCCAATAGCAAAAATCAGGTTTTGAATGAAGAATCACATTTCTTGGTAAAATCATGCAGGATTGAAATTTTTGATGGTTTTTTACTCCTCTCAACAGCCCAAACAAGTTTCTAAAAGGATGAGTTTGCAACTACTTTACTTTTGGAGAAAATTCAAAACATTCATTATTCAATAGGGCCCAAACTATCAAAAACCAGCGGTTTCAATGAACACACATTTCTTGGTAGAATCATGCAGGACTGAAATTTTTGATGTTTTTCTACTCCTCTCATGAGCCCAAACAAGTCTCTAAAAGCATGAGTTTGCAACTACTTTACTTTTGGAGAAAATTCAAAACATTCATTATTCAATAGAGCCCAATAGCAAAAATCAGGTTTTGAATGAAGAATCACATTTCTTGGTAAAATCATGCAGGATTGAAATTTTTGATGGTTTTTTACTCCTCTCAACAGCCCAAACAAGTTTCTAAAAGGATGAGTTTGCAACTACTTTACTTTTGGAGAAAATTCAAAACATTCATTATTCAATAGGGCCCAAACTATCAAAAACCAGCGGTTTGAATGAACACACATTTCTTGGTAGAATCATGCAGGACTGAAATTTTTGATGTTTTTCTACTCCTCTCATGAGCCCAAACAAGTCTCTAAAAGCATGAGTTTGCAACTACTTTACTTTTGGAGAAAATTCAAAACATTCATTACTCAAAAGAGCCCAATAGCAAAAACCAGCGTTTTGAATGAAGAATCACATTTCTTGGTAGAATCATGCAGGATTGAAATTTTTGATGGTTTTTTACTCCTCTCAACAGCCCAAACAAGTTTCTAAAAGGATGAGTTTGCAACTACTTTACTTTTGGAGAAAATTCAAAACATTCATTATTCAATAGGGCCCAAACTATCAAAAACCAGCGGTTTCAATGAACACACATTTCTTGGTAGAATCATGCAGGACTGAAATTTTTGATGTTTTTCTACTCCTCTCATGAGCCCAAACAAGTCTCTAAAAGCATGAGTTTGCAACTACTTTACTTTTGGAGAAAATTCAAAACATTCATTATTCAATAGAGCCCAATAGCAAAAATCAGGTTTTGAATGAAGAATCACATTTCTTGGTAGAATCATGCAGGATTGAAATTTTTGATGGTTTTTTACTCCTCTCAACAGCCCAAACAAGTTTCTAAAAGGATGAGTTTGTAACTACTTTACTTTTGGAGAAAATTCAAAACATTCATTATTCAATAGGGCCCAAACTATCAAAAACCAGCGGTTTCAATGAACACACATTTCTTGGTAGAATCATGCAGGACTGAAATTTTTGATGTTTTTCTACTCCTCTCATGAGCCCAAACAAGTCTCTAAAAGCATGAGTTTGCAACTACTTTACTTTTGGAGAAAATTCAAAACATTCATTACTCAAAAGAGCCCAATAGCAAAAACCAGCTTTTTGAATGAAGAATCACATTTCTTGGTAGAATCATGCAGGATTGAAATTTTTGATGGTTTTTTACTCCTCTCAACAGCCCAAACAAGTTTCTAAAAGGATGAGTTTGCAACTACTTTACTTTTGGAGAAAATTCAAAACATTCATTATTCAATAGGGCCCAAACTATCAAAAACCAGCGGTTTCAATGAACACACATTTCTTGGTAGAATCATGCAGGACTGAAATTTTTGATGTTTTTCTACTCCTCTCATGAGCCCAAACAAGTCTCTAAAAGCATGAGTTTGCAACTACTTTACTTTTGGAGAAAATTCAAAACATTCATTATTCAATAGAGCCCAATAGCAAAAACCAGCGTTTTGAATGAAGAATCACATTTCTTGGTAGAATCATGCAGGATTGAAATTTTTGATGGTTTTTTACTCCTCTCAACAGCCCAAACAAGTTTCTAAAAGGATGAGTTTGCAACTACTTTACTTTTGGAGAAAATTCAAAACATTCATTATTCAATAGGGCCCAAACTATCAAAAACCAGCGGTTTGAATGAACACACATTTCTTGGTAGAATCATGCAGGACTGAAATTTTTGATGTTTTTCTACTCCTCTCATGAGCCCAAACAAGTCTCTAAAAGCATGAGTTTGCAACTACTTTACTTTTGAAGAAAATTCAAAACATTCATTATTCAATAGAGCCCAATAGCAAAAATCAGGTTTTGAATGAAGAATCACATTTCTTTGTAGAATCATGCAGGATTGAAATTTTTGATGTTTTTTTACTCCTCTCAACAGCCCAAACAAGTTTCTAAAAGGATGAGTTTGCAACTACTTTACTTTTAGAGAAAATTCAACACATTCATTATTCAATAGGGCCCAAACTATCAAAAACCAGCGGTTTCAATGAACACACATTTCTTGGTAGAATCATGCAGGACTGAAATTTTTGATGTTTTTCTACTCCTCTCATGAGCCCAAACAAGTCTCTAAAAGCATGAGTTTGCAACTACTTTACTTTTGGAGAAAATTCAAAACATTCATTATTCAATAGAGCCCAATAGCAAAAACCAGCGTTTTGAATGAAGAATCACATTTCTTGGTAGAATCATGCAGGATTGAAATTTTTGATGGTTTTTTACTCCTCTCAACAGCCCAAACAAGTTTCTAAAAGGATGAGTTTGCAACTACTTTACTTTTGGAGAAAATTCAAAACATTCATTATTCAATAGGGCCCAAACTATCAAAAACCAGCGGTTTCAATGAACACACATTTCTTGGTAGAATCATGCAGGACTGAAATTTTTGATGTTTTTCTACTCCTCTCATGAGCCCAAACAAGTCTCTAAAAGCATGAGTTTGCAACTACTTTACTTTTGGAGAAAATTCAAAACATTCATTATTCAATAGAGCCCAATAGCAAAAATCAGGTTTTGAATGAAGAATCACATTTCTTGGTAGAATCATGCAGGATTGAAATTTTTGATGGTTTTTTACTCCTCTCAACAGCCCAAACAAGTTTCTAAAAGGATGAGTTTGTAACTACTTTACTTTTGGAGAAAATTCAAAACATTCATTATTCAATAGGGCCCAAACTATCAAAAACCAGCGGTTTCAATGAACACACATTTCTTGGTAGAATCATGCAGGACTGAAATTTTTGATGTTTTTCTACTCCTCTCATGAGCCCAAACAAGTCTCTAAAAGCATGAGTTTGCAACTACTTTACTTTTGGAGAAAATTCAAAACATTCATTATTCAATAGAGCCCAATAGCAAAAATCAGATTTTGAATGAAGAACCACATTTCTTGGTAAAATCATGCAGGATTGAAATTTTTGATGGTTTTTTACTCCTCTCAACAGCCCAAACAAGTTTCTAAAAGGATGAGTTTGCAACTACTTTACTTTTGGAGAAAATTCAAAACATTCATTATTCAATAGGGCCCAAACTATCAAAAACCAGCGGTTTCAATGAACACACATTTCTTGGTAGAATCATGCAGGACTGAAATTTTTGATGTTTTTCTACTTCTCTCATGAGCCCAAACAAGTCTCTAAAAGCATGAGTTTGCAACTACTTTACTTTTGGAGAAAATTCAAAACATTCACTATTCAATAGAGCCCAATAGCAGAAATCAGGTTTTGAATGAAGAATCACATTTCTTGGTAAAATCATGCAGGATTGAAATTTTTGATGGTTTTTTACTCCTCTCAACAGCCCAAACAAGTTTCTAAAAGGATGAGTTTGCAACTACTTTACTTTTGGAGAAAATTCAAAACATTCATTATTCAATAGGGCCCAAACTATCAAAAACCAGCGGTTTCAATGAACACACATTTCTTGGTAGAATCATGCAGGACTGAAATTTTTGATGTTTTTCTACTCCTCTCATGAGCCCAAACAAGTCTCTAAAAGCATGAGTTTGCAACTACTTTACTTTTGGAGAAAATTCAAAACATTCATTATTCAATAGAGCCCAATAGCAAAAACCAGCGTTTTGAATGAAGAATCACATTTCTTGGTAGAATCATGCAGGATTGAAATTTTTGATGGTTTTTTACTCCTCTCAACAGCCCAAACAAGTTTCTAAAAGGATGAGTTTGCAACTACTTTACTTTTGGAGAAAATTCAAAACATTCATTATCCAATAGGGCCCAAACTATCAAAAACCAGCGGTTTCAATGAACACACATTTCTTGGTAGAATCATGCAGGACTGAAATTTTTGATGTTTTTCTACTCCTCTCATGAGCCCAAACAAGTCTCTAAAAGCATGAGTTTGCAACTACTTTACTTTTGGAGAAAATTCAAAACATTCATTACTCAAAAGAGCCCAATAGCAAAAACCAGCGTTTTGAATGAAGAATCACATTTCTTGGTAGAATCATGCAGGATTGAAATTTTTGATGGTTTTTTACTCCTCTCAACAGCCCAAACAAGTTTCTAAAAGGATGAGTTTGCAACTACTTTACTTTTGGAGAAAATTCAAAACATTCATTATTCAATAGGGCCCAAACTATCAAAAACCAGCGGTTTCAATGAACACACATTTCTTGGTAGAATCATGCAGGACTGAAATTTTTGATGTTTTTCTACTCCTCTCATGAGCCCAAACAAGTCTCTAAAAGCATGAGTTTGCAACTACTTTACTTTTGGAGAAAATTCAAAACATTCATTATTCAATAGAGCCCAATAGCAAAAATCAGGTTTTGAATGAAGAATCACATTTCTTGGTAAAATCATGCAGGATTGAAATTTTTGATGGTTTTTTACTCCTCTCAACAGCCCAAACAAGTTTCTAAAAGGATGAGTTTGCAACTACTTTACTTTTGGAGAAAATTCAAAACATTCATTATTCAATAGGGCCCAAACTATCAAAAACCAGCGGTTTCAATGAACACACATTTCTTGGTAGAATCATGCAGGACTGAAATTTTTGATGTTTTTCTACTCCTCTCATGAGCCCAAACAAGTCTCTAAAAGCATGAGTTTGCAACTACTTTACTTTTGGAGAAAATTCAAAACATTCATTACTCAAAAGAGCCCAATAGCAAAAACCAGCGTTTTGAATGAAGAATCACATTTCTTGGTAGAATCATGCAGGATTGAAATTTTTGATGGTTTTTTACTCCTCTCAACAGCCCAAACAAGTTTCTAAAAGGATGAGTTTGCAACTACTTTACTTTTGGAGAAAATTCAAAACATTCATTATTCAATAGGGCCCAAACTATCAAAAACCAGCGGTTTCAATGAACACACATTTCTTGGTAGAATCATGCAGGACTGAAATTTTTGATGTTTTTCTACTCCTCTCATGAGCCCAAACAAGTCTCTAAAAGCATGAGTTTGCAACTACTTTACTTTTGCAGAAAATTCAAAACATTCATTATTCAATAGAGCCCAATAGCAAAAATCAGGTTTTGAATGAAGAATCACATTTCTTGGTAGAATCATGCAGGATTGAAATTTTTGATGGTTTTTTACTCCTCTCAACAGCCCAAACAAGTTTCTAAAAGGATGAGTTTGTAACTACTTTACTTTTGGAGAAGATTCAAAACATTCATTATTCAATAGGGCCCAAACTATCAAAAACCAGCGGTTTCAATGAACACACATTTCTTGGTAGAATCATGCAGGACTGAAATTTTTGATGTTTTTCTACTCCTCTCATGAGCCCAAACAAGTCTCTAAAAGCAT
The DNA here is from genome assembly GCF_039654945.1 of Dendrobates tinctorius. Lineage (NCBI taxonomy): Eukaryota > Metazoa > Chordata > Amphibia > Anura > Dendrobatidae > Dendrobates > Dendrobates tinctorius. The sequence continues at coordinate 74,712 of NW_027362110.1, forward strand.
GAGTTTGCAACTACTTTACTTTTGGAGAAAATTCAAAACATTCATTATTCAATAGAGCCCAATAGCAAAAATCAGGTTTTGAATGAAGAACCACATTTCTTGGTAAAATCATGCAGGATTGAAATTTTTGATGGTTTTTTACTCCTCTCAACAGCCCAAACAAGTTTCTAAAAGGATGAGTTTGCAACTACTTTACTTTTGGAGAAAATTCAAAACATTCATTATTCAATAGGGCCCAAACTATCAAAAACCAGCGGTTTCAATGAACACACATTTCTTGGTAGAATCATGCAGGACTGAAATTTTTGATGTTTTTCTACTTCTCTCATGAGCCCAAACAAGTCTCTAAAAGCATGAGTTTGCAACTACTTTACTTTTGGAGAAAATTCAAAACATTCATTATTCAATAGAGCCCAATAGCAAAAATCAGGTTTTGAATGAAGAATCACATTTCTTGGTAGAATCATGCAGGATTGAAATTTTTGATGGTTTTTTACTCCTCTCAACAGCCCAAACAAGTTTCTAAAAGGATGAGTTTGCAACTACTTTACTTTTGGAGAAAATTCAAAACATTCATTATTCAATAGGGCCCAAACTATCAAAAACCAGCGGTTTCAATGAACACACATTTCTTGGTAGAATCATGCAGGACTGAAATTTTTGATGTTTTTCTACTCCTCTCATGAGCCCAAACAAGTCTCTAAAAGCATGAGTTTGCAACTACTTTACTTTTGGAGAAAATTCAAAACATTCACTATTCAATAGAGCCCAATAGCAAAAATCAGGTTTTGAATGAAGAATCACATTTCTTGGTAAAATCATGCAGGATTGAAATTTTTGATGGTTTTTTACTCCTCTCAACAGCCCAAACAAGTTTCTAAAAGGATGAGTTTGCAACTACTTTACTTTTGGAGAAAATTCAAAACATTCATTATTCAATAGGGCCCAAACTATCAAAAACCAGCGGTTTCAATGAACACACATTTCTTGGTAGAATCATGCAGGACTGAAATTTTTGATGTTTTTCTACTCCTCTCATGAGCCCAAACAAGTCTCTAAAAGCATGAGTTTGCAACTACTTTACTTTTGGAGAAAATTCAAAACATTCATTATTCAATAGAGCCCAATAGCAAAAACCAGCGTTTTGAATGAAGAATCACATTTCTTGGTAGAATCATGCAGGATTGAAATTTTTGATGGTTTTTTACTACTCTCAACAGCCCAAACAAGTTTCTAAAAGGATGAGTTTGCAACTACTTTACTTTTGGAGAAAATTCAAAACATTCATTATTCAATAGGGCTCAAACTATCAAAAACCAGCGGTTTCAATGAACACACATTTCTTGGTAGAATCATGCAGGACTGAAATTTTTGATGTTTTTCTACTCCTCTCATGAGCCCAAACAAGTCTCTAAAAGCATGAGTTTGCAACTACTTTACTTTTGGAGAAAATTCAAAACATTCATTATTCAATAGAGCCCAATAGCAAAAATCAGGTTTTGAATGAAGAATCACATTTCTTGGTAGAATCATGCAGGATTGAAATTTTTGATGGTTTTTTACTCCTCTGAACAGCCCAAACAAGTTTCTAAAAGGATGAGTTTGCAACTACTTTACTTTTGGAGAAAATTCAAAACATTCATTATTCAATAGGGCCCAAAATATCAAAAACCAGCGGTTTGAATGAACACACATTTCTTGGTAGAATCGTGCAGGACTGAAATTTTTGATGTTTTTCTACTCCTCTCATGAGCCCAAACAAGTCTCTAAAAGGATGAGTTTGCAACTACTTTACTTTTGGAGAAAATTCAAAACAATCATTATTCAATAGAGCCCAATAGCAAAAACCAGCGTTTTGAATGAAGAATCACATTTCTTGGTAGAATCATGCAGGATTGAAATTTTTGATGGTTTTTTACTCCTCTCAACAGCCCAAACAAGTTTCTAAAAGGATGAGTTTGCAACTACTTTACTTTTGGAGAAAATTCAAAACATTCATTATTCAATAGGGCCCAAACTATCAAAAACCAGCGGTTTGAATGAACACACATTTCTTGGTAGAATCATGCAGGACTGAAATTTTTGATGTTTTTCTACTCCTCTCATGAGCCCAAACAAGTCTCTAAAAGCATGAGTTTGCAACTACTTTACTTTTGGAGAAAATTCAAAACATTCATTACTCAAAAGAGCCCAATAGCAAAAACCAGCGTTTTGAATGAAGAATCACATTTCTTGGTAGAATCATGCAGGATTGAAATTTTTAATGGTTTTTTACTCCTCTCAACAGCCCAAACAAGTTTCTAAAAGGATGAGTTTGCAACTACTTTACTTTTGGAGAAAATTCAAAACATTCATTATTCAATAGGGCCCAAACTATCAAAAACCAGCGGTTTCAATGAACACACATTTCTTGGTAGAATCATGCAGGACTGAAATTTTTGATGTTTTTCTACTCCTTCCATGAGCCCAAACAAGTCTCTAAAAGCATGAGTTTGCAACTACTTTACTTTTGGAGAAAATTCAAAACATTCATTATTCAATAGAGCCCAATAGCAAAAATCAGGTTTTGAATGAAGAATCACATTTCTTGGTAAAATCATGCAGGATTGAAATTTTTGATGGTTTTTTACTCCTCTCAACAGCCCAAACAAGTTTCTAAAAGGATGAGTTTGCAACTACTTTACTTTTGGAGAAAATTCAAAACATTCATTATTCAATAGGGCCCAAACTATCAAAAACCAGCGGTTTCAATGAACACACATTTCTTGGTAGAATCATGCAGGACTGAAATTTTTGATGTTTTTCTACTCCTCTCATGAGCCCAAACAAGTCTCTAAAAGCATGAGTTTGCAACTACTTTACTTTTGGAGAAAATTCAAAACATTCATTATTCAATAGAGCCCAATAGCAAAAATCAGGTTTTGAATGAAGAATCACATTTCTTGGTAGAATCATGCAGGATTGAAATTTTTGATGGTTTTTTACTCCTCTCAACAGCCCAAACAAGTTTCTAAAAGGATGAGTTTGCAACTACTTTACTTTTGGAGAAAATTCAAAACATTCATTATTCAATAGGGCCCAAACTATCAAAAACCAGCGGTTTCAATGAACACACATTTCTTGGTAGAATCATGCAGGACTGAAATTTTTGATGTTTTTCTACTCCTCTCATGAGCCCAAACAAGTCTCTAAAAGCATGAGTTTGCAACTACTTTACTTTTGGAGAAAATTCAAAACATTCATTATTCAATAGAGCCCAATAGCAAAAATCAGGTTTTGAATGAAGAATCACATTTCTTGGTAGAATCATGCAGGATTGAAATTTTTGATGGTTTTTTACTCCTCTCAACAGCCCAAACAAGTTTCTAAAAGGATGAGTTTGTAACTACTTTACTTTTGGAGAAGATTCAAAACATTCATTATTCAATAGGGCCCAAACTATCAAAAACCAGCGGTTTCAATGAACACACATTTCTTGGTAGAATCATGCAGGACTGAAATTTTTGATGTTTTTCTACTCCTCTCATGAGCCCAAACAAGTCTCTAAAAGCATGAGTTTGCAACTACTTTACTTTTGGAGAAAATTCAAAACATTCATTATTCAATAGAGCCCAATAGCAAAAATCAGGTTTTGAATGAAGAACCACATTTCTTGGTAAAATCATGCAGGATTGAAATTTTTGATGGTTTTTTACTCCTCTCAACAGCCCAAACAAGTTTCTAAAAGGATGAGTTTGCAACTACTTTACTTTTGGAGAAAATTCAAAACATTCATTATTCAATAGGGCCCAAACTATCAAAAACCAGCGGTTTCAATGAACACACATTTCTTGGTAGAATCATGCAGGACTGAAATTTTTGATGTTTTTCTACTTCTCTCATGAGCCCAAACAAGTCTCTAAAAGCATGAGTTTGCAACTACTTTACTTTTGGAGAAAATTCAAAACATTCATTATTCAATAGGGCCCAAACTATCAAAAACCAGCGGTTTGAATGAACACACATTTCTTGGTAGAATCATGCAGGACTGAAATTTTTGATGTTTTTCTACTCCTCTCATGAGCCCAAACAAGTCTCTAAAAGCATGAGTTTGCAACTACTTTACTTTTGGAGAAAATTCAAAACATTCATTACTCAAAAGAGCCCAATAGCAAAAACCAGCGTTTTGAATGAAGAATCACATTTCTTGGTAGAATCATGCAGGATTGAAATTTTTAATGGTTTTTTACTCCTCTCAACAGCCCAAACAAGTTTCTAAAAGGATGAGTTTGCAACTACTTTACTTTTGGAGAAAATTCAAAACATTCATTATTCAATAGGGCCCAAACTATCAAAAACCAGCGGTTTCAATGAACACACATTTCTTGGTAGAATCATGCAGGACTGAAATTTTTGATGTTTTTCTACTCCTTCCATGAGCCCAAACAAGTCTCTAAAAGCATGAGTTTGCAACTACTTTACTTTTGGAGAAAATTCAAAACATTCATTATTCAATAGAGCCCAATAGCAAAAATCAGGTTTTGAATGAAGAATCACATTTCTTGGTAAAATCATGCAGGATTGAAATTTTTGATGGTTTTTTACTCCTCTCAACAGCCCAAACAAGTTTCTAAAAGGATGAGTTTGCAACTACTTTACTTTTGGAGAAAATTCAAAACATTCATTATTCAATAGGGCCCAAACTATCAAAAACCAGCGGTTTCAATGAACACACATTTCTTGGTAGAATCATGCAGGACTGAAATTTTTGATGTTTTTCTACTCCTCTCATGAGCCCAAACAAGTCTCTAAAAGCATGAGTTTGCAACTACTTTACTTTTGGAGAAAATTCAAAACATTCATTATTCAATAGAGCCCAATAGCAAAAATCAGGTTTTGAATGAAGAATCACATTTCTTGGTAGAATCATGCAGGATTGAAATTTTTGATGGTTTTTTACTCCTCTCAACAGCCCAAACAAGTTTCTAAAAGGATGAGTTTGCAACTACTTTACTTTTGGAGAAAATTCAAAACATTCATTATTCAATAGGGCCCAAACTATCAAAAACCAGCGGTTTCAATGAACACACATTTCTTGGTAGAATCATGCAGGACTGAAATTTTTGATGTTTTTCTACTCCTCTCATGAGCCCAAACAAGTCTCTAAAAGCATGAGTTTGCAACTACTTTACTTTTGGAGAAAATTCAAAACATTCATTATTCAATAGAGCCCAATAGCAAAAATCAGGTTTTGAATGAAGAATCACATTTCTTGGTAGAATCATGCAGGATTGAAATTTTTGATGGTTTTTTACTCCTCTCAACAGCCCAAACAAGTTTCTAAAAGGATGAGTTTGTAACTACTTTACTTTTGGAGAAGATTCAAAACATTCATTATTCAATAGGGCCCAAACTATCAAAAACCAGCGGTTTCAATGAACACACATTTCTTGGTAGAATCATGCAGGACTGAAATTTTTGATGTTTTTCTACTCCTCTCATGAGCCCAAACAAGTCTCTAAAAGCATGAGTTTGCAACTACTTTACTTTTGGAGAAAATTCAAAACATTCATTATTCAATAGAGCCCAATAGCAAAAATCAGGTTTTGAATGAAGAACCACATTTCTTGGTAAAATCATGCAGGATTGAAATTTTTGATGGTTTTTTACTCCTCTCAACAGCCCAAACAAGTTTCTAAAAGGATGAGTTTGCAACTACTTTACTTTTGGAGAAAATTCAAAACATTCATTATTCAATAGGGCCCAAACTATCAAAAACCAGCGGTTTCAATGAACACACATTTCTTGGTAGAATCATGCAGGACTGAAATTTTTGATGTTTTTCTACTTCTCTCATGAGCCCAAACAAGTCTCTAAAAGCATGAGTTTGCAACTACTTTACTTTTGGAGAAAATTCAAAACATTCATTATTCAATAGAGCCCAATAGCAAAAATCAGGTTTTGAATGAAGAATCACATTTCTTGGTAGAATCATGCAGGATTGAAATTTTTGATGGTTTTTTACTCCTCTCAACAGCCCAAACAAGTTTCTAAAAGGATGAGTTTGCAACTACTTTACTTTTGGAGAAAATTCAAAACATTCATTATTCAATAGGGCCCAAACTATCAAAAACCAGCGGTTTCAATGAACACACATTTCTTGGTAGAATCATGCAGGACTGAAATTTTTGATGTTTTTCTACTCCTCTCATGAGCCCAAACAAGTCTCTAAAAGCATGAGTTTGCAACTACTTTACTTTTGGAGAATATTCAAAACATTCATTATTCAATAGAGCCCAATAGCAAAAATCAGGTTTTGAATGAAGAATCACATTTCTTGGTAAAATCATGCAGGATTGAAATTTTTGATGGTTTTTTACTCCTCTCAACAGCCCAAACAAGTTTCTAAAAGGATGAGTTTGCAACTACTTTACTTTTGGAGAAAATTCAAAACATTCATTATTCAATAGGGCCCAAACTATCAAAAACCAGCGGTTTCAATGAACACACATTTCTTGGTAGAATCATGCAGGACTGAAATTTTTGATGTTTTTCTACTCCTCTCATGAGCCCAAACAAGTCTCTAAAAGCATGAGTTTGCAACTACTTTACTTTTGGAGAAAATTCAAAACATTCATTATTCAATAGAGCCCAATAGCAAAAATCAGGTTTTGAATGAAGAATCACATTTCTTGGTAGAATCATGCAGGATTGAAATTTTTGATGGTTTTTTACTCCTCTGAACAGCCCAAACAAGTTTCTAAAAGGATGAGTTTGCAACTACTTTACTTTTGGAGAAAATTCAAAACATTCATTATTCAATAGGGCCCAAAATATCAAAAACCAGCGGTTTGAATGAACACACATTTCTTGGTAGAATCGTGCAGGACTGAAATTTTTGATGTTTTTCTACTCCTCTCATGAGCCCAAACAAGTCTCTAAAAGGATGAGTTTGCAACTACTTTACTTTTGGAGAAAATTCAAAACAATCATTATTCAATAGAGCCCAATAGCAAAAACCAGCGTTTTGAATGAAGAATCACATTTCTTGGTAGAATCATGCAGGATTGAAATTTTTGATGGTTTTTTACTCCTCTCAACAGCCCAAACAAGTTTCTAAAAGGATGAGTTTGCAACTACTTTACTTTTGGAGAAAATTCAAAACATTCATTATTCAATAGGGCCCAAACTATCAAAAACCAGCGGTTTGAATGAACACACATTTCTTGGTAGAATCATGCAGGACTGAAATTTTTGATGTTTTTCTACTCCTCTCATGAGCCCAAACAAGTCTCTAAAAGCATGAGTTTGCAACTACTTTACTTTTGGAGAAAATTCAAAACATTCATTACTCAAAAGAGCCCAATAGCAAAAACCAGCGTTTTGAATGAAGAATCACATTTCTTGGTAGAATCATGCAGGATTGAAATTTTTAATGGTTTTTTACTCCTCTCAACAGCCCAAACAAGTTTCTAAAAGGATGAGTTTGCAACTACTTTACTTTTGGAGAAAATTCAAAACATTCATTATTCAATAGGGCCCAAACTATCAAAAACCAGCGGTTTCAATGAACACACATTTCTTGGTAGAATCATGCAGGACTGAAATTTTTGATGTTTTTCTACTCCTTCCATGAGCCCAAACAAGTCTCTAAAAGCATGAGTTTGCAACTACTTTACTTTTGGAGAAAATTCAAAACATTCATTATTCAATAGAGCCCAATAGCAAAAATCAGGTTTTGAATGAAGAATCACATTTCTTGGTAAAATCATGCAGGATTGAAATTTTTGATGGTTTTTTACTCCTCTCAACAGCCCAAACAAGTTTCTAAAAGGATGAGTTTGCAACTACTTTACTTTTGGAGAAAATTCAAAACATTCATTATTCAATAGGGCCCAAACTATCAAAAACCAGCGGTTTCAATGAACACACATTTCTTGGTAGAATCATGCAGGACTGAAATTTTTGATGTTTTTCTACTCCTCTCATGAGCCCAAACAAGTCTCTAAAAGCATGAGTTTGCAACTACTTTACTTTTGGAGAAAATTCAAAACATTCATTATTCAATAGAGCCCAATAGCAAAAATCAGGTTTTGAATGAAGAATCACATTTCTTGGTAGAATCATGCAGGATTGAAATTTTTGATGGTTTTTTACTCCTCTCAACAGCCCAAACAAGTTTCTAAAAGGATGAGTTTGCAACTACTTTACTTTTGGAGAAAATTCAAAACATTCATTATTCAATAGGGCCCAAACTATCAAAAACCAGCGGTTTCAATGAACACACATTTCTTGGTAGAATCATGCAGGACTGAAATTTTTGATGTTTTTCTACTCCTCTCATGAGCCCAAACAAGTCTCTAAAAGCATGAGTTTGCAACTACTTTACTTTTGGAGAAAATTCAAAACATTCATTATTCAATAGAGCCCAATAGCAAAAATCAGGTTTTGAATGAAGAATCACATTTCTTGGTAGAATCATGCAGGATTGAAATTTTTGATGGTTTTTTACTCCTCTCAACAGCCCAAACAAGTTTCTAAAAGGATGAGTTTGTAACTACTTTACTTTTGGAGAAGATTCAAAACATTCATTATTCAATAGGGCCCAAACTATCAAAAACCAGCGGTTTCAATGAACACACATTTCTTGGTAGAATCATGCAGGACTGAAATTTTTGATGTTTTTCTACTCCTCTCATGAGCCCAAACAAGTCTCTAAAAGCATGAGTTTGCAACTACTTTACTTTTGGAGAAAATTCAAAACATTCATTATTCAATAGAGCCCAATAGCAAAAATCAGGTTTTGAATGAAGAACCACATTTCTTGGTAAAATCATGCAGGATTGAAATTTTTGATGGTTTTTTACTCCTCTCAACAGCCCAAACAAGTTTCTAAAAGGATGAGTTTGCAACTACTTTACTTTTGGAGAAAATTCAAAACATTCATTATTCAATAGGGCCCAAACTATCAAAAACCAGCGGTTTCAATGAACACACATTTCTTGGTAGAATCATGCAGGACTGAAATTTTTGATGTTTTTCTACTTCTCTCATGAGCCCAAACAAGTCTCTAAAAGCATGAGTTTGCAACTACTTTACTTTTGGAGAAAATTCAAAACATTCATTATTCAATAGAGCCCAATAGCAAAAATCAGGTTTTGAATGAAGAATCACATTTCTTGGTAGAATCATGCAGGATTGAAATTTTTGATGGTTTTTTACTCCTCTCAACAGCCCAAACAAGTTTCTAAAAGGATGAGTTTGCAACTACTTTACTTTTGGAGAAAATTCAAAACATTCATTATTCAATAGGGCCCAAACTATCAAAAACCAGCGGTTTCAATGAACACACATTTCTTGGTAGAATCATGCAGGACTGAAATTTTTGATGTTTTTCTACTCCTCTCATGAGCCCAAACAAGTCTCTAAAAGCATGAGTTTGCAACTACTTTACTTTTGGAGAAAATTCAAAACATTCACTATTCAATAGAGCCCAATAGCAAAAATCAGGTTTTGAATGAAGAATCACATTTCTTGGTAAAATCATGCAGGATTGAAATTTTTGATGGTTTTTTACTCCTCTCAACAGCCCAAACAAGTTTCTAAAAGGATGAGTTTGCAACTACTTTACTTTTGGAGAAAATTCAAAACATTCATTATTCAATAGGGCCCAAACTATCAAAAACCAGCGGTTTCAATGAACACACATTTCTTGGTAGAATCATGCAGGACTGAAATTTTTGATGTTTTTCTACTCCTCTCATGAGCCCAAACAAGTCTCTAAAAGCATGAGTTTGCAACTACTTTACTTTTGGAGAAAATTCAAAACATTCATTATTCAATAGAGCCCAATAGCAAAAACCAGCGTTTTGAATGAAGAATCACATTTCTTGGTAGAATCATGCAGGATTGAAATTTTTGATGGTTTTTTACTACTCTCAACAGCCCAAACAAGTTTCTAAAAGGATGAGTTTGCAACTACTTTACTTTTGGAGAAAATTCAAAACATTCATTATTCAATAGGGCTCAAACTATCAAAAACCAGCGGTTTCAATGAACACACATTTCTTGGTAGAATCATGCAGGACTGAAATTTTTGATGTTTTTCTACTCCTCTCATGAGCCCAAACAAGTCTCTAAAAGCATGAGTTTGCAACTACTTTACTTTTGGAGAAAATTCAAAACATTCATTATTCAATAGAGCCCAATAGCAAAAATCAGGTTTTGAATGAAGAATCACATTTCTTGGTAGAATCATGCAGGATTGAAATTTTTGATGGTTTTTTACTCCTCTGAACAGCCCAAACAAGTTTCTAAAAGGATGAGTTTGCAACTACTTTACTTTTGGAGAAAATTCAAAACATTCATTATTCAATAGGGCCCAAAATATCAAAAACCAGCGGTTTGAATGAACACACATTTCTTGGTAGAATCGTGCAGGACTGAAATTTTTGATGTTTTTCTACTCCTCTCATGAGCCCAAACAAGTCTCTAAAAGGATGAGTTTGCAACTACTTTACTTTTGGAGAAAATTCAAAACAATCATTATTCAATAGAGCCCAATAGCAAAAACCAGCGTTTTGAATGAAGAATCACATTTCTTGGAAGAATCATGCAGGATTGAAATTTTTGATGGTTTTTTACTCCTCTCAACAGCCCAAACAAGTTTCTAAAAGGATGAGTTTGCAACTACTTTACTTTTGGAGAAAATTCAAAACATTCATTATTCAATAGGGCCCAAACTATCAAAAACCAGCGGTTTGAATGAACACACATTTCTTGGTAGAATCATGCAGGACTGAAATTTTTGATGTTTTTCTACTCCTCTCATGAGCCCAAACAAGTCTCTAAAAGCATGAGTTTGCAACTACTTTACTTTTGGAGAAAATTCAAAACATTCATTACTCAAAAGAGCCCAATAGCAAAAACCAGCGTTTTGAATGAAGAATCACATTTCTTGGTAGAATCATGCAGGATTGAAATTTTTAATGGTTTTTTACTCCTCTCAACAGCCCAAACAAGTTTCTAAAAGGATGAGTTTGCAACTACTTTACTTTTGGAGAAAATTCAAAACATTCATTATTCAATAGGGCCCAAACTATCAAAAACCAGCGGTTTCAATGAACACACATTTCTTGGTAGAATCATGCAGGACTGAAATTTTTGATGTTTTTCTACTCCTTCCATGAGCCCAAACAAGTCTCTAAAAGCATGAGTTTGCAACTACTTTACTTTTGGAGAAAATTCAAAACATTCATTATTCAATAGAGCCCAATAGCAAAAATCAGGTTTTGAATGAAGAATCACATTTCTTGGTAAAATCATGCAGGATTGAAATTTTTGATGGTTTTTTACTCCTCTCAACAGCCCAAACAAGTTTCTAAAAGGATGAGTTTGCAACTACTTTACTTTTGGAGAAAATTCAAAACATTCATTATTCAATAGGGCCCAAACTATCAAAAACCAGCGGTTTCAATGAACACACATTTCTTGGTAGAATCATGCAGGACTGAAATTTTTGATGTTTTTCTACTCCTCTCATGAGCCCAAACAAGTCTCTAAAAGCATGAGTTTGCAACTACTTTACTTTTGGAGAAAATTCAAAACATTCATTATTCAATAGAGCCCAATAGCAAAAATCAGGTTTTGAATGAAGAATCACATTTCTTGGTAGAATCATGCAGGATTGAAATTTTTGATGGTTTTTTACTCCTCTCAACAGCCCAAACAAGTTTCTAAAAGGATGAGTTTGTAACTACTTTACTTTTGGAGAAAATTCAAAACATTCATTATTCAATAGGGCCCAAACTATCAAAAACCAGCGGTTTCAATGAACACATATTTCTTGGTAGAATCATGCAGGACTGAAATTTTTGATGTTTTTCTACTCCTCTCATGAGCCCAAACAAGTCTCTAAAAGCATGAGTTTGCAACTACTTTACTTTTGGAGAAAATTCAAAACATTCATTATTCAATAGAGCCCAATAGCAAAAATCAGGTTTTGAATGAAGAACCACATTTCTTGGTAAAATCATGCAGGATTGAAATTTTTGATGGTTTTTTACTCCTCTCAACAGCCCAAACAAGTTTCTAAAAGGATGAGTTTGCAACTACTTTACTTTTGGAGAAAATTCAAAACATTCATTATTCAATAGGGCCCAAACTATCAAAAACCAGCGGTTTGAATGAACACACATTTCTTGTTAGAATCATGCAGGACTGAAATTTTTGATGTTTTTCTACTTCTCTCATGAGCCCAAACAAGTCTCTAAAAGCATGAGTTTGCAACTACTTTACTTTTGGAGAAAATTCAAAACATTCATTATTCAATAGAGCCCAATAGCAAAAATCAGGTTTTGAATGAAGAATCACATTTCTTGGTAGAATCATGCAGGATTGAAATTTTTGATGGTTTTTTACTCCTCTCAACAGCCCAAACAAGTTTCTAAAAGGATGAGTTTGCAACTACTTTACTTTTGGAGAAAATTCAAAACATTCATTATTCAATAGGGCCCAAACTATCAAAAACCAGCGGTTTCAATGAACACACATTTCTTGGTAGAATCATGCAGGACTGAAATTTTTGATGTTTTTCTACTCCTTCCATGAGCCCAAACAAGTCTCTAAAAGCATGAGTTTGCAACTACTTTACTTTTGGAGAAAATTCAAAACATTCATTATTCAATAGAGCCCAATAGCAAAAATCAGGTTTTGAATGAAGAATCACATTTCTTGGTAAAATCATGCAGGATTGAAATTTTTGATGGTTTTTTACTCCTCTCAACAGCCCAAACAAGTTTCTAAAAGGATGAGTTTGCAACTACTTTACTTTTGGAGAAAATTCAAAACATTCATTATTCAATAGGGCCCAAACTATCAAAAACCAGCGGTTTCAATGAACACACATTTCTTGGTAGAATCATGCAGGACTGAAATTTTTGATGTTTTTCTACTCCTCTCATGAGCCCAAACAAGTCTCTAAAAGCATGAGTTTGCAACTACTTTACTTTTGGAGAAAATTCAAAACATTCATTATTCAATAGAGCCCAATAGCAAAAACCAGCGTTTTGAATGAAGAATCACATTTCTTGGTAGAATCATGCAGGATTGAAATTTTTGATGGTTTTTTACTACTCTCAACAGCCCAAACAAGTTTCTAAAAGGATGAGTTTGCAACTACTTTACTTTTGGAGAAAATTCAAAACATTCATTATTCAATAGGGCTCAAACTATCAAAAACCAGCGGTTTCAATGAACACACATTTCTTGGTAGAATCATGCAGGACTGAAATTTTTGATGTTTTTCTACTCCTCTCATGAGCCCAAACAAGTCTCTAAAAGCATGAGTTTGCAACTACTTTACTTTTGGAGAAAATTCAAAACATTCATTATTCAATAGAGCCCAATAGCAAAAATCAGGTTTTGAATGAAGAATCACATTTCTTGGTAGAATCATGCAGGATTGAAATTTTTGATGGTTTTTTACTCCTCTGAACAGCCCAAACAAGTTTCTAAAAGGATGAGTTTGCAACTACTTTACTTTTGGAGAAAATTCAAAACATTCATTATTCAATAGGGCCCAAAATATCAAAAACCAGCGGTTTGAATGAACACACATTTCTTGGTAGAATCGTGCAGGACTGAAATTTTTGATGTTTTTCTACTCCTCTCATGAGCCCAAACAAGTCTCTAAAAGGATGAGTTTGCAACTACTTTACTTTTGGAGAAAATTCAAAACAATCATTATTCAATAGAGCCCAATAGCAAAAACCAGCGTTTTGAATGAAGAATCACATTTCTTGGTAGAATCATGCAGGATTGAAATTTTTGATGGTTTTTTACTCCTCTCAACAGCCCAAACAAGTTTCTAAAAGGATGAGTTTGCAACTACTTTACTTTTGGAGAAAATTCAAAACATTCATTATTCAATAGGGCCCAAACTATCAAAAACCAGCGGTTTGAATGAACACACATTTCTTGGTAGAATCATGCAGGACTGAAATTTTTGATGTTTTTCTACTCCTCTCATGAGCCCAAACAAGTCTCTAAAAGCATGAGTTTGCAACTACTTTACTTTTGGAGAAAATTCAAAACATTCATTACTCAAAAGAGCCCAATAGCAAAAACCAGCGTTTTGAATGAAGAATCACATTTCTTGGTAGAATCATGCAGGATTGAAATTTTTAATGGTTTTTTACTCCTCTCAACAGCCCAAACAAGTTTCTAAAAGGATGAGTTTGCAACTACTTTACTTTTGGAGAAAATTCAAAACATTCATTATTCAATAGGGCCCAAACTATCAAAAACCAGCGGTTTCAATGAACACACATTTCTTGGTAGAATCATGCAGGACTGAAATTTTTGATGTTTTTCTACTCCTTCCATGAGCCCAAACAAGTCTCTAAAAGCATGAGTTTGCAACTACTTTACTTTTGGAGAAAATTCAAAACATTCATTATTCAATAGAGCCCAATAGCAAAAATCAGGTTTTGAATGAAGAATCACATTTCTTGGTAAAATCATGCAGGATTGAAATTTTTGATGGTTTTTTACTCCTCTCAACAGCCCAAACAAGTTTCTAAAAGGATGAGTTTGCAACTACTTTACTTTTGGAGAAAATTCAAAACATTCATTATTCAATAGGGCCCAAACTATCAAAAACCAGCGGTTTCAATGAACACACATTTCTTGGTAGAATCATGCAGGACTGAAATTTTTGATGTTTTTCTACTCCTCTCATGAGCCCAAACAAGTCTCTAAAAGCATGAGTTTGCAACTACTTTACTTTTGGAGAAAATTCAAAACATTCATTATTCAATAGAGCCCAATAGCAAAAATCAGGTTTTGAATGAAGAATCACATTTCTTGGTAGAATCATGCAGGATTGAAATTTTTGATGGTTTTTTACTCCTCTCAACAGCCCAAACAAGTTTCTAAAAGGATGAGTTTGTAACTACTTTACTTTTGGAGAAAATTCAAAACATTCATTATTCAATAGGGCCCAAACTATCAAAAACCAGCGGTTTCAATGAACACATATTTCTTGGTAGAATCATGCAGGACTGAAATTTTTGATGTTTTTCTACTCCTCTCATGAGCCCAAACAAGTCTCTAAAAGCATGAGTTTGCAACTACTTTACTTTTGGAGAAAATTCAAAACATTCATTATTCAATAGAGCCCAATAGCAAAAATCAGGTTTTGAATGAAGAACCACATTTCTTGGTAAAATCATGCAGGATTGAAATTTTTGATGGTTTTTTACTCCTCTCAACAGCCCAAACAAGTTTCTAAAAGGATGAGTTTGCAACTACTTTACTTTTGGAGAAAATTCAAAACATTCATTATTCAATAGGGCCCAAACTATCAAAAACCAGCGGTTTGAATGAACACACATTTCTTGTTAGAATCATGCAGGACTGAAATTTTTGATGTTTTTCTACTTCTCTCATGAGCCCAAACAAGTCTCTAAAAGCATGAGTTTGCAACTACTTTACTTTTGGAGAAAATTCAAAACATTCATTATTCAATAGAGCCCAATAGCAAAAATCAGGTTTTGAATGAAGAATCACATTTCTTGGTAGAATCATGCAGGATTGAAATTTTTGATGGTTTTTTACTCCTCTCAACAGCCCAAACAAGTTTCTAAAAGGATGAGTTTGCAACTACTTTACTTTTGGAGAAAATTCAAAACATTCATTATTCAATAGGGCCCAAACTATCAAAAACCAGCGGTTTCAATGAACACACATTTCTTGGTAGAATCATGCAGGACTGAAATTTTTGATGTTTTTCTACTTCTTCCATGAGCCCAAACAAGTCTCTAAAAGCATGAGTTTGCAACTACTTTACTTTTGGAGAAAATTCAAAACATTCATTATTCAATAGAGCCCAATAGCAAAAATCAGGTTTTGAATGAAGAATCACATTTCTTGGTAAAATCATGCAGGATTGAAATTTTTGATGGTTTTTTACTCCTCTCAACAGCCCAAACAAGTTTCTAAAAGGATGAGTTTGCAACTACTTTACTTTTGGAGAAAATTCAAAACATTCATTATTCAATAGGGCCCAAACTATCAAAAACCAGCGGTTTCAATGAACACACATTTCTTGGTAGAATCATGCAGGACTGAAATTTTTGATGTTTTTCTACTCCTCTCATGAGCCCAAACAAGTCTCTAAAAGCATGAGTTTGCAACTACTTTACTTTTGGAGAAAATTCAAAACATTCATTATTCAATAGAGCCCAATAGCAAAAATCAGGTTTTGAATGAAGAATCACATTTCTTGGTAGAATCATGCAGGATTGAAATTTTTGATGGTTTTTTACTCCTCTCAACAGCCCAAACAAGTTTCTAAAAGGATGAGTTTGTAACTACTTTACTTTTGGAGAAAATTCAAAACATTCATTATTCAATAGGGCCCAAACTATCAAAAACCAGCGGTTTCAATGAACACATATTTCTTGGTAGAATCATGCAGGACTGAAATTTTTGATGTTTTTCTACTCCTCTCATGAGCCCAAACAAGTCTCTAAAAGCATGAGTTTGCAACTACTTTACTTTTGGAGAAAATTCAAAACATTCATTATTCAATAGAGCCCAATAGCAAAAATCAGGTTTTGAATGAAGAACCACATTTCTTGGTAAAATCATGCAGGATTGAAATTTTTGATGGTTTTTTACTCCTCTCAACAGCCCAAACAAGTTTCTAAAAGGATGAGTTTGCAACTACTTTACTTTTGGAGAAAATTCAAAACATTCATTATTCAATAGGGCCCAAACTATCAAAAACCAGCGGTTTGAATGAACACACATTTCTTGTTAGAATCATGCAGGACTGAAATTTTTGATGTTTTTCTACTTCTCTCATGAGCCCAAACAAGTCTCTAAAAGCATGAGTTTGCAACTACTTTACTTTTGGAGAAAATTCAAAACATTCATTATTCAATAGAGCCCAATAGCAAAAATCAGGTTTTGAATGAAGAATCACATTTCTTGGTAGAATCATGCAGGATTGAAATTTTTGATGGTTTTTTACTCCTCTTAACAGCCCAAACAAGTTTCTAAAAGGATGAGTTTGCAACTACTTTACTTTTGGAGAAAATTCAAAACATTCATTATTCAATAGGGCCCAAACTATCAAAAACCAGCGGTTTCAATGAACACACATTTCTTGGTAGAATCATGCAGGACTGAAATTTTTGATGTTTTTCTACTCCTCTCATGAGCCCAAACAAGTCTCTAAAAGCATGAGTTTGCAACTACTTTACTTTTGGAGAAAATTCAAAACATTCATTATTCAATAGAGCCCAATAGCAAAAATCAGGTTTTGAATGAAGAATCACATTTCTTGGTAGAATCATGCAGGATTGAAATTTTTGATGGTTTTTTACTCCTCTCAACAGCCCAAACAAGTTTCTAAAAGGATGAGTTTGTAACTACTTTACTTTTGGAGAAAATTCAAAACATTCATTATTCAATAGGGCCCAAACTATCAAAAACCAGCGGTTTCAATGAACACATATTTCTTGGTAGAATCATGCAGGACTGAAATTTTTGATGTTTTTCTACTCCTCTCATGAGCCCAAACAAGTCTCTAAAAGCATGAGTTTGCAACTACTTTACTTTTGGAGAAAATTCAAAACATTCATTATTCAATAGAGCCCAATAGCAAAAATCAGGTTTTGAATGAAGAACCACATTTCTTGGTAAAATCATGCAGGATTGAAATTTTTGATGGTTTTTTACTCCTCTCAACAGCCCAAACAAGTTTCTAAAAGGATGAGTTTGCAACTACTTTACTTTTGGAGAAAATTCAAAACATTCATTATTCAATAGGGCCCAAACTATCAAAAACCAGCGGTTTGAATGAACACACATTTCTTGTTAGAATCATGCAGGACTGAAATTTTTGATGTTTTTCAACTTCTCTCATGAGCCCAAACAAGTCTCTAAAAGCATGAGTTTGCAACTACTTTACTTTTGGAGAAAATTCAAAACATTCATTATTCAATAGAGCCCAATAGCAAAAATCAGGTTTTGAATGAAGAATCACATTTCTTGGTAGAATCATGCAGGATTGAAATTTTTGATGGTTTTTTACTCCTCTCAACAGCCCAAACAAGTTTCTAAAAGGATGAGTTTGCAACTACTTTACTTTTGGAGAAAATTCAAAACATTCATTATTCAATAGGGCCCAAACTATCAAAAACCAGCGGTTTCAATGAACACACATTTCTTGGTAGAATCATGCAGGACTGAAATTTTTGATGTTTTTCTACTCCTCTCATGAGCCCAAACAAGTCTCTAAAAGCATGAGTTTGCAACTACTTTACTTTTGGAGAAAATTCAAAACATTCATTATTCAATAGAGCCCAAGAGCAAAAACCAGCGTTTTGAATGAAGAATCACATTTCTTGGTAGAATCATGCAGGATTGAAATTTTTGATGGTTTTTTACTCCTCTCAACAGCCCAAACAAGTTTCTAAAAGGATGAGTTTGCAACTACTTTACTTTTGGAGAAAATTCAAAACATTCATTATTCAATAGGGCCCAAACTATCAAAAACCAGCGGTTTCAATGAACACACATTTCTTGGTAGAATCATGCAGGACTGAAATTTTTGATGTTTTTCTACTCCTCTCATGAGCCCAAACAAGACTCTAAAAGCATGAGTTTGCAACTACTTTACTTTTGGAGAAAATTCAAAACATTCATTACTCAAAAGAGCCCAATAGCAAAAACCAGCGTTTTGAATGAAGAATCACATTTCTTGGTAGAATCATGCAGGATTGAAATTTTTGATGGTTTTTTACTCCTCTCAACAGCCCAAACAAGGTTCTAAAAGGATGAGTTTGCAACTACTTTACTTTTGGAGAAAATTCAAAACATTCATTATTCAATAGGGCCCAAACTATCAAAAACCAGCGGTTTCAATGAACACACATTTCTTGGTAGAATCATGCAGGACTGAAATTTTTGATGTTTTTCTACTCCTCTCATGAGCCCAAACAAGTCTCTAAAAGCATGAGTTTGCAACTACTTTACTTTTGGAGAAAATTCAAAACATTCATTATTCAATAGAGCCCAATAGCAAAAATCAGGTTTTGAATGAAGAATCACATTTCTTGGTAGAATCATGCAGGATTGAAATTTTTGATGGTTTTTTACTCCTCTCAACAGCCCAAACAAGTTTCTAAAAGGATGAGTTTGTAACTACTTTACTTTTGGAGAAAATTCAAAACATTCATTATTCAATAGGGCCCAAACTATCAAAAACCAGCGGTTTCAATGAACACATATTTCTTGGTAGAATCATGCAGGACTGAAATTTTTGATGTTTTTCTACTCCTCTCATGAGCCCAAACAAGTCTCTAAAAGCATGAGTTTGCAACTACTTTACTTTTGGAGAAAATTCAAAACATTCATTATTCAATAGAGCCCAATAGCAAAAATCAGGTTTTGAATGAAGAACCACATTTCTTGGTAAAATCATGCAGGATTGAAATTTTTGATGGTTTTTTACTCCTCTCAACAGCCCAAACAAGTTTCTAAAAGGATGAGTTTGCAACTACTTTACTTTTGGAGAAAATTCAAAACATTCATTATTCAATAGGGCCCAAACTATCAAAAACCAGCGGTTTCAATGAACACACATTTCTTGGTAGAATCATGCAGGACTGAAATTTTTGATGTTTTTCTACTTCTCTCATGAGCCCAAACAAGTCTCTAAAAGCATGAGTTTGCAACTACTTTACTTTTGGAGAAAATTCAAAACATTCATTATTCAATAGAGCCCAATAGCAAAAATCAGGTTTTGAATGAAGAATCACATTTCTTGGTAGAATCATGCAGGATTGAAATTTTTGATGGTTTTTTACTCCTCTCAACAGCCCAAACAAGTTTCTAAAAGGATCAGTTTGCAACTACTTTACTTTTGGAGAAAATTCAAAACATTCATTATTCAATAGGGCCCAAACTATCAAAAACCAGCGGTTTCAATGAACACACATTTCTTGGTAGAATCATGCAGGATTGAAATTTTTGATGTTTTTCTACTCCTCTCATGAGCCCAAACAAGTCTCTAAAAGCATGAGTTTGCAACTACTTTACTTTTGGAGAATATTCAAAACATTCATTATTCAATAGAGCCCAATAGCAAAAATCAGGTTTTGAATGAAGAATCACATTTCTTGGTAAAATCATGCAGGATTGAAATTTTTGATGGTTTTTTACTCCTCTCAACAGCCCAAACAAGTTTCTAAAAGGATGAGTTTGCAACTACTTTACTTTTGGAGAAAATTCAAAACATTCATTATTCAATAGGGCCCAAACTATCAAAAACCAGCGGTTTCAATGAACACACATTTCTTGGTAGAATCATGCAGGGACTGAAATTTTTGATGTTTTTCTACTCCTCTCATGAGCCCAAACAAGTCTCTAAAAGCATGAGTTTGCAACTACTTTACTTTTGGAGAAAATTCAAAACATTCATTATTCAATAGAGCCCAATAGCAAAAATCAGGTTTTGAATGAAGAATCACATTTCTTGGTAAAATCATGCAGGATTGAAATTTTTGATGGTTTTTTACTCCTCTCAACAGCCCAAACAAGTTTCTAAAAGGATGAGTTTGCAACTACTTTACTTTTGGAGAAAATTCAAAACATTCATTATTCAATAGGGCCCAAACTATCAAAAACCAGCGGTTTCAATGAACACACATTTCTTGGTAGAATCATGCAGGACTGAAATTTTTGATGTTTTTCTACTCCTCTCATGAGCCCAAACAAGTCTCTAAAAGCATGAGTTTGCAACTACTTTACTTTTGGAGAAAATTCAAAACATTCATTATTCAATAGAGCCCAATAGCAAAAACCAGCGTTTTGAATGAAGAATCACATTTCTTGGTAGAATCATGCAGGATTGAAATTTTTGATGGTTTTTTACTACTCTCAACAGCCCAAACAAGTTTCTAAAAGGATGAGTTTGCAACTACTTTACTTTTGGAGAAAATTCAAAACATTCATTATTCAATAGGGCCCAAACTATCAAAAACCAGCGGTTTCAATGAACACACATTTCTTGGTAGAATCATGCAGGACTGAAATTTTTGATGTTTTTCTACTCCTCTCATGAGCCCAAACAAGTCTCTAAAAGCATGAGTTTGCAACTACTTTACTTTTGGAGAAAATTCAAAACATTCATTATTCAATAGAGCCCAATAGCAAAAATCAGGTTTTGAATGAAGAATCACATTTCTTGGTAGAATCATGCAGGATTGAAATTTTTGATGGTTTTTTACTCCTCTCAACAGCCCAAACAAGTTTCTAAAAGGATGAGTTTGCAACTACTTTACTTTTGGAGAAAATTCAAAACATTCATTATTCAATAGGGCCCAAAATATCAAAAACCAGCGGTTTGAATGAACACACATTTCTTGGTAGAATCATGCAGGACTGAAATTTTTGATGTTTTTCTACTCCTCTCATGAGCCCAAACAAGTCTCTAAAAGCATGAGTTTGCAACTACTTTACTTTTGGAGAAAATTCAAAACATTCATTATTCAATAGAGCCCAATAGCAAAAATCAGGTTTTGAATGAAGAATCACATTTCTTGGTAGAATCATGCAGGATTGAAATTTTTGATGGTTTTTTACTCCTCTCAACAGCCCAAACAAGTTTCTAAAAGGATGAGTTTGTAACTACTTTACTTTTGGAGAAAATTCAAAACATTCATTATTCAATAGGGCCCAAACTATCAAAAACCAGCGGTTTCAATGAACACATATTTCTTGGTAGAATCATGCAGGACTGAAATTTTTGATGTTTTTCTACTCCTCTCATGAGCCCAAACAAGTCTCTAAAAGCATGAGTTTGCAACTACTTTACTTTTGGAGAAAATTCAAAACATTCATTATTCAATAGAGCCCAATAGCAAAAATCAGGTTTTGAATGAAGAACCACATTTCTTGGTAAAATCATGCAGGATTGAAATTTTTGATGGTTTTTTACTCCTCTCAACAGCCCAAACAAGTTTCTAAAAGGATGAGTTTGCAACTACTTTACTTTTGGAGAAAATTCAAAACATTCATTATTCAATAGGGCCCAAACTATCAAAAACCAGCGGTTTCAATGAACACACATTTCTTGTTAGAATCATGCAGGACTGAAATTTTTGATGTTTTTCTACTTCTCTCATGAGCCCAAACAAGTCTCTAAAAGCATGAGTTTGCAACTACTTTACTTTTGGAGAAAATTCAAAACATTCATTATTCAATAGAGCCCAATAGCAAAAATCAGGTTTTGAATGAAGAATCACATTTCTTGGTAGAATCATGCAGGATTGAAATTTTTGATGGTTTTTTACTCCTCTCAACAGCCCAAACAAGTTTCTAAAAGGATGAGTTTGCAACTACTTTACTTTTGGAGAAAATTCAAAACATTCATTATTCAATAGGGCCCAAACTATCAAAAACCAGCGGTTTCAATGAACACACATTTCTTGGTAGAATCATGCAGGACTGAAATTTTTGATGTTTTTCTACTCCTCTCATGAGCCCAAACAAGTCTCTAAAAGCATGAGTTTGCAACTACTTTACTTTTGGAGAATATTCAAAACATTCATTATTCAATAGAGCCCAATAGCAAAAATCAGGTTTTGAATGAAGAATCACATTTCTTGGTAAAATCATGCAGGATTGAAATTTTTGATGGTTTTTTACTCCTCTCAACAGCCCAAACAAGTTTCTAAAAGGATGAGTTTGCAACTACTTTACTTTTGGAGAAAATTCAAAACATTCATTATTCAATAGGGCCCAAACTATCAAAAACCAGCGGTTTCAATGAACACACATTTCTTGGTAGAATCATGCAGGACTGAAATTTTTGATGTTTTTCTACTCCTCTCATGAGCCCAAACAAGTCTCTAAAAGCATGAGTTTGCAACTACTTTACTTTTGGAGAAAATTCAAAACATTCACTATTCAATAGAGCCCAATAGCAAAAATCAGGTTTTGAATGAAGAATCACATTTCTTGGTAAAATCATGCAGGATTGAAATTTTTGATGGTTTTTTACTCCTCTCAACAGCCCAAACAAGTTTCTAAAAGGATGAGTTTGCAACTACTTTACTTTTGGAGAAAATTCAAAACATTCATTATTCAATAGGGCCCAAACTATCAAAAACCAGCGGTTTCAATGAACACACATTTCTTGGTAGAATCATGCAGGACTGAAATTTTTGATGTTTTTCTACTCCTCTCATGAGCCCAAACAAGTCTCTAAAAGCATGAGTTTGCAACTACTTTACTTTTGGAGAAAATTCAAAACATTCACTATTCAATAGAGCCCAATAGCAAAAATCAGGTTTTGAATGAAGAATCATATTTCTTGGTAAAATCATGCAGGATTGAAATTTTTGATGGTTTTTTACTCCTCTCAACAGCCCAAACAAGTTTCTAAAAGGATGAGTTTGCAACTACTTTACTTTTGGAGAAAATTCAAAACATTCATTATTCAATAGGGCCCAAACTATCAAAAACCAGCGGTTTCAATGAACACACATTTCTTGGTAGAATCATGCAGGACTGAAATTTTTGATGTTTTTCTACTCCTCTCATGAGCCCAAACAAGTCTCTAAAAGCATGAGTTTGCAACTACTTTACTTTTGGAGAAAATTCAAAACATTCCTTATTCAATAGAGCCCAATAGCAAAAACCAGCGTTTTGAATGAAGAATCACATTTCTTGGTAGAATCATGCAGGATTGAAATTTTTGATGGTTTTTTACTACTCTCAACAGCCCAAACAAGTTTCTAAAAGGATGAGTTTGCAACTACTTTACTTTTGGAGAAAATTCAAAACATTCATTATTCAATAGGGCCCAAACTATCAAAAACCAGCGGTTTCAATGAACACACATTTCTTGGTAGAATCATGCAGGACTGAAATTTTTGATGTTTTTCTACTCCTCTCATGAGCCCAAACAAGTCTCTAAAAGCATGAGTTTGCAACTACTTTACTTTTGGAGAAAATTCAAAACATTCATTATTCAATAGAGCCCAATAGCAAAAATCTGGTTTTGAATGAAGAATCACATTTCTTGGTAGAATCATGCAGGATTGAAATTTTTGATGGTTTTTTACTCCTCTCAACAGCCCAAACAAGTTTCTAAAAGGATGAGTTGCAACTACTTTACTTTTGGAGAAAATTCAAAACATTCATTATTCAATAGGGCCCAAAATATCAAAAACCAGCGGTTTGAATGAACACACATTTCTTGGTAGAATCATGCAGGACTGAAATTTTTGATGTTTTTCTACTCCTCTCATGAGCCCAAACAAGTCTCTAAAAGCATGAGTTTGCAACTACTTTACTTTTGGAGAAAATTCAAAACATTCATTACTCAAAAGAGCCCAATAGCAAAAACCAGCGTTTTGAATGAAGAATCACATTTCTTGGTAGAATCATGCAGGATTGAAATTTTTAATGGTTTTTTACTCCTCTCAACAGCCCAAACAAGTTTCTAAAAGGATGAGTTTGCAACTACTTTACTTTTGGAGAAAATTCAAAACATTCATTATTCAATAGGGCCCAAACTATCAAAAACCAGCGGTTTCAATGAACACACATTTCTTGGTAGAATCATGCAGGACTGAAATTTTTGATGTTTTTCTACTCCTCCCATGAGCCCAAACAAGTCTCTAAAAGCATGAGTTTGCAACTACTTTACTTTTGGAGAAAATTCAAAACATTCATTATTCAATAGAGCCCAATAGCAAAAATCAGGTTTTGAATGAAGAATCACATTTCTTGGTAAAATCATGCAGGATTGAAATTTTTGATGGTTTTTTACTCCTCTCAACAGCCCAAACAAGTTTCTAAAAGGATGAGTTTGCAACTACTTTACTTTTGGAGAAAATTCAAAACATTCATTATTCAATAGGGCCCAAACTATCAAAAACCAGCGGTTTCAATGAACACACATTTCTTGGTAGAATCATGCAGGACTGAAATTTTTGATGTTTTTCTACTCCTCTCATGAGCCCAAACAAGTCTCTAAAAGCATGAGTTTGCAACTACTTTACTTTTGGAGAAAATTCAAAACATTCATTATTCAATAGAGCCCAATAGCAAAAATCAGGTTTTGAATGAAGAATCACATTTCTTGGTAGAATCATGCAGGATTGAAATTTTTGATGGTTTTTTACTCCTCTCAACAGCCCAAACAAGTTTCTAAAAGGATGAGTTTGTAACTACTTTACTTTTGGAGAAAATTCAAAACATTCATTATTCAATAGGGCCCAAACTATCAAAAACCAGCGGTTTCAATGAACACATATTTCTTGGTAGAATCATGCAGGACTGAAATTTTTGATGTTTTTCTACTCCTCTCATGAGCCCAAACAAGTCTCTAAAAGCATGAGTTTGCAACTACTTTACTTTTGGAGAAAATTCAAAACATTCATTATTCAATAGAGCCCAATAGCAAAAATCAGGTTTTGAATGAAGAACCACATTTCTTGGTAAAATCATGCAGGATTGAAATTTTTGATGGTTTTTTACTCCTCTCAACAGCCCAAACAAGTTTCTAAAAGGATGAGTTTGCAACTACTTTACTTTTGGAGAAAATTCAAAACATTCATTATTCAATAGGGCCCAAACTATCAAAAACCAGCGGTTTCAATGAACACACATTTCTTGTTAGAATCATGCAGGACTGAAATTTTTGATGTTTTTCTACTTCTCTCATGAGCCCAAACAAGTCTCTAAAAGCATGAGTTTGCAACTACTTTACTTTTGGAGAAAATTCAAAACATTCATTATTCAATAGAGCCCAATAGCAAAAATCAGGTTTTGAATGAAGAATCACATTTCTTGGTAGAATCATGCAGGATTGAAATTTTTGATGGTTTTTTACTCCTCTCAACAGCCCAAACAAGTTTTCTAAAAGGATGAGTTTGCAACTACTTTACTTTTGGAGAAAATTCAAAACATTCATTATTCAATAGGGCCCAAACTATCAAAAACCAGCGGTTTCAATGAACACACATTTCTTGGTAGAATCATGCAGGACTGAAATTTTTGATGTTTTTCTACTCCTCTCATGAGCCCAAACAAGTCTCTAAAAGCATGAGTTTGCAACTACTTTACTTTTGGAGAATATTCAAAACATTCATTATTCAATAGAGCCCAATAGCAAAAATCAGGTTTTGAATGAAGAATCACATTTCTTGGTAAAATCATGCAGGATTGAAATTTTTGATGGTTTTTTACTCCTCTCAACAGCCCAAACAAGTTTCTAAAAGGATGAGTTTGCAACTACTTTACTTTTGGAGAAAATTCAAAACATTCATTATTCAATAGGGCCCAAACTATCAAAAACCAGCGGTTTCAATGAACACACATTTCTTGGTAGAATCATGCAGGACTGAAATTTTTGATGTTTTTCTACTCCTCTCATGAGCCCAAACAAGTCTCTAAAAGCATGAGTTTGCAACTACTTTACTTTTGGAGAAAATTCAAAACATTCATTATTCAATAGAGCCCAATAGCAAAAATCAGGTTTTGAATGAAGAATCACATTTCTTGGTAGAATCATGCAGGATTGAAATTTTTGATGGTTTTTTACTCCTCTCAACAGCCCAAACAAGTTTCTAAAAGGATGAGTTTGTAACTACTTTACTTTTGGAGAAAATTCAAAACATTCATTATTCAATAGGGCCCAAACTATCAAAAACCAGCGGTTTCAATGAACACATATTTCTTGGTAGAATCATGCAGGACTGAAATTTTTGATGTTTTTCTACTCCTCTCATGAGCCCAAACAAGTCTCTAAAAGCATGAGTTTGCAACTACTTTACTTTTGGAGAAAATTCAAAACATTCATTATTCAATAGAGCCCAATAGCAAAAATCAGGTTTTGAATGAAGAACCACATTTCTTGGTAAAATCATGCAGGATTGAAATTTTTGATGGTTTTTTACTCCTCTCAACAGCCCAAACAAGTTTCTAAAAGGATGAGTTTGCAACTACTTTACTTTTGGAGAAAATTCAAAACATTCATTTTTCAATAGGGCCCAAACTATCAAAAACCAGCGGTTTCAATGAACACACATTTCTTGTTAGAATCATGCAGGACTGAAATTTTTGATGTTTTTCTACTTCTCTCATGAGCCCAAACAAGTCTCTAAAAGCATGAGTTTGCAACTACTTTACTTTTGGAGAAAATTCAAAACATTCATTATTCAATAGAGCCCAATAGCAAAAATCAGGTTTTGAATGAAGAATCACATTTCTTGGTAGAATCATGCAGGATTGAAATTTTTGATGGTTTTTTACTCCTCTCAACAGCCCAAACAAGTTTCTAAAAGGATGAGTTTGCAACTACTTTACTTTTGGAGAAAATTCAAAACATTCATTATTCAATAGGGCCCAAACTATCAAAAACCAGCGGTTTCAATGAACACACATTTCTTGGTAGAATCATGCAGGACTGAAATTTTTGATGTTTTTCTACTCCTCTCATGAGCCCAAACAAGTCTCTAAAAGCATGAGTTTGCAACTACTTTACTTTTGGAGAATATTCAAAACATTCATTATTCAATAGAGCCCAATAGCAAAAATCAGGTTTTGAATGAAGAATCACATTTCTTGGTAAAATCATGCAGGATTGAAATTTTTGATGGTTTTTTACTCCTCTCAACAGCCCAAACAAGTTTCTAAAAGGATGAGTTTGCAACTACTTTACTTTTGGAGAAAATTCAAAACATTCATTATTCAATAGGGCCCAAACTATCAAAAACCAGCGGTTTCAATGAACACACATTTCTTGGTAGAATCATGCAGGACTGAAATTTTTGATGTTTTTCTACTCCTCTCATGAGCCCAAACAAGTCTCTAAAAGCATGAGTTTGCAACTACTTTACTTTTGGAGAAAATTCAAAACATTCACTATTCAATAGAGCCCAATAGCAAAAATCAGGTTTTGAATGAAGAATCACATTTCTTGGTAAAATCATGCAGGATTGAAATTTTTGATGGTTTTTTACTCCTCTCAACAGCCCAAACAAGTTTCTAAAAGGATGAGTTTGCAACTACTTTACTTTTGGAGAAAATTCAAAACATTCATTATTCAATAGGGCCCAAACTATCAAAAACCAGCGGTTTCAATGAACACACATTTCTTGGTAGAATCATGCAGGACTGAAATTTTTGATGTTTTTCTACTCCTCTCATGAGCCCAAACAAGTCTCTAAAAGCATGAGTTTGCAACTACTTTACTTTTGGAGAAAATTCAAAACATTCACTATTCAATAGAGCCCAATAGCAAAAATCAGGTTTTGAATGAAGAATCACATTTCTTGGTAAAATCATGCAGGATTGAAATTTTTGATGGTTTTTTACTCCTCTCAACAGCCCAAACAAGTTTCTAAAAGGATGAGTTTGCAACTACTTTACTTTTGGAGAAAATTCAAAACATTCATTATTCAATAGGGCCCAAACTATCAAAAACCAGCGGTTTCAATGAACACACATTTCTTGGTAGAATCATGCAGGACTGAAATTTTTGATGTTTTTCTACTCCTCTCATGAGCCCAAACAAGTCTCTAAAAGCATGAGTTTGCAACTACTTTACTTTTGGAGAAAATTCAAAACATTCATTATTCAATAGAGCCCAATAGCAAAAATCAGGTTTTGAATGAAGAATCACATTTCTTGGTAAAATCATGCAGGATTGAAATTTTTGATGGTTTTTTACTCCTCTCAACAGCCCAAACAAGTTTCTAAAAGGATGAGTTTGCAACTACTTTACTTTTGGAGAAAATTCAAAACATTCATTATTCAATAGGGCCCAAACTATCAAAAACCAGCGGTTTGAATGAACACACATTTCTTGGTAGAATCATGCAGGACTGAAATTTTTGATGTTTTTCTACTCCTCTCATGAGCCCAAACAAGTCTCTAAAAGCATGAGTTTGCAACTACTTTACTTTTGGAGAAAATTCAAAACATTCATTACTCAAAAGAGCCCAATAGCAAAAACCAGCGTTTTGAATGAAGAATCACATTTCTTGGTAGAATCATGCAGGATTGAAATTTTTGATGGTTTTTTACTCCTCTCAACAGCCCAAACAAGTTTCTAAAAGGATGAGTTTGCAACTACTTTACTTTTGGAGAAAATTCAAAACATTCATTATTCAATAGGGCCCAAACTATCAAAAACCAGCGGTTTCAATGAACACACATTTCTTGGTAGAATCATGCAGGACTGAAATTTTTGATGTTTTTCTACTCCTCTCATGAGCCCAAACAAGTCTCTAAAAGCATGAGTTTGCAACTACTTTACTTTTGGAGAAAATTCAAAACATTCATTATTCAATAGAGCCCAATAGCAAAAATCAGGTTTTGAATGAAGAATCACATTTCTTGGTAGAATCATGCAGGATTGAAATTTTTGATGGTTTTTTACTCCTCTCAACAGCCCAAACAAGTTTCTAAAAGGATGAGTTTGTAACTACTTTACTTTTGGAGAAAATTCAAAACATTCATTATTCAATAGGGCCCAAACTATCAAAAACCAGCGGTTTCAATGAACACACATTTCTTGGTAGAATCATGCAGGACTGAAATTTTTGATGTTTTTCTACTCCTCTCATGAGCCCAAACAAGTCTCTAAAAGCATGAGTTTGCAACTACTTTACTTTTGGAGAAAATTCAAAACATTCATTACTCAAAAGAGCCCAATAGCAAAAACCAGCTTTTTGAATGAAGAATCACATTTCTTGGTAGAATCATGCAGGATTGAAATTTTTGATGGTTTTTTACTCCTCTCAACAGCCCAAACAAGTTTCTAAAAGGATGAGTTTGCAACTACTTTACTTTTGGAGAAAATTCAAAACATTCATTATTCAATAGGGCCCAAACTATCAAAAACCAGCGGTTTCAATGAACACACATTTCTTGGTAGAATCATGCAGGACTGAAATTTTTGATGTTTTTCTACTCCTCTCATGAGCCCAAACAAGTCTCTAAAAGCATGAGTTTGCAACTACTTTACTTTTGGAGAAAATTCAAAACATTCATTATTCAATAGAGCCCAATAGCAAAAACCAGCGTTTTGAATGAAGAATCACATTTCTT
The DNA here is from genome assembly GCF_039654945.1 of Dendrobates tinctorius. NCBI lineage: Eukaryota > Metazoa > Chordata > Amphibia > Anura > Dendrobatidae > Dendrobates > Dendrobates tinctorius. The sequence goes on from NW_027362110.1 coordinate 104,832, forward strand.
GGTAGAATCATGCAGGATTGAAATTTTTGATGGTTTTTTACTCCTCTCAACAGCCCAAACAAGTTTCTAAAAGGATGAGTTTGCAACTACTTTACTTTTGGAGAAAATTCAAAACATTCATTATTCAATAGGGCCCAAACTATCAAAAACCAGCGGTTTCAATGAACACACATTTCTTGGTAGAATCATGCAGGACTGAAATTTTTGATGTTTTTCTACTCCTCTCATGAGCCCAAACAAGTCTCTAAAAGCATGAGTTTGCAACTACTTTACTTTTGAAGAAAATTCAAAACATTCATTATTCAATAGAGCCCAATAGCAAAAATCAGGTTTTGAATGAAGAATCACATTTCTTTGTAGAATCATGCAGGATTGAAATTTTTGATGTTTTTTTACTCCTCTCAACAGCCCAAACAAGTTTCTAAAAGGATGAGTTTGCAACTACTTTACTTTTAGAGAAAATTCAACACATTCATTATTCAATAGGGCCCAAACTATCAAAAACCAGCGGTTTCAATGAACACACATTTCTTGGTAGAATCATGCAGGACTGAAATTTTTGATGTTTTTCTACTCCTCTCATGAGCCCAAACAAGTCTCTAAAAGCATGAGTTTGCAACTACTTTACTTTTGGAGAAAATTCAAAACATTCATTATTCAATAGAGCCCAATAGCAAAAACCAGCGTTTTGAATGAAGAATCACATTTCTTGGTAGAATCATGCAGGATTGAAATTTTTGATGGTTTTTTACTCCTCTCAACAGCCCAAACAAGTTTCTAAAAGGATGAGTTTGCAACTACTTTACTTTTGGAGAAAATTCAAAACATTCATTATTCAATAGGGCCCAAACTATCAAAAACCAGCGGTTTCAATGAACACACATTTCTTGGTAGAATCATGCAGGACTGAAATTTTTGATGTTTTTCTACTCCTCTCATGAGCCCAAACAAGACTCTAAAAGCATGAGTTTGCAACTACTTTACTTTTGGAGAAAATTCAAAACATTCATTACTCAAAAGAGCCCAATAGCAAAAACCAGCGTTTTGAATGAAGAATCACATTTCTTGGTAGAATCATGCAGGATTGAAATTTTTGATGGTTTTTTACTCCTCTCAACAGCCCAAACAAGGTTCTAAAAGGATGAGTTTGCAACTACTTTACTTTTGGAGAAAATTCAAAACATTCATTATTCAATAGGGCCCAAACTATCAAAAACCAGCGGTTTCAATGAACACACATTTCTTTTTAGAATCATGCAGGACTGAAATTTTTGATGTTTTTCTACTCCTCTCATGAGCCCAAACAAGTCTCTAAAAGCATGAGTTTGCAACTACTTTACTTTTGGAGAAAATTCAAAACATTCATTATTCAATAGAGCCCAATAGCAAAAATCAGGTTTTGAATGAAGAATCACATTTCTTGGTAGAATCATGCAGGATTGAAATTTTTGATGGTTTTTTACTCCTCTCAACAGCCCAAACAAGTTTCTAAAAGGATAAGTTTGTAACTACTTTACTTTTGGAGAAAATTCAAAACATTCATTATTCAATAGGGCCCAAACTATCAAAAACCAGCGGTTTCAATGAACACACATTTCTTGGTAGAATCATGCAGGACTGAAATTTTTGATGTTTTTCTACTCCTCTCATGAGCCCAAACAAGTCTCTAAAAGCATGAGTTTGCAACTACTTTACTTTTGGAGAAAATTCAAAACATTCATTATTCAATAGAGCCCAATAGCAAAAATCAGGTTTTGAATGAAGAACCACATTTCTTGGTAAAATCATGCAGGATTGAAATTTTTGATGGTTTTTTACTCCTCTCAACAGCCCAAACAAGTTTCTAAAAGGATGAGTTTGCAACTACTTTACTTTTGGAGAAAATTCAAAACATTCATTATTCAATAGGGCCCAAACTATCAAAAACCAGCGGTTTCAATGAACACACATTTCTTGGTAGAATCATGCAGGACTGAAATTTTTGATGTTTTTCTACTTCTCTCATGAGCCCAAACAAGTCTCTAAAAGCATGAGTTTGCAACTACTTTACTTTTGGAGAAAATTCAAAACATTCATTATTCAATAGAGCCCAATAGCAAAAATCAGGTTTTGAATGAAGAATCACATTTCTTGGTAGAATCATGCAGGATTGAAATTTTTGATGGTTTTTTACTCCTCTCAACAGCCCAAACAAGTTTCTAAAAGGATGAGTTTGCAACTACTTTACTTTTGGAGAAAATTCAAAACATTCATTATTCAATAGGGCCCAAACTATCAAAAACCAGCGGTTTCAATGAACACACATTTCTTGGTAGAATCATGCAGGATTGAAATTTTTGATGTTTTTCTACTCCTCTCATGAGCCCAAACAAGTCTCTAAAAGCATGAGTTTGCAACTACTTTACTTTTGGAGAATATTCAAAACATTCATTATTCAATAGAGCCCAATAGCAAAAATCAGGTTTTGAATGAAGAATCACATTTCTTGGTAAAATCATGCAGGATTGAAATTTTTGATGGTTTTTTACTCCTCTCAACAGCCCAAACAAGTTTCTAAAAGGATGAGTTTGCAACTACTTTACTTTTGGAGAAAATTCAAAACATTCATTATTCAATAGGGCCCAAACTATCAAAAACCAGCGGTTTCAATGAACACACATTTCTTGGTAGAATCATGCAGGACTGAAATTTTTGATGTTTTTCTACTCCTCTCATGAGCCCAAACAAGTCTCTAAAAGCATGAGTTTGCAACTACTTTACTTTTGGAGAAAATTCAAAACATTCACTATTCAATAGAGCCCAATAGCAAAAATCAGGTTTTGAATGAAGAATCACATTTCTTGGTAAAATCATGCAGGATTGAAATTTTTGATGGTTTTTTACTCCTCTCAACAGCCCAAACAAGTTTCTAAAAGGATGAGTTTGCAACTACTTTACTTTTGGAGAAAATTCAAAACATTCATTATTCAATAGGGCCCAAACTATCAAAAACCAGCGGTTTCAATGAACACACATTTCTTGGTAGAATCATGCAGGACTGAAATTTTTGATGTTTTTCTACTCCTCCCATGAGCCCAAACAAGTCTCTAAAAGCATGAGTTTGCAACTACTTTACTTTTGGAGAAAATTCAAAACATTCATTATTCAATAGAGCCCAATAGCAAAAATCAGGTTTTGAATGAAGAATCACATTTCTTGGTAAAATCATGCAGGATTGAAATTTTTGATGGTTTTTTACTCCTCTCAACAGCCCAAACAAGTTTCTAAAAGGATGAGTTTGCAACTACTTTACTTTTGGAGAAAATTCAAAACATTCATTATTCAATAGGGCCCAAACTATCAAAAACCAGCGGTTTCAATGAACACACATTTCTTGGTAGAATCATGCAGGACTGAAATTTTTGATGTTTTTCTACTCCTCTCATGAGCCCAAACAAGTCTCTAAAAGCATGAGTTTGCAACTACTTTACTTTTGGAGAAAATTCAAAACATTCATTATTCAATAGAGCCCAATAGCAAAAATCAGGTTTTGAATGAAGAATCACATTTCTTGGTAGAATCATGCAGGATTGAAATTTTTGATGGTTTTTTACTCCTCTCAACAGCCCAAACAAGTTTCTAAAAGGATGAGTTTGTAACTACTTTACTTTTGGAGAAAATTCAAAACATTCATTATTCAATAGGGCCCAAACTATCAAAAACCAGCGGTTTCAATGAACACATATTTCTTGGTAGAATCATGCAGGACTGAAATTTTTGATGTTTTTCTACTCCTCTCATGAGCCCAAACAAGTCTCTAAAAGCATGAGTTTGCAACTACTTTACTTTTGGAGAAAATTCAAAACATTCATTATTCAATAGAGCCCAATAGCAAAAATCAGGTTTTGAATGAAGAACCACATTTCTTGGTAAAATCATGCAGGATTGAAATTTTTGATGGTTTTTTACTCCTCTCAACAGCCCAAACAAGTTTCTAAAAGGATGAGTTTGCAACTACTTTACTTTTGGAGAAAATTCAAAACATTCATTATTCAATAGGGCCCAAACTATCAAAAACCAGCGGTTTCAATGAACACACATTTCTTGTTAGAATCATGCAGGACTGAAATTTTTGATGTTTTTCTACTTCTCTCATGAGCCCAAACAAGTCTCTAAAAGCATGAGTTTGCAACTACTTTACTTTTGGAGAAAATTCAAAACATTCATTATTCAATAGAGCCCAATAGCAAAAATCAGGTTTTGAATGAAGAATCACATTTCTTGGTAGAATCATGCAGGATTGAAATTTTTGATGGTTTTTTACTCCTCTCAACAGCCCAAACAAGTTTCTAAAAGGATGAGTTTGCAACTACTTTACTTTTGGAGAAAATTCAAAACATTCATTATTCAATAGGGCCCAAACTATCAAAAACCAGCGGTTTCAATGAACACACATTTCTTGGTAGAATCATGCAGGACTGAAATTTTTGATGTTTTTCTACTCCTCTCATGAGCCCAAACAAGTCTCTAAAAGCATGAGTTTGCAACTACTTTACTTTTGGAGAATATTCAAAACATTCATTATTCAATAGAGCCCAATAGCAAAAATCAGGTTTTGAATGAAGAATCACATTTCTTGGTAAAATCATGCAGGATTGAAATTTTTGATGGTTTTTTACTCCTCTCAACAGCCCAAACAAGTTTCTAAAAGGATGAGTTTGCAACTACTTTACTTTTGGAGAAAATTCAAAACATTCATTATTCAATAGGGCCCAAACTATCAAAAACCAGCGGTTTCAATGAACACACATTTCTTGGTAGAATCATGCAGGACTGAAATTTTTGATGTTTTTCTACTCCTCTCATGAGCCCAAACAAGTCTCTAAAAGCATGAGTTTGCAACTACTTTACTTTTGGAGAAAATTCAAAACATTCACTATTCAATAGAGCCCAATAGCAAAAATCAGGTTTTGAATGAAGAATCACATTTCTTGGTAAAATCATGCAGGATTGAAATTTTTGATGGTTTTTTACTCCTCTCAACAGCCCAAACAAGTTTCTAAAAGGATGAGTTTGCAACTACTTTACTTTTGGAGAAAATTCAAAACATTCATTATTCAATAGGGCCCAAACTATCAAAAACCAGCGGTTTCAATGAACACACATTTCTTGGTAGAATCATGCAGGACTGAAATTTTTGATGTTTTTCTACTCCTCTCATGAGCCCAAACAAGTCTCTAAAAGCATGAGTTTGCAACTACTTTACTTTTGGAGAAAATTCAAAACATTCATTATTCAATAGAGCCCAATAGCAAAAACCAGCGTTTTGAATGAAGAATCACATTTCTTGGTAGAATCATGCAGGATTGAAATTTTTGATGGTTTTTTACTACTCTCAACAGCCCAAACAAGTTTCTAAAAGGATGAGTTTGCAACTACTTTACTTTTGGAGAAAATTCAAAACATTCATTATTCAATAGGGCCCAAACTATCAAAAACCAGCGGTTTCAATGAACACACATTTCTTGGTAGAATCATGCAGGACTGAAATTTTTGATGTTTTTCTACTCCTCTCATGAGCCCAAACAAGTCTCTAAAAGCATGAGTTTGCAACTACTTTACTTTTGGAGAAAATTCAAAACATTCATTACTCAAAAGAGCCCAATAGCAAAAACCAGCGTTTTGAATGAAGAATCACATTTCTTGGTAGAATCATGCAGGATTGAAATTTTTGATGGTTTTTTACTCCTCTCAACAGCCCAAACAAGTTTCTAAAAGGATGAGTTTGCAACTACTTTACTTTTGGAGAAAATTCAAAACATTCATTATTCAATAGGGCCCAAACTATCAAAAACCAGAGGTTTCAATGAACACACATTTCTTGGTAGAATCATGCAGGACTGAAATTTTTGATGTTTTTCTACTCCTCTCATGAGCCCAAACAAGTCTCTAAAAGCATGAGTTTGCAACTACTTTACTTTTGGAGAAAATTCAAAACATTCATTATTCAATAGAGCCCAATAGCAAAAATCAGGTTTTGAATGAAGAATCACATTTCTTGGTAGAATCATGCAGGATTGAAATTTTTGATGGTTTTTTACTCCTCTCAACAGCCCAAACAAGTTTCTAAAAGGATGAGTTTGTAACTACTTTACTTTTGGAGAAAATTCAAAACATTCATTATTCAATAGGGCCCAAACTATCAAAAACCAGCGGTTTCAATGAACACACATTTCTTGGTAGAATCATGCAGGACTGAAATTTTTGATGTTTTTCTACTCCTCTCATGAGCCCAAACAAGTCTCTAAAAGCATGAGTTTGCAACTACTTTACTTTTGGAGAAAATTCAAAACATTCATTACTCAAAAGAGCCCAATAGCAAAAACCAGTTTTTTGAATGAAGAATCACATTTCTTGGTAGAATCATGCAGGATTGAAATTTTTGATGTTTTTTTACTCCTCTCAACAGCCCAAACAAGTTTCTAAAAGGATGAGTTTGCAACTACTTTACTTTTGGAGAAAATTCAAAACATTCATTATTCAATAGGGCCCAAACTATCAAAAACCAGCGGTTTCAATGAACACACATTTCTTGGTAGAATCATGCAGGACTGAAATTTTTGATGTTTTTCTACTCCTCTCATGAGCCCAAACAAGTCTCTAAAAGCATGAGTTTGCAACTACTTTACTTTTGGAGAAAATTCAAAACATTCATTATTCAATAGAGCCCAATAGCAAAAATCAGGTTTTGAATGAAGAATCACATTTCTTGGTAGAATCATGCAGGATTGAAATTTTTGATGGTTTTTTACTCCTCTCAACAGCCCAAACAAGTTTCTAAAAGGATGAGTTTGTAACTACTTTACTTTTGGAGAAAATTCAAAACATTCATTATTCAATAGGGCCCAAACTATCAAAAACCAGCGGTTTCAATGAACACACATTTCTTGGTAGAATCATGCAGGACTGAAATTTTTGATGTTTTTCTACTCCTCTCATGAGCCCAAACAAGTCTCTAAAAGCATGAGTTTGCAACTACTTTACTTTTGGAGAAAATTCAAAACATTCATTACTCAAAAGAGCCCAATAGCAAAAACCAGCGTTTTGAATGAAGAATCACATTTCTTGGTAGAATCATGCAGGATTGAAATTTTTGATGGTTTTTTACTCCTCTCAACAGCCCAAACAAGTTTCTAAAAGGATGAGTTTGCAACTACTTTACTTTTGGAGAAAATTCAAAACATTCATTATTCAATAGGGCCCAAACTATCAAAAACCAGCGGTTTCAATGAACACACATTTCTTGGTAGAATCATGCAGGACTGAAATTTTTGATGTTTTTCTACTCCTCTCATGAGCCCAAACAAGTTTCTAAAAGCATGAGTTTGCAACTACTTTACTTTTGGAGAAAATTCAAAACATTCATTATTCAATAGAGCCCAATAGCAAAAACCAGCGTTTTGAATGAAGAATCACATTTCTTGGTAGAATCATGCAGGATTGAAATTTTTGATGGTTTTTTACTCCTCTCAACAGCCCAAACAAGTTTCTAAAAGGATGAGTTTGCAACTACTTTACTTTTGGAGAAAATTCAAAACATTCATTATTCAATAGGGCCCAAACTATCAAAAACCAGCGGTTTCAATGAACACACATTTCTTGGTAGAATCATGCAGGACTGAAATTTTTGATGTTTTTCTACTCCTCTCATGAGCCCAAACAAGTCTCTAAAAGCATGAGTTTGCAACTACTTTACTTTTGAAGAAAATTCAAAACATTCATTATTCAATAGAGCCCAATAGCAAAAATCCGGTTTTGAATGAAGAATCACATTTCTTGGTAGAATCATGCAGGATTGAAATTTTTGATGTTTTTTTACTCCTCTCAACAGCCCAAACAAGTTTCTAAAAGGATGAGTTTGCAACTACTTTACTTTTGGAGAAAATTCAAAACATTCATTATTCAATAGGGCCCAAACTATCAAAAACCAGCGGTTTCAATGAACACACATTTCTTGATAGAATCATGCAGGACTGAAATTTTTGATGTTTTTCTACTCATCTCATGAGCCCAAACAAGTCTCTAAAAGCATGAGTTTGCAACTACTTTACTTTTGGAGAAAATTCAAAACATTCATTATTCAATAGAGCCCAATAGCAAAAACCAGCGTTTTGAATGAAGAATCACATTTCTTGGTAGAATCATGCAGGATTGAAATTTTTGATGGTTTTTTACTCCTCTCAACAGCCCAAACAAGTTTCTAAAAGGATGAGTTTGCAACTACTTTACTTTTGGAGAAAATTCAAAACATTCATTATCCAATAGGGCCCAAACTATCAAAAACCAGCGGTTTCAATGAACACACATTTCTTGGTAGAATCATGCAGGACTGAAATTTTTGATGTTTTTCTACTCCTCTCATGAGCCCAAACAAGTCTCTAAAAGCATGAGTTTGCAACTACTTTACTTTTGGAGAAAATTCAAAACATTCATTACTCAAAAGAGCCCAATAGCAAAAACCAGCGTTTTGAATGAAGAATCACATTTCTTGGTAGAATCATGCAGGATTGAAATTTTTGATGGTTTTTTACTCCTCTCAACAGCCCAAACAAGTTTCTAAAAGGATGAGTTTGCAACTACTTTACTTTTGGAGAAAATTCAAAACATTCATTATTCAATAGGGCCCAAACTATCAAAAACCAGCGGTTTCAATGAACACACATTTCTTGGTAGAATCATGCAGGACTGAAATTTTTGATATTTTTCTACTCCTCTCATGAGCCCAAACAAGTCTCTAAAAGCATGAGTTTGCAACTACTTTACTTTTGGAGAAAATTCAAAACATTCATTATTCAATAGAGCCCAATAGCAAAAATCAGGTTTTGAATGAAGAATCACATTTCTTGGTAAAATCATGCAGGATTGAAATTTTTGATGGTTTTTTACTCCTCTCAACAGCCCAAACAAGTTTCTAAAAGGATGAGTTTGCAACTACTTTACTTTTGGAGAAAATTCAAAACATTCATTATTCAATAGGGCCCAAACTATCAAAAACCAGCGGTTTGAATGAACACACATTTCTTGGTAGAATCATGCAGGACTGAAATTTTTGATGTTTTTCTACTCCTCTCATGAGCCCAAACAAGTCTCTAAAAGCATGAGTTTGCAACTACTTTACTTTTGGAGAAAATTCAAAACATTCATTACTCAAAAGAGCCCAATAGCAAAAACCAGCGTTTTGAATGAAGAATCACATTTCTTGGTAGAATCATGCAGGATTGAAATTTTTGATGGTTTTTTACTCCTCTCAACAGCCCAAACAAGTTTCTAAAAGGATGAGTTTGCAACTACTTTACTTTTGGAGAAAATTCAAAACATTCATTATTCAATAGGGCCCAAACTATCAAAAACCAGCGGTTTCAATGAACACACATTTCTTGGTAGAATCATGCAGGACTGAAATTTTTGATGTTTTTCTACTCCTCTCATGAGCCCAAACAAGTCTCTAAAAGCATGAGTTTGCAACTACTTTACTTTTGGAGAAAATTCAAAACATTCATTATTCAATAGAGCCCAATAGCAAAAATCAGGTTTTGAATGAAGAATCACATTTCTTGGTAGAATCATGCAGGATTGAAATTTTTGATGGTTTTTTACTCCTCTCAACAGCCCAAACAAGTTTCTAAAAGGATGAGTTTGTAACTACTTTACTTTTGGAGAAGATTCAAAACATTCATTATTCAATAGGGCCCAAACTATCAAAAACCAGCGGTTTCAATGAACACACATTTCTTGGTAGAATCATGCAGGACTGAAATTTTTGATGTTTTTCTACTCCTCTCATGAGCCCAAACAAGTCTCTAAAAGCATGAGTTTGCAACTACTTTACTTTTGGAGAAAATTCAAAACATTCATTATTCAATAGAGCCCAATAGCAAAAATCAGGTTTTGAATGAAGAACCACATTTCTTGGTAAAATCATGCAGGATTGAAATTTTTGATGGTTTTTTACTCCTCTCAACAGCCCAAACAAGTTTCTAAAAGGATGAGTTTGCAACTACTTTACTTTTGGAGAAAATTCAAAACATTAATTATTCAATAGGGCCCAAACTATCAAAAACCAGCGGTTTCAATGAACACACATTTCTTGGTAGAATCATGCAGGACTGAAATTTTTGATGTTTTTCTACTTCTCTCATGAGCCCAAACAAGTCTCTAAAAGCATGAGTTTGCAACTACTTTACTTTTGGAGAAAATTCAAAACATTCATTATTCAATAGAGCCCAATAGCAAAAATCAGGTTTTGAATGAAGAATCACATTTCTTGGTAGAATCATGCAGGATTGAAATTTTTGATGGTTTTTTACTCCTCTCAACAGCCCAAACAAGTTTCTAAAAGGATGAGTTTGCAACTACTTTACTTTTGGAGAAAATTCAAAACATTCATTATTCAATAGGGCCCAAACTATCAAAAACCAGCGGTTTCAATGAACACACATTTCTTGGTAGAATCATGCAGGACTGAAATTTTTGATGTTTTTCTACTCCTCTCATGAGCCCAAACAAGTCTCTAAAAGCATGAGTTTGCAACTACTTTACTTTTGGAGAAAATTCAAAACATTCACTATTCAATAGAGCCCAATAGCAAAAATCAGGTTTTGAATGAAGAATCACATTTCTTGGTAAAATCATGCAGGATTGAAATTTTTGATGGTTTTTTACTCCTCTCAACAGCCCAAACAAGTTTCTAAAAGGATGAGTTTGCAACTACTTTACTTTTGGAGAAAATTCAAAACATTCATTATTCAATAGGGCCCAAACTATCAAAAACCAGCGGTTTCAATGAACACACATTTCTTGGTAGAATCATGCAGGACTGAAATTTTTGATGTTTTTCTACTCCTCTCATGAGCCCAAACAAGTCTCTAAAAGCATGAGTTTGCAACTACTTTACTTTTGGAGAAAATTCAAAACATTCATTATTCAATAGAGCCCAATAGCAAAAACCAGCGTTTTGAATGAAGAATCACATTTCTTGGTAGAATCATGCAGGATTGAAATTTTTGATGGTTTTTTACTACTCTCAACAGCCCAAACAAGTTTCTAAAAGGATGAGTTTGCAACTACTTTACTTTTGGAGAAAATTCAAAACATTCATTATTCAATAGGGCTCAAACTATCAAAAACCAGCGGTTTCAATGAACACACATTTCTTGGTAGAATCATGCAGGACTGAAATTTTTGATGTTTTTCTACTCCTCTCATGAGCCCAAACAAGTCTCTAAAAGCATGAGTTTGCAACTACTTTACTTTTGGAGAAAATTCAAAACATTCATTATTCAATAGAGCCCAATAGCAAAAATCAGGTTTTGAATGAAGAATCACATTTCTTGGTAGAATCATGCAGGATTGAAATTTTTGATGGTTTTTTACTCCTCTGAACAGCCCAAACAAGTTTCTAAAAGGATGAGTTTGCAACTACTTTACTTTTGGAGAAAATTCAAAACATTCATTATTCAATAGGGCCCAAAATATCAAAAACCAGCGGTTTGAATGAACACACATTTCTTGGTAGAATCGTGCAGGACTGAAATTTTTGATGTTTTTCTACTCCTCTCATGAGCCCAAACAAGTCTCTAAAAGGATGAGTTTGCAACTACTTTACTTTTGGAGAAAATTCAAAACAATCATTATTCAATAGAGCCCAATAGCAAAAACCAGCGTTTTGAATGAAGAATCACATTTCTTGGTAGAATCATGCAGGATTGAAATTTTTGATGGTTTTTTACTCCTCTCAACAGCCCAAACAAGTTTCTAAAAGGATGAGTTTGCAACTACTTTACTTTTGGAGAAAATTCAAAACATTCATTATTCAATAGGGCCCAAACTATCAAAAACCAGCGGTTTGAATGAACACACATTTCTTGGTAGAATCATGCAGGACTGAAATTTTTGATGTTTTTCTACTCCTCTCATGAGCCCAAACAAGTCTCTAAAAGCATGAGTTTGCAACTACTTTACTTTTGGAGAAAATTCAAAACATTCATTACTCAAAAGAGCCCAATAGCAAAAACCAGCGTTTTGAATGAAGAATCACATTTCTTGGTAGAATCATGCAGGATTGAAATTTTTAATGGTTTTTTACTCCTCTCAACAGCCCAAACAAGTTTCTAAAAGGATGAGTTTGCAACTACTTTACTTTTGGAGAAAATTCAAAACATTCATTATTCAATAGGGCCCAAACTATCAAAAACCAGCGGTTTCAATGAACACACATTTCTTGGTAGAATCATGCAGGACTGAAATTTTTGATGTTTTTCTACTCCTTCCATGAGCCCAAACAAGTCTCTAAAAGCATGAGTTTGCAACTACTTTACTTTTGGAGAAAATTCAAAACATTCATTATTCAATAGAGCCCAATAGCAAAAATCAGGTTTTGAATGAAGAATCACATTTCTTGGTAAAATCATGCAGGATTGAAATTTTTGATGGTTTTTTACTCCTCTCAACAGCCCAAACAAGTTTCTAAAAGGATGAGTTTGCAACTACTTTACTTTTGGAGAAAATTCAAAACATTCATTATTCAATAGGGCCCAAACTATCAAAAACCAGCGGTTTCAATGAACACACATTTCTTGGTAGAATCATGCAGGACTGAAATTTTTGATGTTTTTCTACTCCTCTCATGAGCCCAAACAAGTCTCTAAAAGCATGAGTTTGCAACTACTTTACTTTTGGAGAAAATTCAAAACATTCATTATTCAATAGAGCCCAATAGCAAAAATCAGGTTTTGAATGAAGAATCACATTTCTTGGTAGAATCATGCAGGATTGAAATTTTTGATGGTTTTTTACTCCTCTCAACAGCCCAAACAAGTTTCTAAAAGGATGAGTTTGTAACTACTTTACTTTTGGAGAAAATTCAAAACATTCATTATTCAATAGGGCCCAAACTATCAAAAACCAGCGGTTTCAATGAACACATATTTCTTGGTAGAATCATGCAGGACTGAAATTTTTGATGTTTTTCTACTCCTCTCATGAGCCCAAACAAGTCTCTAAAAGCATGAGTTTGCAACTACTTTACTTTTGGAGAAAATTCAAAACATTCATTATTCAATAGAGCCCAATAGCAAAAATCAGGTTTTGAATGAAGAACCACATTTCTTGGTAAAATCATGCAGGATTGAAATTTTTGATGGTTTTTTACTCCTCTCAACAGCCCAAACAAGTTTCTAAAAGGATGAGTTTGCAACTACTTTACTTTTGGAGAAAATTCAAAACATTCATTATTCAATAGGGCCCAAACTATCAAAAACCAGCGGTTTGAATGAACACACATTTCTTGTTAGAATCATGCAGGACTGAAATTTTTGATGTTTTTCTACTTCTCTCATGAGCCCAAACAAGTCTCTAAAAGCATGAGTTTGCAACTACTTTACTTTTGGAGAAAATTCAAAACATTCATTATTCAATAGAGCCCAATAGCAAAAATCAGGTTTTGAATGAAGAATCACATTTCTTGGTAGAATCATGCAGGATTGAAATTTTTGATGGTTTTTTACTCCTCTCAACAGCCCAAACAAGTTTCTAAAAGGATGAGTTTGCAACTACTTTACTTTTGGAGAAAATTCAAAACATTCATTATTCAATAGGGCCCAAACTATCAAAAACCAGCGGTTTCAATGAACACACATTTCTTGGTAGAATCATGCAGGACTGAAATTTTTGATGTTTTTCTACTCCTTCCATGAGCCCAAACAAGTCTCTAAAAGCATGAGTTTGCAACTACTTTACTTTTGGAGAAAATTCAAAACATTCATTATTCAATAGAGCCCAATAGCAAAAATCAGGTTTTGAATGAAGAATCACATTTCTTGGTAAAATCATGCAGGATTGAAATTTTTGATGGTTTTTTACTCCTCTCAACAGCCCAAACAAGTTTCTAAAAGGATGAGTTTGCAACTACTTTACTTTTGGAGAAAATTCAAAACATTCATTATTCAATAGGGCCCAAACTATCAAAAACCAGCGGTTTCAATGAACACACATTTCTTGGTAGAATCATGCAGGACTGAAATTTTTGATGTTTTTCTACTCCTCTCATGAGCCCAAACAAGTCTCTAAAAGCATGAGTTTGCAACTACTTTACTTTTGGAGAAAATTCAAAACATTCATTATTCAATAGAGCCCAATAGCAAAAATCAGGTTTTGAATGAAGAATCACATTTCTTGGTAGAATCATGCAGGATTGAAATTTTTGATGGTTTTTTACTCCTCTCAACAGCCCAAACAAGTTTCTAAAAGGATGAGTTTGTAACTACTTTACTTTTGGAGAAAATTCAAAACATTCATTATTCAATAGGGCCCAAACTATCAAAAACCAGCGGTTTCAATGAACACATATTTCTTGGTAGAATCATGCAGGACTGAAATTTTTGATGTTTTTCTACTCCTCTCATGAGCCCAAACAAGTCTCTAAAAGCATGAGTTTGCAACTACTTTACTTTTGGAGAAAATTCAAAACATTCATTATTCAATAGAGCCCAATAGCAAAAATCAGGTTTTGAATGAAGAACCACATTTCTTGGTAAAATCATGCAGGATTGAAATTTTTGATGGTTTTTTACTCCTCTCAACAGCCCAAACAAGTTTCTAAAAGGATGAGTTTGCAACTACTTTACTTTTGGAGAAAATTCAAAACATTCATTATTCAATAGGGCCCAAACTATCAAAAACCAGCGGTTTGAATGAACACACATTTCTTGTTAGAATCATGCAGGACTGAAATTTTTGATGTTTTTCTACTTCTCTCATGAGCCCAAACAAGTATCTAAAAGCATGAGTTTGCAACTACTTTACTTTTGGAGAAAATTCAAAACATTCATTATTCAATAGAGCCCAATAGCAAAAATCAGGTTTTGAATGAAGAATCACATTTCTTGGTAGAATCATGCAGGATTGAAATTTTTGATGGTTTTTTACTCCTCTTAACAGCCCAAACAAGTTTCTAAAAGGATGAGTTTGCAACTACTTTACTTTTGGAGAAAATTCAAAACATTCATTATTCAATAGGGCCCAAACTATCAAAAACCAGCGGTTTCAATGAACACACATTTCTTGGTAGAATCATGCAGGACTGAAATTTTTGATGTTTTTCTACTCCTTCCATGAGCCCAAACAAGTCTCTAAAAGCATGAGTTTGCAACTACTTTACTTTTGGAGAAAATTCAAAACATTCATTATTCAATAGAGCCCAATAGCAAAAATCAGGTTTTGAATGAAGAATCACATTTCTTGGTAAAATCATGCAGGATTGAAATTTTTGATGGTTTTTTACTCCTCTCAACAGCCCAAACAAGTTTCTAAAAGGATGAGTTTGCAACTACTTTACTTTTGGAGAAAATTCAAAACATTCATTATTCAATAGGGCCCAAACTATCAAAAACCAGCGGTTTCAATGAACACACATTTCTTGGTAGAATCATGCAGGACTGAAATTTTTGATGTTTTTCTACTCCTCTCATGAGCCCAAACAAGTCTCTAAAAGCATGAGTTTGCAACTACTTTACTTTTGGAGAAAATTCAAAACATTCATTATTCAATAGAGCCCAATAGCAAAAATCAGGTTTTGAATGAAGAATCACATTTCTTGGTAGAATCATGCAGGATTGAAATTTTTGATGGTTTTTTACTCCTCTCAACAGCCCAAACAAGTTTCTAAAAGGATGAGTTTGTAACTACTTTACTTTTGGAGAAAATTCAAAACATTCATTATTCAATAGGGCCCAAACTATCAAAAACCAGCGGTTTCAATGAACACATATTTCTTGGTAGAATCATGCAGGACTGAAATTTTTGATGTTTTTCTACTCCTCTCATGAGCCCAAACAAGTCTCTAAAAGCATGAGTTTGCAACTACTTTACTTTTGGAGAAAATTCAAAACATTCATTATTCAATAGAGCCCAATAGCAAAAATCAGGTTTTGAATGAAGAACCACATTTCTTGGTAAAATCATGCAGGATTGAAATTTTTGATGGTTTTTTACTCCTCTCAACAGCCCAAACAAGTTTCTAAAAGGATGAGTTTGCAACTACTTTACTTTTGGAGAAAATTCAAAACATTCATTATTCAATAGGGCCCAAACTATCAAAAACCAGCGGTTTGAATGAACACACATTTCTTGTTAGAATCATGCAGGACTGAAATTTTTGATGTTTTTCAACTTCTCTCATGAGCCCAAACAAGTCTCTAAAAGCATGAGTTTGCAACTACTTTACTTTTGGAGAAAATTCAAAACATTCATTATTCAATAGAGCCCAATAGCAAAAATCAGGTTTTGAATGAAGAATCACATTTCTTGGTAGAATCATGCAGGATTGAAATTTTTGATGGTTTTTTACTCCTCTCAACAGCCCAAACAAGTTTCTAAAAGGATGAGTTTGCAACTACTTTACTTTTGGAGAAAATTCAAAACATTCATTATTCAATAGGGCCCAAACTATCAAAAACCAGCGGTTTCAATGAACACACATTTCTTGGTAGAATCATGCAGGACTGAAATTTTTGATGTTTTTCTACTCCTCTCATGAGCCCAAACAAGTCTCTAAAAGCATGAGTTTGCAACTACTTTACTTTTGGAGAATATTCAAAACATTCATTATTCAATAGAGCCCAATAGCAAAAATCAGGTTTTGAATGAAGAATCACATTTCTTGGTAAAATCATGCAGGATTGAAATTTTTGATGGTTTTTTACTCCTCTCAACAGCCCAAACAAGTTTCTAAAAGGATGAGTTTGCAACTACTTTACTTTTGGAGAAAATTCAAAACATTCATTATTCAATAGGGCCCAAACTATCAAAAACCAGCGGTTTCAATGAACACACATTTCTTGGTAGAATCATGCAGGACTGAAATTTTTGATGTTTTTCTACTCCTCTCATGAGCCCAAACAAGTCTCTAAAAGCATGAGTTTGCAACTACTTTACTTTTGGAGAAAATTCAAAACATTCACTATTCAATAGAGCCCAATAGCAAAAATCAGGTTTTGAATGAAGAATCACATTTCTTGGTAAAATCATGCAGGATTGAAATTTTTGATGGTTTTTTACTCCTCTCAACAGCCCAAACAAGTTTCTAAAAGGATGAGTTTGCAACTACTTTACTTTTGGAGAAAATTCAAAACATTCATTATTCAATAGGGCCCAAACTATCAAAAACCAGCGGTTTCAATGAACACACATTTCTTGGTAGAATCATGTAGGACTGAAATTTTTGATGTTTTTCTACTCCTCTCATGAGCCCAAACAAGTCTCTAAAAGCATGAGTTTGCAACTACTTTACTTTTGGAGAAAATTCAAAACATTCATTATTCAATAGAGCCCAATAGCAAAAACCTGCGTTTTGAATGAAGAATCACATTTCTTGGTAGAATCATGCAGGATTGAAATTTTTGATGGTTTTTTACTACTCTCAACAGCCCAAACAAGTTTCTAAAAGGATGAGTTTGCAACTACTTTACTTTTGGAGAAAATTCAAAACATTCATTATTCAATAGGGCCCAAACTATCAAAAACCAGCGGTTTCAATGAACACACATTTCTTGGTAGAATCATGCAGGACTGAAATTTTTGATGTTTTTCTACTCCTCTCATGAGCCCAAACAAGTCTCTAAAAGCATGAGTTTGCAACTACTTTACTTTTGGAGAATATTCAAAACATTCATTATTCAACAGAGCCCAATAGCAAAAATCAGGTTTTGAATGAAGAATCACATTTCTTGGTAGAATCATGCAGGATTGAAATTTTTGATGGTTTTTTACTCCTCTCAACAGCCCAAACAAGTTTCTAAAAGGATGAGTTTGTAACTACTTTACTTTTGGAGAAAATTCAAAACATTCATTATTCAATAGGGCCCAAACTATCAAAAACCAGCGGTTTCAATGAACACACATTTCTTGGTAGAATCATGCAGGACTGAAATTTTTGATGTTTTTCTACTCCTCTCATGAGCCCAAACAAGTCTCTAAAAGCATGAGTTTGCAGCTACTTTACTTTTGGAGAAAATTCAAAACATTCATTACTCAAAAGAGCCCAATAGCAAAAACCAGCTTTTTGAATGAAGAATCACATTTCTTGGTAGAATCATGCAGGATTGAAATTTTTGATGGTTTTTTACTCCTCTCAACAGCCCAAACAAGTTTCTAAAAGGATGAGTTTGCAACTACTTTACTTTTGGAGAAAATTCAAAACATTCATTATTCAATAGGGCCCAAACTATCAAAAACCAGCGGTTTCAATGAACACACATTTCTTGGTAGAATCATGCAGGACTGAAATTTTTGATGTTTTTCTACTCCTCTCATGAGCCCAAACAAGTCTCTAAAAGCATGAGTTTGCAACTACTTTACTTTTGGAGAAAATTCAAAACATTCATTATTCAATAGAGCCCAATAGCAAAAATCAGGTTTTGAATGAAGAATCACATTTCTTGGTAGAATCATGCAGGATTGAAATTTTTGATGGTTTTTTACTCCTCTCAACAGCCCAAACAAGTTTCTAAAAGGATGAGTTTGTAACTACTTTACTTTTGGAGAAAATTCAAAACATTCATTATTCAATAGGGCCCAAACTATCAAAAACCAGCGGTTTCAATGAACACACATTTCTTGGTAGAATCATGCAGGACTGAAATTTTTGATGTTTTTCTACTCCTCTCATGAGCCCAAACAAGTCTCTAAAAGCATGAGTTTGCAACTACTTTACTTTTGGAGAAAATTCAAAACATTCATTACTCAAAAGAGCCCAATAGCAAAAACCAGCGTTTTGAATGAAGAATCACATTTCTTGGTAGAATCATGCAGGATTGAAATTTTTGATGGTTTTTTACTCCTCTCAACAGCCCAAACAAGTTTCTAAAAGGATGAGTTTGCAACTACTTTACTTTTGGAGAAAATTCAAAACATTCATTATTCAATAGGGCCCAAACTATCAAAAACCAGTGGTTTCAATGAACACACATTTCTTGGTAGAATCATGCAGGACTGAAATTTTTGATGTTTTTCTACTTCTCTCATGAGCCCAAACAAGTCTCTAAAAGCATGAGTTTGCAACGACTTTACTTTTGGAGAAAATTCAAAACATTCATTATTCAATAGAGCCCAATAGCAAAAATCAGGTTTTGAATGAAGAATCACATTTCTTGGTAGAATCATGCAGGATTGAAATTTTTGATGGTTTTTTACTCCTCTCAACAGCCCAAACAAGTTTCTAAAAGGATGAGTTTGCAACTACTTTACTTTTGGAGAAAATTCAAAACATTCATTATTCAATAGGGCCCAAACTATCAAAAACCAGCAGTTTCAATGAACACACATTTCTTGGTAGAATCATGCAGGACTGAAATTTTTGATGTTTTTCTACTCCTCTCATGAGCCCAAACAAGTCTCTAAAAGCATGAGTTTGCAACTACTTTACTTTTGGAGAAAATTCAAAACATTCATTATTCAATAGAGCCCAATAGCAAAAATCAGGTTTTGAATGAAGAATCACATTTCTTGGTAGAATCATGCAGATTGAAATTTTTGATGGTTTTTTACTCCTCTCAACAGCCCAAACAAGTTTCTAAAAGGATGAGTTTGTAACTACTTTACTTTTGGAGAAAATTCAAAACATTCATTATTCAATAGGGCCCAAACTATCAAAAACCAGCGGTTTCAATGAACACACATTTCTTGGTAGAATCATGCAGGACTGAAATTTTTGATGTTTTTCTACTCCTCTCATGAGCCCAAACAAGTCTCTAAAAGCATGAGTTTGCAACTACTTTACTTTTGGAGAAAATTCAAAACATTCATTACTCAAAAGAGCCCAATAGCAAAAACCAGCGTTTTGAATGAAGAATCACATTTCTTGGTAGAATCATGCAGGATTGAAATTTTTGATGGTTTTTTACTCCTCTCAACAGCCCAAACAAGTTTCTAAAAGGATGAGTTTGCAACTACTTTACTTTTGGAGAAAATTCAAAACATTCATTATTCAATAGAGCCCAATAGCAAAAACCAGCGTTTTGAATGAAGAATCACATTTCTTGGTAGAATCATGCAGGATTGAAATTTTTGATGGTTTTTTACTACTCTCAACAGCCCAAACAAGTTTCTAAAAGGATGAGTTTGCAACTACTTTACTTTTGGAGAAAATTCAAAACATTCATTATTCAATAGGGCCCAAACTATCAAAAACCAGCGGTTTCAATGAACACACATTTCTTGGTAGAATCATGCAGGACTGAAATTTTTGATGTTTTTCTACTCCTCTCATGAGCCCAAACAAGTCTCTAAAAGCATGAGTTTGCAACTACTTTACTTTTGGAGAATATTCAAAACATTCATTATTCAATAGAGCCCAATAGCAAAAATCAGGTTTTGAATGAAGAATCACATTTCTTGGTAGAATCATGCAGGATTGAAATTTTTGATGGTTTTTTACTCCTCTCAACAGCCCAAACAAGTTTCTAAAAGGATGAGTTTGTAACTACTTTACTTTTGGAGAAAATTCAAAACATTCATTATTCAATAGGGCCCAAACTATCAAAAACCAGCGGTTTCAATGAACACACATTTCTTGGTAGAATCATGCAGGACTGAAATTTTTGATGTTTTTCTACTCCTCTCATGAGCCCAAACAAGTCTCTAAAAGCATGAGTTTGCAGCTACTTTACTTTTGGAGAAAATTCAAAACATTCATTACTCAAAAGAGCCCAATAGCAAAAACCAGCTTTTTGAATGAAGAATCACATTTCTTGGTAGAATCATGCAGGATTGAAATTTTTGATGGTTTTTTACTCCTCTCAACAGCCCAAACAAGTTTCTAAAAGGATGAGTTTGCAACTACTTTACTTTTGGAGAAAATTCAAAACATTCATTATTCAATAGGGCCCAAACTATCAAAAACCAGCGGTTTGAATGAACACACATTTCTTGGTAGAATCATGCAGGACTGAAATTTTTGATGTTTTTCTACTCCTCTCATGAGCCCAAACAAGTCTCTAAAAGCATGAGTTTGCAACTACTTTACTTTTGGAGAAAATTCAAAACATTCATTATTCAATAGAGCCCAATAGCAAAAATCAGGTTTTGAATGAAGAATCACATTTCTTGGTAGAATCATGCAGGATTGAAATTTTTGATGGTTTTTTACTCCTCTCAACAGCCCAAACAAGTTTCTAAAAGGATGAGTTTGTAACTACTTTACTTTTGGAGAAAATTCAAAACATTCATTATTCAATAGGGCCCAAACTATCAAAAACCAGCGGTTTCAATGAACACACATTTCTTGGTAGAATCATGCAGGACTGAAATTTTTGATGTTTTTCTACTCCTCTCATGAGCCCAAACAAGTCTCTAAAAGCATGAGTTTGCAACTACTTTACTTTTGGAGAAAATTCAAAACATTCATTACTCAAAAGAGCCCAATAGCAAAAACCAGCGTTTTGAATGAAGAATCACATTTCTTGGTAGAATCATGCAGGATTGAAATTTTTGATGGTTTTTTACTCCTCTCAACAGCCCAAACAAGTTTCTAAAAGGATGAGTTTGCAACTACTTTACTTTTGGAGAAAATTCAAAACATTCATTATTCAATAGGGCCCAAACTATCAAAAACCAGCGGTTTCAATGAACACACATTTCTTGGTAGAATCATGCAGGACTGAAATTTTTGATGTTTTTCTACTTCTCTCATGAGCCCAAACAAGTCTCTAAAAGCATGAGTTTGCAACGACTTTACTTTTGGAGAAAATTCAAAACATTCATTATTCAATAGAGCCCAATAGCAAAAATCAGGTTTTGAATGAAGAATCACATTTCTTGGTAGAATCATGCAGGATTGAAATTTTTGATGGTTTTTTACTCCTCTCAACAGCCCAAACAAGTTTCTAAAAGGATGAGTTTGCAACTACTTTACTTTTGGAGAAAATTCAAAACATTCATTATTCAATAGGGCCCAAACTATCAAAAACCAGCAGTTTCAATGAACACACATTTCTTGGTAGAATCATGCAGGACTGAAATTTTTGATGTTTTTCTACTCCTCTCATGAGCCCAAACAAGTCTCTAAAAGCATGAGTTTGCAACTACTTTACTTTTGGAGAAAATTCAAAACATTCATTATTCAATAGAGCCCAATAGCAAAAATCAGGTTTTGAATGAAGAATCACATTTCTTGGTAGAATCATGCAGATTGAAATTTTTGATGGTTTTTTACTCCTCTCAACAGCCCAAACAAGTTTCTAAAAGGATGAGTTTGTAACTACTTTACTTTTGGAGAAAATTCAAAACATTCATTATTCAATAGGGCCCAAACTATCAAAAACCAGCGGTTTCAATGAACACACATTTCTTGGTAGAATCATGCAGGACTGAAATTTTTGATGTTTTTCTACTCCTCTCATGAGCCCAAACAAGTCTCTAAAAGCATGAGTTTGCAACTACTTTACTTTTGGAGAAAATTCAAAACATTCATTACTCAAAAGAGCCCAATAGCAAAAACCAGCGTTTTGAATGAAGAATCACATTTCTTGGTAGAATCATGCAGGATTGAAATTTTTGATGGTTTTTTACTCCTCTCAACAGCCCAAACAAGTTTCTAGAAGGATGAGTTTGCAACTACTTTACTTTTGGAGAAAATTCAAAACATTCATTATTCAATAGGGCCCAAACTATCAAAAACCAGCGGTTTCAATGAACACACATTTCTTGGTAGAATCATGCAGGACTGAAATTTTTGATGTTTTTCTACTTCTCTCATGAGCCCAAACAAGTCTCTAAAAGCATGAGTTTGCAACTACTTTACTTTTGGAGAAAATTCAAAACATTCATTATTCAATAGAGCCCAATAGCAAAAATCAGGTTTTGAATGAAGAATCACATTTCTTGGTAGAATCATGCAGGATTGAAATTTTTGATGGTTTTTTACTCCTCTCAACAGCCCAAACAAGTTTCTAAAAGGATGAGTTTGCAACTACTTTACTTTTGGAGAAAATTCAAAATATTCATTATTCAATAGGGCCCAAACTATCAAAAACCAGCGGTTTCAATGAACACACATTTCTTGGTAGAATCATGCAGGATTGAAATTTTTGATGTTTTTCTACTCCTCTCATGAGCCCAAACAAGTCTCTAAAAGCATGAGTTTGCAACTACTTTACTTTTGGAGAAAATTCAAAACATTCATTATTCAATAGAGCCCAATAGCAAAAATCAGGTTTTGAATGAAGAATCACATTTCTTGGTAGAATCATGCAGGATTGAAATTTTTGATGGTTTTTTACTCCTCTCAACAGCCCAAACAAGTTTCTAAAAGGATGAGTTTGCAACTACTTTACTTTTGGAGAAAATTCAAAATATTCATTATTCAATAGGGCCCAAACTATCAAAAACCAGCGGTTTCAATGAACACACATTTCTTGGTAGAATCATGTAGGATTGAAATTTTTGATGTTTTTCTACTCCTCTCATGAGCCCAAACAAGTCTCTAAAAGCATGAGTTTGCAACTACTTTACTTTTGTAGAATATTCAAAACATTCATTATTCAATAGAGCCCAATAGCAAAAATCAGGTTTTGAATGAAGAATCACATTTCTTGGTAAAATCATGCAGGATTGAAATTTTTGATGGTTTTTTACTCCTCTCAACAGCCCAAACAAGTTTCTAAAAGGATGAGTTTGCAACTACTTTACTTTTGGAGAAAATTCAAAACATTCATTATTCAATAGGGCCCAAACTATCAAAAACCAGCGGTTTCAATGAACACACATTTCTTGGTAGAATCATGCAGGACTGAAATTTTTGATGTTTTTCTACTCCTCTCATGAGCCCAAACAAGTCTCTAAAAGCATGAGTTTGCAACTACTTTACTTTTGGAGAAAATTCAAAACATTCACTATTCAATAGAGCCCAATAGCAAAAATCAGGTTTTGAATGAAGAATCACATTTCTTGGTAAAATCATGCAGGATTGAAATTTTTGATGGTTTTTTACTCCTCTCAACAGCCCAAACAAGTTTCTAAAAGGATGAGTTTGCAACTACTTTACTTTTGGAGAAAATTCAAAACATTCATTATTCAATAGGACCCAAACTATCAAAAACCAGCAGTTTCAATGAACACACATTTCTTGGTAGAATCATGCAGGACTGAAATTTTTGATGTTTTTCTACTCCTCTCATGAGCCCAAACAAGTCTCTAAAAGCATGAGTTTGCAACTACTTTACTTTTGGAGAAAATTCAAAACATTCATTATTCAATAGAGCCCAATAGCAAAAACCAGCGTTTTGAATGAAGAATCACATTTCTTGGTAGAATCATGCAGGATTGAAATTTTTGATGGTTTTTTACTACTCTCAACAGCCCAAACAAGTTTCTAAAAGGATGAGTTTGCAACTACTTTACTTTTGGAGAAAATTCAAAACATTCATTATTCAATAGGGCCCAAACTATCAAAAACCAGCGGTTTCAATGAACACACATTTCTTGGTAGAATCATGCAGGACTGAAATTTTTGATGTTTTTCTACTCCTCTCATGAGCCCAAACAAGTCTCTAAAAGCATGAGTTTGCAACTACTTTACTTTTGGAGAAAATTCAAAACATTCATTACTCAAAAGAGCCCAATAGCAAAAACCAGCGTTTTGAATGAAGAATCACATTTCTTGGTAGAATCATGCATGATTGAAATTTTTGATGGTTTTTTACTCCTCTCAACAGCCCAAACAAGTTTCTAAAAGGATGAGTTTGCAACTACTTTACTTTTGGAGAAAATTCAAAACATTCATTATTCAATAGGGCCCAAACTATCAAAAACCAGCGGTTTCAATGAACACACATTTCTTGGTAGAAACATGCAGGACTGAAATTTTTGATGTTTTTCTACTCCTCTCATGAGCCCAAACAAGTCTCTAAAAGCATGAGTTTGCAACTACTTTACTTTTGGAGAAAATTCAAAACATTCATTATTCAATAGGGCCCAAACTATCAAAAACCAGCGGTTTCAATGAACACACATTTCTTGGTAGAATCATGCAGGACTGAAATTTTTGATGTTTTTCTACTTCTCTCATGAGCCCAAACAAGTCTCTAAAAGCATGAGTTTGCAACTACTTTACTTTTGGAGAAAATTCAAAACATTCATTATTCAATAGAGCCCAATAGCAAAAATCAGGTTTTGAATGAAGAATCACATTTCTTGGTAGAATCATGCAGGATTGAAATTTTTGATGGTTTTTTACTCCTCTCAACAGCCCAAACAAGTTTCTAAAAGGATGAGTTTGCAACTACTTTACTTTTGGAGAAAATTCAAAATATTCATTATTCAATAGGGCCCAAACTATCAAAAACCAGCGGTTTCAATGAACACACATTTCTTGGTAGAATCATGCAGGATTGAAATTTTTGATGTTTTTCTACTCCTCTCATGAGCCCAAACAAGTCTCTAAAAGCATGAGTTTGCAACTACTTTACTTTTGTAGAATATTCAAAACATTCATTATTCAATAGAGCCCAATAGCAAAAATCAGGTTTTGAATGAAGAATCACATTTCTTGGTAAAATCATGCAGGATTGAAATTTTTGATGGTTTTTTACTCCTCTCAAAAGCCCAAACAAGTTTCTAAAAGGATGAGTTTGCAACTACTTTACTTTTGGAGAAAATTCAAAACATTCATTATTCAATAGGGCCCAAACTATCAAAAACCAGCGGTTTCAATGAACACACATTTCTTGGTAGAATCATGCAGGACTGAAATTTTTGATGTTTTTCTACTCCTCTCATGAGCCCAAACAAGTCTCTAAAAGCATGAGTTTGCAACTACTTTACTTTTGGAGAAAATTCAAAACATTCACTATTCAATAGAGCCCAATAGCAAAAATCAGGTTTTGAATGAAGAATCACATTTCTTGGTAAAATCATGCAGGATTGAAATTTTTGATGGTTTTTTACTCCTCTCAACAGCCCAAACAAGTTTCTAAAAGGATGAGTTTGCAACTACTTTACTTTTGGAGAAAATTCAAAACATTCATTATTCAATAGGGCCCAAACTATCAAAAACCAGCGGTTTCAATGAACACACATTTCTTGGTAGAATCATGCAGGACTGAAATTTTTGATGTTTTTCTACTCCTCTCATGAGCCCAAACAAGTCTCTAAAAGCATGAGTTTGCAACTACTTTACTTTTGGAGAAAATTCAAAACATTCATTATTCAATAGAGCCCAATAGCAAAAACCAGCGTTTTGAATGAAGAATCACATTTCTTGGTAGAATCATGCAGGATTGAAATTTTTGATGGTTTTTTACTACTCTCAACAGCCCAAACAAGTTTCTAAAAGGATGAGTTTGCAACTACTTTACTTTTGGAGAAAATTCAAAACATTCATTATTCAATAGGGCCCAAACTATCAAAAACCAGCGGTTTCAATGAACACACATTTCTTGGTAGAATCATGCAGGACTGAAATTTTTGATGTTTTTCTACTCCTCTCATGAGCCCAAACAAGTCTCTAAAAGCATGAGTTTGCAACTACTTTACTTTTGGAGAATATTCAAAACATTCATTATTCAATAGAGCCCAATAGCAAAAATCAGGTTTTGAATGAAGAATCACATTTCTTGGTAAAATCATGCAGGATTGAAATTTTTGATGGTTTTTTACTCCTCTCAACAGCCCAAACAAGTTTCTAAAAGGATGAGTTTGCAACTACTTTACTTTTGGAGAAAATTCAAAACATTCATTATTCAATAGGGCCCAAACTATCAAAAACCAGCGGTTTCAATGAACACACATTTCTTGGTAGAATCATGCAGGACTGAAATTTTTGATGTTTTTCTACTCCTCTCATGAGCCCAAACAAGTCTCTAAAAGCATGAGTTTGCAACTACTTTACTTTTGGAGAAAATTCAAAACATTCACTATTCAATAGAGCCCAATAGCAAAAATCAGGTTTTGAATGAAGAATCACATTTCTTGGTAAAATCATGCAGGATTGAAATTTTTGATGGTTTTTTACTCCTCTCAACAGCCCAAACAAGTTTCTAAAAGGATGAGTTTGCAACTACTTTACTTTTGGAGAAAATTCAAAACATTCATTATTCAATAGGGCCCAAACTATCAAAAACCAGCGGTTTCAATGAACACACATTTCTTGGTAGAATCATGTAGGACTGAAATTTTTGATGTTTTTCTACTCCTCTCATGAGCCCAAACAAGTCTCTAAAAGCATGAGTTTGCAACTACTTTACTTTTGGAGAAAATTCAAAACATTCATTATTCAATAGAGCCCAATAGCAAAAACCAGCGTTTTGAATGAAGAATCACATTTCTTGGTAGAATCATGCAGGATTGAAATTTTTGATGGTTTTTTACTACTCTCAACAGCCCAAACAAGTTTCTAAAAGGATGAGTTTGCAACTACTTTACTTTTGGAGAAAATTCAAAACATTCATTATTCAATAGGTCCCAAACTATCAAAAACCAGCGGTTTCAATGAACACACATTTCTTGGTAGAATCATGCAGGACTGAAATTTTTGATGTTTTTCTACTCCTCTCATGAGCCCAAACAAGTCTCTAAAAGCATGAGTTTGCAACTACTTTACTTTTGGAGAATATTCAAAACATTCATTATTCAACAGAGCCCAATAGCAAAAATCAGGTTTTGAATGAAGAATCACATTTCTTGGTAGAATCATGCAGGATTGAAATTTTTGATGGTTTTTTACTCCTCTCAACAGCCCAAACAAGTTTCTAAAAGGATGAGTTTGTAACTACTTTACTTTTGGAGAAAATTCAAAACATTCATTATTCAATAGGGCCCAAACTATCAAAAACCAGCGGTTTCAATGAACACACATTTCTTGGTAGAATCATGCAGGACTGAAATTTTTGATGTTTTTCTACTCCTCTCATGAGCCCAAACAAGTCTCTAAAAGCATGAGTTTGCAGCTACTTTACTTTTGGAGAAAATTCAAAACATTCATTACTCAAAAGAGCCCAATAGCAAAAACCAGCTTTTTGAATGAAGAATCACATTTCTTGGTAGAATCATGCAGGATTGAAATTTTTGATGGTTTTTTACTCCTCTCAACAGCCCAAACAAGTTTCTAAAAGGATGAGTTTGCAACTACTTTACTTTTGGAGAAAATTCAAAACATTCATTATTCAATAGGGCCCAAACTATCAAAAACCAGCGGTTTGAATGAACACACATTTCTTGGTAGAATCATGCAGGACTGAAATTTTTGATGTTTTTCTACTCCTCTCATGAGCCCAAACAAGTCTCTAAAAGCATGAGTTTGCAACTACTTTACTTTTGGAGAAAATTCAAAACATTCATTATTCAATAGAGCCCAATAGCAAAAATCAGGTTTTGAATGAAGAATCACATTTCTTGGTAGAATCATGCAGGATTGAAATTTTTGATGGTTTTTTACTCCTCTCAACAGCCCAAACAAGTTTCTAAAAGGATGAGTTTGTAACTACTTTACTTTTGGAGAAAATTCAAAACATTCATTATTCAATAGGGCCCAAACTATCAAAAACCAGCGGTTTCAATGAACACACATTTCTTGGTAGAATCATGCAGGACTGAAATTTTTGATGTTTTTCTACTCCTCTCATGAGCCCAAACAAGTCTCTAAAAGCATGAGTTTGCAACTACTTTACTTTTGGAGAAAATTCAAAACATTCATTACTCAAAAGAGCCCAATAGCAAAAACCAGCGTTTTGAATGAAGAATCACATTTCTTGGTAGAATCATGCAGGATTGAAATTTTTGATGGTTTTTTACTCCTCTCAACAGCCCAAACAAGTTTCTAAAAGGATGAGTTTGCAACTACTTTACTTTTGGAGAAAATTCAAAACATTCATTATTCAATAGGGCCCAAACTATCAAAAACCAGTGGTTTCAATGAACACACATTTCTTGGTAGAATCATGCAGGACTGAAATTTTTGATGTTTTTCTACTTCTCTCATGAGCCCAAACAAGTCTCTAAAAGCATGAGTTTGCAACGACTTTACTTTTGGAGAAAATTCAAAACATTCATTATTCAATAGAGCCCAATAGCAAAAATCAGGTTTTGAATGAAGAATCACATTTCTTGGTAGAATCATGCAGGATTGAAATTTTTGATGGTTTTTTACTCCTCTCAACAGCCCAAACAAGTTTCTAAAAGGATGAGTTTGCAACTACTTTACTTTTGGAGAAAATTCAAAACATTCATTATTCAATAGGGCCCAAACTATCAAAAACCAGCAGTTTCAATGAACACACATTTCTTGGTAGAATCATGCAGGACTGAAATTTTTGATGTTTTTCTACTCCTCTCATGAGCCCAAACAAGTCTCTAAAAGCATGAGTTTGCAACTACTTTACTTTTGGAGAAAATTCAAAACATTCATTATTCAATAGAGCCCAATAGCAAAAATCAGGTTTTGAATGAAGAATCACATTTCTTGGTAGAATCATGCAGATTGAAATTTTTGATGGTTTTTTACTCCTCTCAACAGCCCAAACAAGTTTCTAAAAGGATGAGTTTGTAACTACTTTACTTTTGGAGAAAATTCAAAACATTCATTATTCAATAGGGCCCAAACTATCAAAAACCAGCGGTTTCAATGAACACACATTTCTTGGTAGAATCATGCAGGACTGAAATTTTTGATGTTTTTCTACTCCTCTCATGAGCCCAAACAAGTCTCTAAAAGCATGAGTTTGCAACTACTTTACTTTTGGAGAAAATTCAAAACATTCATTACTCAAAAGAGCCCAATAGCAAAAACCAGCGTTTTGAATGAAGAATCACATTTCTTGGTAGAATCATGCAGGATTGAAATTTTTGATGGTTTTTTACTCCTCTCAACAGCCCAAACAAGTTTCTAAAAGGATGAGTTTGCAACTACTTTACTTTTGGAGAAAATTCAAAACATTCATTATTCAATAGAGCCCAATAGCAAAAACCAGCGTTTTGAATGAAGAATCACATTTCTTGGTAGAATCATGCAGGATTGAAATTTTTGATGGTTTTTTACTACTCTCAACAGCCCAAACAAGTTTCTAAAAGGATGAGTTTGCAACTACTTTACTTTTGGAGAAAATTCAAAACATTCATTATTCAATAGGGCCCAAACTATCAAAAACCAGCGGTTTCAATGAACACACATTTCTTGGTAGAATCATGCAGGACTGAAATTTTTGATGTTTTTCTACTCCTCTCATGAGCCCAAACAAGTCTCTAAAAGCATGAGTTTGCAACTACTTTACTTTTGGAGAATATTCAAAACATTCATTATTCAATAGAGCCCAATAGCAAAAATCAGGTTTTGAATGAAGAATCACATTTCTTGGTAGAATCATGCAGGATTGAAATTTTTGATGGTTTTTTACTCCTCTCAACAGCCCAAACAAGTTTCTAAAAGGATGAGTTTGTAACTACTTTACTTTTGGAGAAAATTCAAAACATTCATTATTCAATAGGGCCCAAACTATCAAAAACCAGCGGTTTCAATGAACACACATTTCTTGGTAGAATCATGCAGGACTGAAATTTTTGATGTTTTTCTACTCCTCTCATGAGCCCAAACAAGTCTCTAAAAGCATGAGTTTGCAGCTACTTTACTTTTGGAGAAAATTCAAAACATTCATTACTCAAAAGAGCCCAATAGCAAAAACCAGCTTTTTGAATGAAGAATCACATTTCTTGGTAGAATCATGCAGGATTGAAATTTTTGATGGTTTTTTACTCCTCTCAACAGCCCAAACAAGTTTCTAAAAGGATGAGTTTGCAACTACTTTACTTTTGGAGAAAATTCAAAACATTCATTATTCAATAGGGCCCAAACTATCAAAAACCAGCGGTTTGAATGAACACACATTTCTTGGTAGAATCATGCAGGACTGAAATTTTTGATGTTTTTCTACTCCTCTCATGAGCCCAAACAAGTCTCTAAAAGCATGAGTTTGCAACTACTTTACTTTTGGAGAAAATTCAAAACATTCATTATTCAATAGAGCCCAATAGCAAAAATCAGGTTTTGAATGAAGAATCACATTTCTTGGTAGAATCATGCAGGATTGAAATTTTTGATGGTTTTTTACTCCTCTCAACAGCCCAAACAAGTTTCTAAAAGGATGAGTTTGTAACTACTTTACTTTTGGAGAAAATTCAAAACATTCATTATTCAATAGGGCCCAAACTATCAAAAACCAGCGGTTTCAATGAACACACATTTCTTGGTAGAATCATGCAGGACTGAAATTTTTGATGTTTTTCTACTCCTCTCATGAGCCCAAACAAGTCTCTAAAAGCATGAGTTTGCAACTACTTTACTTTTGGAGAAAATTCAAAACATTCATTACTCAAAAGAGCCCAATAGCAAAAACCAGCGTTTTGAATGAAGAATCACATTTCTTGGTAGAATCATGCAGGATTGAAATTTTTGATGGTTTTTTACTCCTCTCAACAGCCCAAACAAGTTTCTAAAAGGATGAGTTTGCAACTACTTTACTTTTGGAGAAAATTCAAAACATTCATTATTCAATAGGGCCCAAACTATCAAAAACCAGCGGTTTCAATGAACACACATTTCTTGGTAGAATCATGCAGGACTGAAATTTTTGATGTTTTTCTACTTCTCTCATGAGCCCAAACAAGTCTCTAAAAGCATGAGTTTGCAACGACTTTACTTTTGGAGAAAATTCAAAACATTCATTATTCAATAGAGCCCAATAGCAAAAATCAGGTTTTGAATGAAGAATCACATTTCTTGGTAGAATCATGCAGGATTGAAATTTTTGATGGTTTTTTACTCCTCTCAACAGCCCAAACAAGTTTCTAAAAGGATGAGTTTGCAACTACTTTACTTTTGGAGAAAATTCAAAACATTCATTATTCAATAGGGCCCAAACTATCAAAAACCAGCAGTTTCAATGAACACACATTTCTTGGTAGAATCATGCAGGACTGAAATTTTTGATGTTTTTCTACTCCTCTCATGAGCCCAAACAAGTCTCTAAAAGCATGAGTTTGCAACTACTTTACTTTTGGAGAAAATTCAAAACATTCATTATTCAATAGAGCCCAATAGCAAAAATCAGGTTTTGAATGAAGAATCACATTTCTTGGTAGAATCATGCAGATTGAAATTTTTGATGGTTTTTTACTCCTCTCAACAGCCCAAACAAGTTTCTAAAAGGATGAGTTTGTAACTACTTTACTTTTGGAGAAAATTCAAAACATTCATTATTCAATAGGGCCCAAACTATCAAAAACCAGCGGTTTCAATGAACACACATTTCTTGGTAGAATCATGCAGGACTGAAATTTTTGATGTTTTTCTACTCCTCTCATGAGCCCAAACAAGTCTCTAAAAGCATGAGTTTGCAACTACTTTACTTTTGGAGAAAATTCAAAACATTCATTACTCAAAAGAGCCCAATAGCAAAAACCAGCGTTTTGAATGAAGAATCACATTTCTTGGTAGAATCATGCAGGATTGAAATTTTTGATGGTTTTTTACTCCTCTCAACAGCCCAAACAAGTTTCTAGAAGGATGAGTTTGCAACTACTTTACTTTTGGAGAAAATTCAAAACATTCATTATTCAATAGGGCCCAAACTATCAAAAACCAGCGGTTTCAATGAACACACATTTCTTGGTAGAATCATGCAGGACTGAAATTTTTGATGTTTTTCTACTTCTCTCATGAGCCCAAACAAGTCTCTAAAAGCATGAGTTTGCAACTACTTTACTTTTGGAGAAAATTCAAAACATTCATTATTCAATAGAGCCCAATAGCAAAAATCAGGTTTTGAATGAAGAATCACATTTCTTGGTAGAATCATGCAGGATTGAAATTTTTGATGGTTTTTTACTCCTCTCAACAGCCCAAACAAGTTTCTAAAAGGATGAGTTTGCAACTACTTTACTTTTGGAGAAAATTCAAAATATTCATTATTCAATAGGGCCCAAACTATCAAAAACCAGCGGTTTCAATGAACACACATTTCTTGGTAGAATCATGCAGGATTGAAATTTTTGATGTTTTTCTACTCCTCTCATGAGCCCAAACAAGTCTCTAAAAGCATGAGTTTGCAACTACTTTACTTTTGGAGAAAATTCAAAACATTCATTATTCAATAGAGCCCAATAGCAAAAATCAGGTTTTGAATGAAGAATCACATTTCTTGGTAGAATCATGCAGGATTGAAATTTTTGATGGTTTTTTACTCCTCTCAACAGCCCAAACAAGTTTCTAAAAGGATGAGTTTGCAACTACTTTACTTTTGGAGAAAATTCAAAATATTCATTATTCAATAGGGCCCAAACTATCAAAAACCAGCGGTTTCAATGAACACACATTTCTTGGTAGAATCATGTAGGATTGAAATTTTTGATGTTTTTCTACTCCTCTCATGAGCCCAAACAAGTCTCTAAAAGCATGAGTTTGCAACTACTTTACTTTTGTAGAATATTCAAAACATTCATTATTCAATAGAGCCCAATAGCAAAAATCAGGTTTTGAATGAAGAATCACATTTCTTGGTAAAATCATGCAGGATTGAAATTTTTGATGGTTTTTTACTCCTCTCAACAGCCCAAACAAGTTTCTAAAAGGATGAGTTTGCAACTACTTTACTTTTGGAGAAAATTCAAAACATTCATTATTCAATAGGGCCCAAACTATCAAAAACCAGCGGTTTCAATGAACACACATTTCTTGGTAGAATCATGCAGGACTGAAATTTTTGATGTTTTTCTACTCCTCTCATGAGCCCAAACAAGTCTCTAAAAGCATGAGTTTGCAACTACTTTACTTTTGGAGAAAATTCAAAACATTCACTATTCAATAGAGCCCAATAGCAAAAATCAGGTTTTGAATGAAGAATCACATTTCTTGGTAAAATCATGCAGGATTGAAATTTTTGATGGTTTTTTACTCCTCTCAACAGCCCAAACAAGTTTCTAAAAGGATGAGTTTGCAACTACTTTACTTTTGGAGAAAATTCAAAACATTCATTATTCAATAGGACCCAAACTATCAAAAACCAGCAGTTTCAATGAACACACATTTCTTGGTAGAATCATGCAGGACTGAAATTTTTGATGTTTTTCTACTCCTCTCATGAGCCCAAACAAGTCTCTAAAAGCATGAGTTTGCAACTACTTTACTTTTGGAGAAAATTCAAAACATTCATTATTCAATAGAGCCCAATAGCAAAAACCAGCGTTTTGAATGAAGAATCACATTTCTTGGTAGAATCATGCAGGATTGAAATTTTTGATGGTTTTTTACTACTCTCAACAGCCCAAACAAGTTTCTAAAAGGATGAGTTTGCAACTACTTTACTTTTGGAGAAAATTCAAAACATTCATTATTCAATAGGGCCCAAACTATCAAAAACCAGCGGTTTCAATGAACACACATTTCTTGGTAGAATCATGCAGGACTGAAATTTTTGATGTTTTTCTACTCCTCTCATGAGCCCAAACAAGTCTCTAAAAGCATGAGTTTGCAACTACTTTACTTTTGGAGAAAATTCAAAACATTCATTACTCAAAAGAGCCCAATAGCAAAAACCAGCGTTTTGAATGAAGAATCACATTTCTTGGTAGAATCATGCATGATTGAAATTTTTGATGGTTTTTTACTCCTCTCAACAGCCCAAACAAGTTTCTAAAAGGATGAGTTTGCAACTACTTTACTTTTGGAGAAAATTCAAAACATTCATTATTCAATAGGGCCCAAACTATCAAAAACCAGCGGTTTCAATGAACACACATTTCTTGGTAGAAACATGCAGGACTGAAATTTTTGATGTTTTTCTACTCCTCTCATGAGCCCAAACAAGTCTCTAAAAGCATGAGTTTGCAACTACTTTACTTTTGGAGAAAATTCAAAACATTCATTATTCAATAGGGCCCAAACTATCAAAAACCAGCGGTTTCAATGAACACACATTTCTTGGTAGAATCATGCAGGACTGAAATTTTTGATGTTTTTCTACTTCTCTCATGAGCCCAAACAAGTCTCTAAAAGCATGAGTTTGCAACTACTTTACTTTTGGAGAAAATTCAAAACATTCATTATTCAATAGAGCCCAATAGCAAAAATCAGGTTTTGAATGAAGAATCACATTTCTTGGTAGAATCATGCAGGATTGAAATTTTTGATGGTTTTTTACTCCTCTCAACAGCCCA
The DNA here is from genome assembly GCF_039654945.1 of Dendrobates tinctorius. NCBI lineage: Eukaryota > Metazoa > Chordata > Amphibia > Anura > Dendrobatidae > Dendrobates > Dendrobates tinctorius. The sequence continues at coordinate 140,064 of NW_027362110.1, forward strand.
AACAAGTTTCTAAAAGGATGAGTTTGCAACTACTTTACTTTTGGAGAAAATTCAAAATATTCATTATTCAATAGGGCCCAAACTATCAAAAACCAGCGGTTTCAATGAACACACATTTCTTGGTAGAATCATGCAGGATTGAAATTTTTGATGTTTTTCTACTCCTCTCATGAGCCCAAACAAGTCTCTAAAAGCATGAGTTTGCAACTACTTTACTTTTGTAGAATATTCAAAACATTCATTATTCAATAGAGCCCAATAGCAAAAATCAGGTTTTGAATGAAGAATCACATTTCTTGGTAAAATCATGCAGGATTGAAATTTTTGATGGTTTTTTACTCCTCTCAAAAGCCCAAACAAGTTTCTAAAAGGATGAGTTTGCAACTACTTTACTTTTGGAGAAAATTCAAAACATTCATTATTCAATAGGGCCCAAACTATCAAAAACCAGCGGTTTCAATGAACACACATTTCTTGGTAGAATCATGCAGGACTGAAATTTTTGATGTTTTTCTACTCCTCTCATGAGCCCAAACAAGTCTCTAAAAGCATGAGTTTGCAACTACTTTACTTTTGGAGAAAATTCAAAACATTCACTATTCAATAGAGCCCAATAGCAAAAATCAGGTTTTGAATGAAGAATCACATTTCTTGGTAAAATCATGCAGGATTGAAATTTTTGATGGTTTTTTACTCCTCTCAACAGCCCAAACAAGTTTCTAAAAGGATGAGTTTGCAACTACTTTACTTTTGGAGAAAATTCAAAACATTCATTATTCAATAGGGCCCAAACTATCAAAAACCAGCGGTTTCAATGAACACACATTTCTTGGTAGAATCATGCAGGACTGAAATTTTTGATGTTTTTCTACTCCTCTCATGAGCCCAAACAAGTCTCTAAAAGCATGAGTTTGCAACTACTTTACTTTTGGAGAAAATTCAAAACATTCATTATTCAATAGAGCCCAATAGCAAAAACCAGCGTTTTGAATGAAGAATCACATTTCTTGGTAGAATCATGCAGGATTGAAATTTTTGATGGTTTTTTACTACTCTCAACAGCCCAAACAAGTTTCTAAAAGGATGAGTTTGCAACTACTTTACTTTTGGAGAAAATTCAAAACATTCATTATTCAATAGGGCCCAAACTATCAAAAACCAGCGGTTTCAATGAACACACATTTCTTGGTAGAATCATGCAGGACTGAAATTTTTGATGTTTTTCTACTCCTCTCATGAGCCCAAACAAGTCTCTAAAAGCATGAGTTTGCAACTACTTTACTTTTGGAGAAAATTCAAAACATTCATTACTCAAAAGAGCCCAATAGCAAAAACCAGCGTTTTGAATGAAGAATCACATTTCTTGGTAGAATCATGCATGATTGAAATTTTTGATGGTTTTTTACTCCTCTCAACAGCCCAAACAAGTTTCTAAAAGGATGAGTTTGCAACTACTTTACTTTTGGAGAAAATTCAAAACATTCATTATTCAATAGGGCCCAAACTATCAAAAACCAGCGGTTTCAATGAACACACATTTCTTGGTAGAATCATGCAGGACTGAAATTTTTGATGTTTTTCTACTCCTCTCATGAGCCCAAACAAGTCTCTAAAAGCATGAGTTTGCAACTACTTTACTTTTGGAGAAAATTCAAAACATTCATTATTCAATAGGGCCCAAACTATCAAAAACCAGCGGTTTCAATGAACACACATTTCTTGGTAGAATCATGCAGGACTGAAATTTTTGATGTTTTTCTACTCCTCTCATGAGCCCAAACAAGTCTCTAAAAGCATGAGTTTGCAACTACTTTACTTTTGGAGAAAATTCAAAACATTCATTATTCAATAGAGCCCAATAGCAAAAATCAGGTTTTGAATGAAGAATCACATTTCTTGGTAAAATCATGCAGGATTGAAATTTTTCATGGTTTTTTACTCCTCTCAACAGCCCAAACAAGTTTCTAAAAGGATGAGTTTGCAACTACTTTACTTTTGGAGAAAATTCAAAACATTCATTATTCAATAGGGCCCAAACTATCAAAAACCAGCGGTTTCAATGAACACACATTTCTTGGTAGAATCATGCAGGACTGAAATTTTTGATGTTTTTCTACTCCTCTCATGAGCCCAAACAAGTCTCTAAAAGCATGAGTTTGCAACTACTTTACTTTTGGAGAAAATTCAAAACATTCATTATTCAATAGAGCCCAATAGCAAAAATCAGGTTTTGAATGAAGAATCACATTTCTTGGTAAAATCATGCAGGATTGAAATTTTTGATGGTTTTTTACTCCTCTCAACAGCCCAAACAAGTTTCTAAAAGGATGAGTTTGCAACTACTTTACTTTTGGAGAAAATTCAAAACATTCATTATTCAATAGGGCCCAAACTATCAAAAACCAGCGGTTTCAATGAACACACATTTCTTGGTAGAATCATGCAGGACTGAAATTTTTGATGTTTTTCTACTCCTCTCATGAGCCCAAACAAGTCTCTAAAAGCATGAGTTTGCAACTACTTTACTTTTGGAGAAAATTCAAAACATTCATTATTCAATAGAGCCCAATAGCAAAAATCAGGTTTTGAATGAAGAATCACATTTCTTGGTAGAATCATGCAGGATTGAAATTTTTGATGGTTTTTTACTCCTCTCAACAGCCCAAACAAGTTTCTAAAAGGATGAGTTTGCAACTACTTTACTTTTGGAGAAAATTCAAAACATTCATTATTCAATAGGGCCCAAACTATCAAAAACCAGCGGTTTGAATGAACACACATTTCTTGGTAGAATCATGCAGGACTGAAATTTTTGATGTTTTTCTACTCCTCTCATGAGCCCAAACAAGTCTCTAAAAGCATGAGTTTGCAACTACTTTACTTTTGGAGAAAATTCAAAACATTCATTACTCAAAAGAGCCCAATAGCAAAAACCAGCGTTTTGAATGAAGAATCACATTTCTTGGTAGAATCATGCAGGATTGAAATTTTTGATGGTTTTTTACTCCTCTCAACAGCCCAAACAAGTTTCTAAAAGGATGAGTTTGCAACTACTTTACTTTTGGAGAAAATTCAAAACATTCATTATTCAATAGGGCCCAAACTATCAAAAACCAGCGGTTTCAATGAACACACATTTCTTGGTAGAATCATGCAGGACTGAAATTTTTGATGTTTTTCTACTACTCTCATGAGCCCAAACAAGTCTCTAAAAGCATGAGTTTGCAACTACTTTACTTTTGGAGAAAATTCAAAACATTCATTATTCAATAGAGCCCAATAGCAAAAATCAGGTTTTGAATGAAGATTCACATTTCTTTGTAGAATCATGCAGGATTGAAATTTTTGATGGTTTTTTACTCCTCTCAACAGCCCAAACAAGTTTCTAAAAGGATGAGTTTGTAACTACTTTACTTTTGGAGAAAATTCAAAACATTCATTATTCAATAGGGCCCAAACTATCAAAAACCAGCGGTATCAATGAACACACATTTCTTGGTAGAATCATGCAGGACTGAAATTTTTGATGTTTTTCTACTCCTCTCATGAGCCCAAACAAGTCTCTAAAAGCATGAGTTTGCAACTACTTTACTTTTGGAGAAAATTCAAAACATTCATTACTCAAAAGAGCCCAATAGCAAAAACCAGCGTTTTGAATGAAGAATCACATTTCTTGGTAGAATCATGCAGGATTGAAATTTTTGATGGTTTTTTACTCCTCTCAACAGCCCAAACAAGTTTCTAAAAGGATGAGTTTGCAACTACTTTACTTTTGGAGAAAATTCAAAACATTCATTATTCAATAGGGCCCAAACTATCAAAAACCAGCGGTTTCAATGAACACACATTTCTTGGTAGAATCATGCAGGACTGAAATTTTTGATGTTTTTCTACTCCTCTCATGAGCCCAAACAAGTCTCTAAAAGCATGAGTTTGCAACTACTTTACTTTTGGAGAAAATTCAAAACATTCATTATTCAATAGAGCCCAATAGCAAAAATCAGGTTTTGAATGAAGAATCACATTTCTTGGTAGAATCATGCAGGATTGAAATTTTTGATGGTTTTTTACTCCTCTCAACAGCCCAAACAAGTTTCTGAAAGGATGAGTTTGCAACTACTTTACTTTTGGAGAAAATTCAAAACATTCATTATTCAATAGGGCCCAAACTATCAAAAACCAGCAGTTTCAATGAACACACATTTCTTGGTAGAATCATGCAGGACTGAAATTTTTGATGTTTTTCTACTCCTCTCATGAGCCCAAACAAGTCTCTAAAAGCATGAGTTTGCAACTACTTTACTTTTGGAGAAAATTCAAAACATTCATTATTCAATAGAGCCCAATAGCAAAAATCAGGTTTTGAATGAAGAATCACATTTCTTGGTAAAATCATGCAGGATTGAAATTTTTGATGGTTTTTTACTCCTCTCAACAGCCCAAACAAGTTTCTAAAAGGATGAGTTTGCAACTACTTTACTTTTGGAGAAAATTCAAAACATTCATTATTCAATAGGGCCCAAACTATCAAAAACCAGTGGTTTCAATGAACACACATTTCTTGGTAGAATCATGCAGGACTGAAATTTTTGATGTTTTTCTACTCCTCTCATGAGCCCAAACAAGTCTCTAAAAGCATGAGTTTGCAACTACTTTACTTTTGGAGAAAATTCAAAACATTCATTACTCAAAAGAGCCCAATAGCAAAAACCAGCGTTTTGAATGAAGAATCACATTTCTTGGTAGAATCATGCAGGATTGAAATTTTTGATGGTTTTTTACTCCTCTCAACAGCCCAAACAAGTTTCTAAAAGGATGATTTTGCAACTACTTTACTTTTGGAGAAAATTCAAAACATTCATTATTCAATAGGGCCCAAACTATCAAAAACCAGCGGTTTCAATGAACACACATTTCTTGGTAGAATCATGCAGGACTGAAATTTTTGATGTTTTTCTACTCCTCTCATGAGCCCAAACAAGTCTCTAAAAGCATGAGTTTGCAACTACATTACTTTTGGAGAAAATTCAAAACATTCATTATTCAATAGAGCCCAATAGCAAAAATCAGGTTTTGAATGAAGAATCACATTTCTTGGTAGAATCATGCAGGATTGAAATTTTTGATGGTTTTTTACTCCTCTCAACAGCCCAAACAAGTTTCTAAAAGGATGAGTTTGCAACTACTTTACTTTTGGAGAAAATTCAAAACATTCATTATTCAATAGGGCCCAAACTATCAAAAACCAGCGGTTTCAATGAACACACATTTCTTGGTAGAATCATGCAGGACTGAAATTTTTGATGTTTTTCTACTCCTCTCATGAGCCCAAACAAGTCTCTAAAAGCATGAGTTTGCAACTACTTTACTTTTGGAGAAAATTCAAAACATTCATTATTCAATAGAGCCCAATAGCAAAAATCAGGTTTTGAATGAAGAATCACATTTCTTGGTAAAATCATGCAGGATTGAAATTTTTGATGGTTTTTTACTCCTCTCAACAGCCCAAACAAGTTTCTAAAAGGATGAGTTTGCAACTACTTTACTTTTGGAGAAAATTCAAAACATTCATTATTCAATAGGGCCCAAACTATCAAAAACCAGCGGTTTCAATGAACACACATTTCTTGGTAGAATCATGCAGGACTGAAATTTTTGATGTTTTTCTACTCCTCTCATGAGCCCAAACAAGTCTCTAAAAGCATGAGTTTGCAACTACTTTACTTTTGGAGAAAATTCAAAACATTCATTATTCAATAGAGCCCAATAGCAAAAATCAGGTTTTGAATGAAGAATCACATTTCTTGGTAAAATCATGCAGGATTGAAATTTTTGATGGTTTTTTACTCCTCTCAACAGCCCAAACAAGTTTCTAAAAGGATGAGTTTGCAACTACTTTACTTTTGGAGAAAATTCAAAACATTCATTATTCAATAGGGCCCAAACTATCAAAAACCAGCGGTTTCAATGAACACACATTTCTTGGTAGAATCATGCAGGACTGAAATTTTTGATGTTTTTCTACTCCTCTCATGAGCCCAAACAAGTCTCTAAAAGCATGAGTTTGCAACTACTTTACTTTTGGAGAAAATTCAAAACATTCATTACTCAAAAGAGCCCAATAGCAAAAACCAGCGTTTTGAATGAAGAATCACATTTCTTGGTAGAATCATGCAGGATTGAAATTTTTGATGGTTTTTTACTCCTCTCAACAGCCCAAACAAGTTTCTAAAAGGATGAGTTTGCAACTACTTTACTTTTGGAGAAAATTCAAAACATTCATTATTCAATAGGGCCCAAACTATCAAAAACCAGCGGTTTCAATGAACACACATTTCTTGGTAGAATCATGCAGGACTGAAATTTTTGATGTTTTTCTACTCCTCTCATGAGCCCAAACAAGTCTCTAAAAGCATGAGTTTGCAACTACTTTACTTTTGGAGAAAATTCAAAACATTCATTATTCAATAGAGCCCAATAGCAAAAATCAGGTTTTGAATGAAGAATCACATTTCTTGGTAGAATCATGCAGGATTGAAATTTTTGATGGTTTTTTACTCCTCTCAACAGCCCAAACAAGTTTCTAAAAGGATGAGTTTGTAACTACTTTACTTTTGGAGAAGATTCAAAACATTCATTATTCAATAGGGCCCAAACTATCAAAAACCAGCGGTTTCAATGAACACACATTTCTTGGTAGAATCATGCAGGACTGAAATTTTTGATGTTTTTCTACTCCTCTCATGAGCCCAAACAAGTCTCTAAAAGCATGAGTTTGCAACTACTTTACTTTTGGAGAAAATTCAAAACATTCATTATTCAATAGAGCCCAATAGCAAAAATCAGGTTTTGAATGAAGAACCACATTTCTTGGTAAAATCATGCAGGATTGAAATTTTTGATGGTTTTTTACTCCTCTCAACAGCCCAAACAAGTTTCTAAAAGGATGAGTTTGCAACTACTTTACTTTTGGAGAAAATTCAAAACATTCATTATTCAATAGGGCCCAAACTATCAAAAACCAGCGGTTTCAATGAACACACATTTCTTGGTAGAATCATGCAGGACTGAAATTTTTGATGTTTTTCTACTTCTCTCATGAGCCCAAACAAGTCTCTAAAAGCATGAGTTTGCAACTACTTTACTTTTGGAGAAAATTCAAAACATTCATTATTCAATAGAGCCCAATAGCAAAAATCAGGTTTTGAATGAAGAATCACATTTCTTGGTAGAATCATGCAGGATTGAAATTTTTGATGGTTTTTTACTCCTCTCAACAGCCCAAACAAGTTTCTAAAAGGATGAGTTTGCAACTACTTTACTTTTGGAGAAAATTCAAAACATTCATTATTCAATAGGGCCCAAACTATCAAAAACCAGCGGTTTCAATGAACACACATTTCTTGGTAGAATCATGCAGGACTGAAATTTTTGATGTTTTTCTACTCCTCTCATGAGCCCAAACAAGTCTCTAAAAGCATGAGTTTGCAACTACTTTACTTTTGGAGAAAATTCAAAACATTCACTATTCAATAGAGCCCAATAGCAAAAATCAGGTTTTGAATGAAGAATCACATTTCTTGGTAAAATCATGCAGGATTGAAATTTTTGATGGTTTTTTACTCCTCTCAACAGCCCAAACAAGTTTCTAAAAGGATGAGTTTGCAACTACTTTACTTTTGGAGAAAATTCAAAACATTCATTATTCAATAGGGCCCAAACTATCAAAAACCAGCGGTTTGAATGAACACACATTTCTTGGTAGAATCATGCAGGACTGAAATTTTTGATGTTTTTCTACTCCTCTCATGAGCCCAAACAAGTCTCTAAAAGCATGAGTTTGCAACTACTTTACTTTTGGAGAAAATTCAAAACATTCATTATTCAATAGAGCCCAATAGCAAAAACCAGCGTTTTGAATGAAGAATCACATTTCTTGGTAGAATCATGCAGGATTGAAATTTTTGATGGTTTTTTACTCCTCTCAACAGCCCAAACAAGTTTCTAAAAGGATGAGTTTGCAACTACTTTACTTTTGGAGAAAATTCAAAACATTCATTATTCAATAGGGCCCAAACTATCAAAAACCAGCGGTTTCAATGAACACACATTTCTTGGTAGAATCATGCAGGACTGAAATTTTTGATGTTTTTCTACTCCTTCCATGAGCCCAAACAAGTCTCTAAAAGCATGAGTTTGCAACTACTTTACTTTTGGAGAAAATTCAAAACATTCATTATTCAATAGAGCCCAATAGCAAAAATCAGGTTTTGAATGAAGAATCACATTTCTTGGTAAAATCATGCAGGATTGAAATTTTTGATGGTTTTTTACTCCTCTCAACAGCCCAAACAAGTTTCTAAAAGGATGAGTTTGCAACTACTTTACTTTTGGAGAAAATTCAAAACATTCATTATTCAATAGGGCCCAAACTATCAAAAACCAGCGGTTTCAATGAACACACATTTCTTGGTAGAATCATGCAGGACTGAAATTTTTGATGTTTTTCTACTCCTCTCATGAGCCCAAACAAGTCTCTAAAAGCATGAGTTTGCAACTACTTTACTTTTGGAGAAAATTCAAAACATTCATTATTCAATAGAGCCCAATAGCAAAAATCAGGTTTTGAATGAAGAATCACATTTCTTGGTAGAATCATGCAGGATTGAAATTTTTGATGGTTTTTTACTCCTCTCAACAGCCCAAACAAGTTTCTAAAAGGATGAGTTTGTAACTACTTTACTTTTGGAGAAAATTCAAAACATTCATTATTCAATAGGGCCCAAACTATCAAAAACCAGCGGTTTCAATGAACACATATTTCTTGGTAGAATCATGCAGGACTGAAATTTTTGATGTTTTTCTACTCCTCTCATGAGCCCAAACAAGTCTCTAAAAGCATGAGTTTGCAACTACTTTACTTTTGGAGAAAATTCAAAACATTCATTATTCAATAGAGCCCAATAGCAAAAATCAGGTTTTGAATGAAGAACCACATTTCTTGGTAAAATCATGCAGGATTGAAATTTTTGATGGTTTTTTACTCCTCTCAACAGCCCAAACAAGTTTCTAAAAGGATGAGTTTGCAACTACTTTACTTTTGGAGAAAATTCAAAACATTCATTATTCAATAGGGCCCAAACTATCAAAAACCAGCGGTTTGAATGAACACACATTTCTTGTTAGAATCATGCAGGACTGAAATTTTTGATGTTTTTCTACTTCTCTCATGAGCCCAAACAAGTCTCTAAAAGCATGAGTTTGCAACTACTTTACTTTTGGAGAAAATTCAAAACATTCATTATTCAATAGAGCCCAATAGCAAAAATCAGGTTTTGAATGAAGAATCACATTTCTTGGTAGAATCATGCAGGATTGAAATTTTTGATGGTTTTTTACTCCTCTCAACAGCCCAAACAAGTTTCTAAAAGGATGAGTTTGCAACTACTTTACTTTTGGAGAAAATTCAAAACATTCATTATTCAATAGGGCCCAAACTATCAAAAACCAGCGGTTTCAATGAACACACATTTCTTGGTAGAATCATGCAGGACTGAAATTTTTGATGTTTTTCTACTCCTTCCATGAGCCCAAACAAGTCTCTAAAAGCATGAGTTTGCAACTACTTTACTTTTGGAGAAAATTCAAAACATTCATTATTCAATAGAGCCCAATAGCAAAAATCAGGTTTTGAATGAAGAATCACATTTCTTGGTAAAATCATGCAGGATTGAAATTTTTGATGGTTTTTTACTCCTCTCAACAGCCCAAACAAGTTTCTAAAAGGATGAGTTTGCAACTACTTTACTTTTGGAGAAAATTCAAAACATTCATTATTCAATAGGGCCCAAACTATCAAAAACCAGCGGTTTGAATGAACACACATTTCTTGGTAGAATCATGCAGGACTGAAATTTTTGATGTTTTTCTACTCCTCTCATGAGCCCAAACAAGTCTCTAAAAGCATGAGTTTGCAACTACTTTACTTTTGGAGAAAATTCAAAACATTCATTATTCAATAGAGCCCAATAGCAAAAACCAGCGTTTTGAATGAAGAATCACATTTCTTGGTAGAATCATGCAGGATTGAAATTTTTGATGGTTTTTTACTCCTCTCAACAGCCCAAACAAGTTTCTAAAAGGATGAGTTTGCAACTACTTTACTTTTGGAGAAAATTCAAAACATTCATTATTCAATAGGGCCCAAACTATCAAAAACCAGCGGTTTCAATGAACACACATTTCTTGGTAGAATCATGCAGGACTGAAATTTTTGATGTTTTTCTACTCCTTCCATGAGCCCAAACAAGTCTCTAAAAGCATGAGTTTGCAACTACTTTACTTTTGGAGAAAATTCAAAACATTCATTATTCAATAGAGCCCAATAGCAAAAATCAGGTTTTGAATGAAGAATCACATTTCTTGGTAAAATCATGCAGGATTGAAATTTTTGATGGTTTTTTACTCCTCTCAACAGCCCAAACAAGTTTCTAAAAGGATGAGTTTGCAACTACTTTACTTTTGGAGAAAATTCAAAACATTCATTATTCAATAGGGCCCAAACTATCAAAAACCAGCGGTTTCAATGAACACACATTTCTTGGTAGAATCATGCAGGACTGAAATTTTTGATGTATTTCTACTCCTCTCATGAGCCCAAACAAGTCTCTAAAAGCATGAGTTTGCAACTACTTTACTTTTGGAGAAAATTCAAAACATTCATTATTCAATAGAGCCCAATAGCAAAAATCAGGTTTTGAATGAAGAATCACATTTCTTGGTAGAATCATGCAGGATTGAAATTTTTGATGGTTTTTTACTCCTCTCAACAGCCCAAACAAGTTTCTAAAAGGATGAGTTTGTAACTACTTTACTTTTGGAGAAAATTCAAAACATTCATTATTCAATAGGGCCCAAACTATCAAAAACCAGCGGTTTCAATGAACACATATTTCTTGGTAGAATCATGCAGGACTGAAATTTTTGATGTTTTTCTACTCCTCTCATGAGCCCAAACAAGTCTCTAAAAGCATGAGTTTGCAACTACTTTACTTTTGGAGAAAATTCAAAACATTCATTATTCAATAGAGCCCAATAGCAAAAATCAGGTTTTGAATGAAGAACCACATTTCTTGGTAAAATCATGCAGGATTGAAATTTTTGATGGTTTTTTACTCCTCTCAACAGCCCAAACAAGTTTCTAAAAGGATGAGTTTGCAACTACTTTACTTTTGGAGAAAATTCAAAACATTCATTATTCAATAGGGCCCAAACTATCAAAAACCAGCGGTTTGAATGAACACACATTTCTTGTTAGAATCATGCAGGACTGAAATTTTTGATGTTTTTCTACTTCTCTCATGAGCCCAAACAAGTCTCTAAAAGCATGAGTTTGCAACTACTTTACTTTTGGAGAAAATTCAAAACATTCATTATTCAATAGAGCCCAATAGCAAAAATCAGGTTTTGAATGAAGAATCACATTTCTTGGTAGAATCATGCAGGATTGAAATTTTTGATGGTTTTTTACTCCTCTCAACAGCCCAAACAAGTTTCTAAAAGGATGAGTTTGCAACTACTTTACTTTTGGAGAAAATTCAAAACATTCATTATTCAATAGGGCCCAAACTATCAAAAACCAGCGGTTTCAATGAACACACATTTCTTGGTAGAATCATGCAGGACTGAAATTTTTGATGTTTTTCTACTCCTTCCATGAGCCCAAACAAGTCTCTAAAAGCATGAGTTTGCAACTACTTTACTTTTGGAGAAAATTCAAAACATTCATTATTCAATAGAGCCCAATAGCAAAAATCAGGTTTTGAATGAAGAATCACATTTCTTGGTAAAATCATGCAGGATTGAAATTTTTGATGGTTTTTTACTCCTCTCAACAGCCCAAACAAGTTTCTAAAAGGATGAGTTTGCAACTACTTTACTTTTGGAGAAAATTCAAAACATTCATTATTCAATAGGGCCCAAACTATCAAAAACCAGCGGTTTCAATGAACACACATTTCTTGGTAGAATCATGCAGGACTGAAATTTTTGATGTTTTTCTACTCCTCTCATGAGCCCAAACAAGTCTCTAAAAGCATGAGTTTGCAACTACTTTACTTTTGGAGAAAATTCAAAACATTCATTATTCAATAGAGCCCAATAGCAAAAATCAGGTTTTGAATGAAGAATCACATTTCTTGGTAGAATCATGCAGGATTGAAATTTTTGATGGTTTTTTACTCCTCTCAACAGCCCAAACAAGTTTCTAAAAGGATGAGTTTGTAACTACTTTACTTTTGGAGAAAATTCAAAACATTCATTATTCAATAGGGCCCAAACTATCAAAAACCAGCGGTTTCAATGAACACATATTTCTTGGTAGAATCATGCAGGACTGAAATTTTTGATGTTTTTCTACTCCTCTCATGAGCCCAAACAAGTCTCTAAAAGCATGAGTTTGCAACTACTTTACTTTTGGAGAAAATTCAAAACATTCATTATTCAATAGAGCCCAATAGCAAAAATCAGGTTTTGAATGAAGAACCACATTTCTTGGTAAAATCATGCAGGATTGAAATTTTTGATGGTTTTTTACTCCTCTCAACAGCCCAAACAAGTTTCTAAAAGGATGAGTTTGCAACTACTTTACTTTTGGAGAAAATTCAAAACATTCATTATTCAATAGGGCCCAAACTATCAAAAACCAGCGGTTTGAATGAACACACATTTCTTGTTAGAATCATGCAGGACTGAAATTTTTGATGTTTTTCTACTTCTCTCATGAGCCCAAACAAGTCTCTAAAAGCATGAGTTTGCAACTACTTTACTTTTGGAGAAAATTCAAAACATTCATTATTCAATAGAGCCCAATAGCAAAAATCAGGTTTTGAATGAAGAATCACATTTCTTGGTAGAATCATGCAGGATTGAAATTTTTGATGGTTTTTTACTCCTCTTAACAGCCCAAACAAGTTTCTAAAAGGATGAGTTTGCAACTACTTTACTTTTGGAGAAAATTCAAAACATTCATTATTCAATAGGGCCCAAACTATCAAAAACCAGCGGTTTCAATGAACACACATTTCTTGGTAGAATCATGCAGGACTGAAATTTTTGATGTTTTTCTACTCCTTCCATGAGCCCAAACAAGTCTCTAAAAGCATGAGTTTGCAACTACTTTACTTTTGGAGAAAATTCAAAACATTCATTATTCAATAGAGCCCAATAGCAAAAATCAGGTTTTGAATGAAGAATCACATTTCTTGGTAAAATCATGCAGGATTGAAATTTTTGATGGTTTTTTACTCCTCTCAACAGCCCAAACAAGTTTCTAAAAGGATGAGTTTGCAACTACTTTACTTTTGGAGAAAATTCAAAACATTCATTATTCAATAGGGCCCAAACTATCAAAAACCAGCGGTTTCAATGAACACACATTTCTTGGTAGAATCATGCAGGACTGAAATTTTTGATGTTTTTCTACTCCTCTCATGAGCCCAAACAAGTCTCTAAAAGCATGAGTTTGCAACTACTTTACTTTTGGAGAAAATTCAAAACATTCATTATTCAATAGAGCCCAATAGCAAAAATCAGGTTTTGAATGAAGAATCACATTTCTTGGTAGAATCATGCAGGATTGAAATTTTTGATGGTTTTTTACTCCTCTCAACAGCCCAAACAAGTTTCTAAAAGGATGAGTTTGTAACTACTTTACTTTTGGAGAAAATTCAAAACATTCATTATTCAATAGGGCCCAAACTATCAAAAACCAGCGGTTTCAATGAACACATATTTCTTGGTAGAATCATGCAGGACTGAAATTTTTGATGTTTTTCTACTCCTCTCATGAGCCCAAACAAGTCTCTAAAAGCATGAGTTTGCAACTACTTTACTTTTGGAGAAAATTCAAAACATTCATTATTCAATAGAGCCCAATAGCAAAAATCAGGTTTTGAATGAAGAACCACATTTCTTGGTAAAATCATGCAGGATTGAAATTTTTGATGGTTTTTTACTCCTCTCAACAGCCCAAACAAGTTTCTAAAAGGATGAGTTTGCAACTACTTTACTTTTGGAGAAAATTCAAAACATTCATTATTCAATAGGGCCCAAACTATCAAAAACCAGCGGTTTGAATGAACACACATTTCTTGTTAGAATCATGCAGGACTGAAATTTTTGATGTTTTTCAACTTCTCTCATGAGCACAAACAAGTCTCTAAAAGCATGAGTTTGCAACTACTTTACTTTTGGAGAAAATTCAAAACATTCATTATTCAATAGAGCCCAATAGCAAAAATCAGGTTTTGAATGAAGAATCACATTTCTTGGTAGAATCATGCAGGATTGAAATTTTTGATGGTTTTTTACTCCTCTCAACAGCCCAAACAAGTTTCTAAAAGGATGAGTTTGCAACTACTTTACTTTTGGAGAAAATTCAAAACATTCATTATTCAATAGGGCCCAAACTATCAAAAACCAGCGGTTTCAATGAACACACATTTCTTGGTAGAATCATGCAGGACTGAAATTTTTGATGTTTTTCTACTCCTCTCATGAGCCCAAACAAGTCTCTAAAAGCATGAGTTTGCAACTACTTTACTTTTGGAGAAAATTCAAAACATTCATTATTCAATAGAGCCCAAGAGCAAAAACCAGCGTTTTGAATGAAGAATCACATTTCTTGGTAGAATCATGCAGGATTGAAATTTTTGATGGTTTTTTACTCCTCTCAACAGCCCAAACAAGTTTCTAAAAGGATGAGTTTGCAACTACTTTACTTTTGGAGAAAATTCAAAACATTCATTATTCAATAGGGCCCAAACTATCAAAAACCAGCGGTTTCAATGAACACACATTTCTTGGTAGAATCATGCAGGACTGAAATTTTTGATGTTTTTCTACTCCTCTCATGAGCCCAAACAAGTCTCTAAAAGCATGAGTTTGCAACTACTTTACTTTTGGAGAAAATTCAAAACATTCATTACTCAAAAGAGCCCAATAGCAAAAACCAGCGTTTTGAATGAAGAATCACATTTCTTGGTAGAATCATGCAGGATTGAAATTTTTGATGGTTTTTTACTCCTCTCAACAGCCCAAACAAGTTTCTAAAAGGATGATTTTGCAACTACTTTACTTTTGGAGAAAATTCAAAACATTCATTATTCAATAGGGCCCAAACTATCAAAAACCAGCGGTTTCAATGAACACACATTTCTTGGTAGAATCATGCAGGACTGAAATTTTTGATGTTTTTCTACTCCTCTCATGAGCCCAAACAAGTCTCTAAAAGCATGAGTTTGCAACTACATTACTTTTGGAGAAAATTCAAAACATTCATTATTCAATAGAGCCCAATAGCAAAAATCAGGTTTTGAATGAAGAATCACATTTCTTGGTAGAATCATGCAGGATTGAAATTTTTGATGGTTTTTTACTCCTCTCAACAGCCCAAACAAGTTTCTAAAAGGATGAGTTTGCAACTACTTTACTTTTGGAGAAAATTCAAAACATTCATTATTCAATAGGGCCCAAACTATCAAAAACCAGCGGTTTCAATGAACACACATTTCTTGGTAGAATCATGCAGGACTGAAATTTTTGATGTTTTTCTACTCCTCTCATGAGCCCAAACAAGTCTCTAAAAGCATGAGTTTGCAACTACTTTACTTTTGGAGAAAATTCAAAACATTCATTATTCAATAGAGCCCAATAGCAAAAATCAGGTTTTGAATGAAGAATCACATTTCTTGGTAAAATCATGCAGGATTGAAATTTTTGATGGTTTTTTACTCCTCTCAACAGCCCAAACAAGTTTCTAAAAGGATGAGTTTGCAACTACTTTACTTTTGGAGAAAATTCAAAACATTCATTATTCAATAGGGCCCAAACTATCAAAAACCAGCGGTTTCAATGAACACACATTTCTTGGTAGAATCATGCAGGACTGAAATTTTTGATGTTTTTCTACTCCTCTCATGAGCCCAAACAAGTCTCTAAAAGCATGAGTTTGCAACTACTTTACTTTTGGAGAAAATTCAAAACATTCATTATTCAATAGAGCCCAATAGCAAAAATCAGGTTTTGAATGAAGAATCACATTTCTTGGTAAAATCATGCAGGATTGAAATTTTTGATGGTTTTTTACTCCTCTCAACAGCCCAAACAAGTTTCTAAAAGGATGAGTTTGCAACTACTTTACTTTTGGAGAAAATTCAAAACATTCATTATTCAATAGGGCCCAAACTATCAAAAACCAGCGGTTTCAATGAACACACATTTCTTGGTAGAATCATGCAGGACTGAAATTTTTGATGTTTTTCTACTCCTCTCATGAGCCCAAACAAGTCTCTAAAAGCATGAGTTTGCAACTACTTTACTTTTGGAGAAAATTCAAAACATTCATTACTCAAAAGAGCCCAATAGCAAAAACCAGCGTTTTGAATGAAGAATCACATTTCTTGGTAGAATCATGCAGGATTGAAATTTTTGATGGTTTTTTACTCCTCTCAACAGCCCAAACAAGTTTCTAAAAGGATGAGTTTGCAACTACTTTACTTTTGGAGAAAATTCAAAACATTCATTATTCAATAGGGCCCAAACTATCAAAAACCAGCGGTTTCAATGAACACACATTTCTTGGTAGAATCATGCAGGACTGAAATTTTTGATGTTTTTCTACTCCTCTCATGAGCCCAAACAAGTCTCTAAAAGCATGAGTTTGCAACTACTTTACTTTTGGAGAAAATTCAAAACATTCATTATTCAATAGAGCCCAATAGCAAAAATCAGGTTTTGAATGAAGAATCGCATTTCTTGGTAGAATCATGCAGGATTGAAATTTTTGATGGTTTTTTACTCCTCTCAACAGCCCAAACAAGTTTCTAAAAGGATGAGTTTGTAACTACTTTACTTTTGGAGAAGATTCAAAACATTCATTATTCAATAGGGCCCAAACTATCAAAAACCAGCGGTTTCAATGAACACACATTTCTTGGTAGAATCATGCAGGACTGAAATTTTTGATGTTTTTCTACTCCTCTCATGAGCCCAAACAAGTCTCTAAAAGCATGAGTTTGCAACTACTTTACTTTTGGAGAAAATTCAAAACATTCATTATTCAATAGAGCCCAATAGCAAAAATCAGGTTTTGAATGAAGAACCACATTTCTTGGTAAAATCATGCAGGATTGAAATTTTTGATGGTTTTTTACTCCTCTCAACAGCCCAAACAAGTTTCTAAAAGGATGAGTTTGCAACTACTTTACTTTTGGAGAAAATTCAAAACATTCATTATTCAATAGGGCCCAAACTATCAAAAACCAGCGGTTTCAATGAACACACATTTCTTGGTAGAATCATGCAGGACTGAAATTTTTGATGTTTTTCTACTTCTCTCATGAGCCCAAACAAGTCTCTAAAAGCATGAGTTTGCAACTACTTTACTTTTGGAGAAAATTCAAAACATTCATTATTCAATAGAGCCCAATAGCAAAAATCAGGTTTTGAATGAAGAATCACATTTCTTGGTAGAATCATGCAGGATTGAAATTTTTGATGGTTTTTTACTCCTCTCAACAGCCCAAACAAGTTTCTAAAAGGATGAGTTTGCAACTACTTTACTTTTGGAGAAAATTCAAAACATTCATTATTCAATAGGGCCCAAACTATCAAAAACCAGCGGTTTCAATGAACACACATTTCTTGGTAGAATCATGCAGGACTGAAATTTTTGATGTTTTTCTACTCCTCTCATGAGCCCAAACAAGTCTCTAAAAGCATGAGTTTGCAACTACTTTACTTTTGGAGAAAATTCAAAACATTCACTATTCAATAGAGCCCAATAGCAAAAATCAGGTTTTGAATGAAGAATCACATTTCTTGGTAAAATCATGCAGGATTGAAATTTTTGATGGTTTTTTACTCCTCTCAACAGCCCAAACAAGTTTCTAAAAGGATGAGTTTGCAACTACTTTACTTTTGGAGAAAATTCAAAACATTCATTATTCAATAGGGCCCAAACTATCAAAAACCAGCGGTTTGAATGAACACACATTTCTTGGTAGAATCATGCAGGACTGAAATTTTTGATGTTTTTCTACTCCTCTCATGAGCCCAAACAAGTCTCTAAAAGCATGAGTTTGCAACTACTTTACTTTTGGAGAAAATTCAAAACATTCATTATTCAATAGAGCCCAATAGCAAAAACCAGCGTTTTGAATGAAGAATCACATTTCTTGGTAGAATCATGCAGGATTGAAATTTTTGATGGTTTTTTACTCCTCTCAACAGCCCAAACAAGTTTCTAAAAGGATGAGTTTGCAACTACTTTACTTTTGGAGAAAATTCAAAACATTCATTATTCAATAGGGCCCAAACTATCAAAAACCAGCGGTTTCAATGAACACACATTTCTTGGTAGAATCATGCAGGACTGAAATTTTTGATGTTTTTCTACTCCTTCCATGAGCCCAAACAAGTCTCTAAAAGCATGAGTTTGCAACTACTTTACTTTTGGAGAAAATTCAAAACATTCATTATTCAATAGAGCCCAATAGCAAAAATCAGGTTTTGAATGAAGAATCACATTTCTTGGTAAAATCATGCAGGATTGAAATTTTTGATGGTTTTTTACTCCTCTCAACAGCCCAAACAAGTTTCTAAAAGGATGAGTTTGCAACTACTTTACTTTTGGAGAAAATTCAAAACATTCATTATTCAATAGGGCCCAAACTATCAAAAACCAGCGGTTTCAATGAACACACATTTCTTGGTAGAATCATGCAGGACTGAAATTTTTGATGTTTTTCTACTCCTCTCATGAGCCCAAACAAGTCTCTAAAAGCATGAGTTTGCAACTACTTTACTTTTGGAGAAAATTCAAAACATTCATTATTCAATAGAGCCCAATAGCAAAAATCAGGTTTTGAATGAAGAATCACATTTCTTGGTAGAATCATGCAGGATTGAAATTTTTGATGGTTTTTTACTCCTCTCAACAGCCCAAACAAGTTTCTAAAAGGATGAGTTTGTAACTACTTTACTTTTGGAGAAAATTCAAAACATTCATTATTCAATAGGGCCCAAACTATCAAAAACCAGCGGTTTCAATGAACACATATTTCTTGGTAGAATCATGCAGGACTGAAATTTTTGATGTTTTTCTACTCCTCTCATGAGCCCAAACAAGTCTCTAAAAGCATGAGTTTGCAACTACTTTACTTTTGGAGAAAATTCAAAACATTCATTATTCAATAGAGCCCAATAGCAAAAATCAGGTTTTGAATGAAGAACCACATTTCTTGGTAAAATCATGCAGGATTGAAATTTTTGATGGTTTTTTACTCCTCTCAACAGCCCAAACAAGTTTCTAAAAGGATGAGTTTGCAACTACTTTACTTTTGGAGAAAATTCAAAACATTCATTATTCAATAGGGCCCAAACTATCAAAAACCAGCGGTTTGAATGAACACACATTTCTTGTTAGAATCATGCAGGACTGAAATTTTTGATGTTTTTCTACTTCTCTCATGAGCCCAAACAAGTCTCTAAAAGCATGAGTTTGCAACTACTTTACTTTTGGAGAAAATTCAAAACATTCATTATTCAATAGAGCCCAATAGCAAAAATCAGGTTTTGAATGAAGAATCACATTTCTTGGTAGAATCATGCAGGATTGAAATTTTTGATGGTTTTTTACTCCTCTCAACAGCCCAAACAAGTTTCTAAAAGGATGAGTTTGCAACTACTTTACTTTTGGAGAAAATTCAAAACATTCATTATTCAATAGGGCCCAAACTATCAAAAACCAGCGGTTTCAATGAACACACATTTCTTGGTAGAATCATGCAGGACTGAAATTTTTGATGTTTTTCTACTCCTTCCATGAGCCCAAACAAGTCTCTAAAAGCATGAGTTTGCAACTACTTTACTTTTGGAGAAAATTCAAAACATTCATTATTCAATAGAGCCCAATAGCAAAAATCAGGTTTTGAATGAAGAATCACATTTCTTGGTAAAATCATGCAGGATTGAAATTTTTGATGGTTTTTTACTCCTCTCAACAGCCCAAACAAGTTTCTAAAAGGATGAGTTTGCAACTACTTTACTTTTGGAGAAAATTCAAAACATTCATTATTCAATAGGGCCCAAACTATCAAAAACCAGCGGTTTCAATGAACACACATTTCTTGGTAGAATCATGCAGGACTGAAATTTTTGATGTTTTTCTACTCCTCTCATGAGCCCAAACAAGTCTCTAAAAGCATGAGTTTGCAACTACTTTACTTTTGGAGAAAATTCAAAACATTCATTATTCAATAGAGCCCAATAGCAAAAATCAGGTTTTGAATGAAGAATCACATTTCTTGGTAGAATCATGCAGGATTGAAATTTTTGATGGTTTTTTACTCCTCTCAACAGCCCAAACAAGTTTCTAAAAGGATGAGTTTGTAACTACTTTACTTTTGGAGAAAATTCAAAACATTCATTATTCAATAGGGCCCAAACTATCAAAAACCAGCGGTTTCAATGAACACATATTTCTTGGTAGAATCATGCAGGACTGAAATTTTTGATGTTTTTCTACTCCTCTCATGAGCCCAAACAAGTCTCTAAAAGCATGAGTTTGCAACTACTTTACTTTTGGAGAAAATTCAAAACATTCATTATTCAATAGAGCCCAATAGCAAAAATCAGGTTTTGAATGAAGAACCACATTTCTTGGTAAAATCATGCAGGATTGAAATTTTTGATGGTTTTTTACTCCTCTCAACAGCCCAAACAAGTTTCTAAAAGGATGAGTTTGCAACTACTTTACTTTTGGAGAAAATTCAAAACATTCATTATTCAATAGGGCCCAAACTATCAAAAACCAGCGGTTTGAATGAACACACATTTCTTGTTAGAATCATGCAGGACTGAAATTTTTGATGTTTTTCTACTTCTCTCATGAGCCCAAACAAGTCTCTAAAAGCATGAGTTTGCAACTACTTTACTTTTGGAGAAAATTCAAAACATTCATTATTCAATAGAGCCCAATAGCAAAAATCAGGTTTTGAATGAAGAATCACATTTCTTGGTAGAATCATGCAGGATTGAAATTTTTGATGGTTTTTTACTCCTCTTAACAGCCCAAACAAGTTTCTAAAAGGATGAGTTTGCAACTACTTTACTTTTGGAGAAAATTCAAAACATTCATTATTCAATAGGGCCCAAACTATCAAAAACCAGCGGTTTCAATGAACACACATTTCTTGGTAGAATCATGCAGGACTGAAATTTTTGATGTTTTTCTACTCCTTCCATGAGCCCAAACAAGTCTCTAAAAGCATGAGTTTGCAACTACTTTACTTTTGGAGAAAATTCAAAACATTCATTATTCAATAGAGCCCAATAGCAAAAATCAGGTTTTGAATGAAGAATCACATTTCTTGGTAAAATCATGCAGGATTGAAATTTTTGATGGTTTTTTACTCCTCTCAACAGCCCAAACAAGTTTCTAAAAGGATGAGTTTGCAACTACTTTACTTTTGGAGAAAATTCAAAACATTCATTATTCAATAGGGCCCAAACTATCAAAAACCAGCGGTTTCAATGAACACACATTTCTTGGTAGAATCATGCAGGACTGAAATTTTTGATGTTTTTCTACTCCTCTCATGAGCCCAAACAAGTCTCTAAAAGCATGAGTTTGCAACTACTTTACTTTTGGAGAAAATTCAAAACATTCATTATTCAATAGAGCCCAATAGCAAAAATCAGGTTTTGAATGAAGAATCACATTTCTTGGTAAAATCATGCAGGATTGAAATTTTTGATGGTTTTTTACTCCTCTCAACAGCCCAAACAAGTTTCTAAAAGGATGAGTTTGCAACTACTTTACTTTTGGAGAAAATTCAAAACATTCATTATTCAATAGGGCCCAAACTATCAAAAACCAGCGGTTTCAATGAACACACATTTCTTGGTAGAATCATGCAGGACTGAAATTTTTGATGTTTTTCTACTCCTCTCATGAGCCCAAACAAGTCTCTAAAAGCATGAGTTTGCAACTACTTTACTTTTGGAGAAAATTCAAAACATTCATTATTCAATAGAGCCCAATAGCAAAAATCAGGTTTTGAATGAAGAATCACATTTCTTGGTAGAATCATGCAGGATTGAAATTTTTGATGGTTTTTTACTCCTCTCAACAGCCCAAACAAGTTTCTAAAAGGATGAGTTTGTAACTACTTTACTTTTGGAGAAAATTCAAAACATTCATTATTCAATAGGGCCCAAACTATCAAAAACCAGCGGTTTCAATGAACACATATTTCTTGGTAGAATCATGCAGGACTGAAATTTTTGATGTTTTTCTACTCCTCTCATGAGCCCAAACAAGTCTCTAAAAGCATGAGTTTGCAACTACTTTACTTTTGGAGAAAATTCAAAACATTCATTATTCAATAGAGCCCAATAGCAAAAATCAGGTTTTGAATGAAGAACCACATTTCTTGGTAAAATCATGCAGGATTGAAATTTTTGATGGTTTTTTACTCCTCTCAACAGCCCAAACAAGTTTCTAAAAGGATGAGTTTGCAACTACTTTACTTTTGGAGAAAATTCAAAACATTCATTATTCAATAGGGCCCAAACTATCAAAAACCAGCGGTTTGAATGAACACACATTTCTTGTTAGAATCATGCAGGACTGAAATTTTTGATGTTTTTCAACTTCTCTCATGAGCACAAACAAGTCTCTAAAAGCATGAGTTTGCAACTACTTTACTTTTGGAGAAAATTCAAAACATTCATTATTCAATAGAGCCCAATAGCAAAAATCAGGTTTTGAATGAAGAATCACATTTCTTGGTAGAATCATGCAGGATTGAAATTTTTGATGGTTTTTTACTCCTCTCAACAGCCCAAACAAGTTTCTAAAAGGATGAGTTTGCAACTACTTTACTTTTGGAGAAAATTCAAAACATTCATTATTCAATAGGGCCCAAACTATCAAAAACCAGCGGTTTCAATGAACACACATTTCTTGGTAGAATCATGCAGGACTGAAATTTTTGATGTTTTTCTACTCCTCTCATGAGCCCAAACAAGTCTCTAAAAGCATGAGTTTGCAACTACTTTACTTTTGGAGAAAATTCAAAACATTCATTATTCAATAGAGCCCAAGAGCAAAAACCAGCGTTTTGAATGAAGAATCACATTTCTTGGTAGAATCATGCAGGATTGAAATTTTTGATGGTTTTTTACTCCTCTCAACAGCCCAAACAAGTTTCTAAAAGGATGAGTTTGCAACTACTTTACTTTTGGAGAAAATTCAAAACATTCATTATTCAATAGGGCCCAAACTATCAAAAACCAGCGGTTTCAATGAACACACATTTCTTGGTAGAATCATGCAGGACTGAAATTTTTGATGTTTTTCTACTCCTCTCATGAGCCCAAACAAGTCTCTAAAAGCATGAGTTTGCAACTACTTTACTTTTGGAGAAAATTCAAAACATTCATTATTCAATAGAGCCCAATAGCAAAAATCAGGTTTTGAATGAAGAATCACATTTCTTGGTAGAATCATGCAGGATTGAAATTTTTGATGGTTTTTTACTCCTCTCAACAGCCCAAACAAGTTTCTAAAAGGATGAGTTTGTAACTACTTTACTTTTGGAGAAAATTCAAAACATTCATTATTCAATAGGGCCCAAACTATCAAAAACCAGCGGTTTCAATGAACACATATTTCTTGGTAGAATCATGCAGGACTGAAATTTTTGATGTTTTTCTACTCCTCTCATGAGCCCAAACAAGTCTCTAAAAGCATGAGTTTGCAACTACTTTACTTTTGGAGAAAATTCAAAACATTCATTATTCAATAGAGCCCAATAGCAAAAATCAGGTTTTGAATGAAGAACCACATTTCTTGGTAAAATCATGCAGGATTGAAATTTTTGATGGTTTTTTACTCCTCTCAACAGCCCAAACAAGTTTCTAAAAGGATGAGTTTGCAACTACTTTACTTTTGGAGAAAATTCAAAACATTCATTATTCAATAGGGCCCAAACTATCAAAAACCAGCGGTTTCAATGAACACACATTTCTTGGTAGAATCATGCAGGACTGAAATTTTTGATGTTTTTCTACTTCTCTCATGAGCCCAAACAAGTCTCTAAAAGCATGAGTTTGCAACTACTTTACTTTTGGAGAAAATTCAAAACATTCATTATTCAATAGAGCCCAATAGCAAAAATCAGGTTTTGAATGAAGAATCACATTTCTTGGTAGAATCATGCAGGATTGAAATTTTTGATGGTTTTTTACTCCTCTCAACAGCCCAAACAAGTTTCTAAAAGGATCAGTTTGCAACTACTTTACTTTTGGAGAAAATTCAAAACATTCATTATTCAATAGGGCCCAAACTATCAAAAACCAGCGGTTTCAATGAACACACATTTCTTGGTAGAATCATGCAGGATTGAAATTTTTGATGTTTTTCTACTCCTCTCATGAGCCCAAACAAGTCTCTAAAAGCATGAGTTTGCAACTACTTTACTTTTGGAGAATATTCAAAACATTCATTATTCAATAGAGCCCAATAGCAAAAATCAGGTTTTGAATGAAGAATCACATTTCTTGGTAAAATCATGCAGGATTGAAATTTTTGATGGTTTTTTACTCCTCTCAACAGCCCAAACAAGTTTCTAAAAGGATGAGTTTGCAACTACTTTACTTTTGGAGAAAATTCAAAACATTCATTATTCAATAGGGCCCAAACTATCAAAAACCAGCGGTTTCAATGAACACACATTTCTTGGTAGAATCATGCAGGACTGAAATTTTTGATGTTTTTCTACTCCTCTCATGAGCCCAAACAAGTCTCTAAAAGCATGAGTTTGCAACTACTTTACTTTTGGAGAAAATTCAAAACATTCACTATTCAATAGAGCCCAATAGCAAAAATCAGGTTTTGAATGAAGAATCACATTTCTTGGTAAAATCATGCAGGATTGAAATTTTTGATGGTTTTTTACTCCTCTCAACAGCCCAAACAAGTTTCTAAAAGGATGAGTTTGCAACTACTTTACTTTTGGAGAAAATTCAAAACATTCATTATTCAATAGGGCCCAAACTATCAAAAACCAGCGGTTTCAATGAACACACATTTCTTGGTAGAATCATGCAGGACTGAAATTTTTGATGTTTTTCTACTCCTCTCATGAGCCCAAACAAGTCTCTAAAAGCATGAGTTTGCAACTACTTTACTTTTGGAGAAAATTCAAAACATTCATTATTCAATAGAGCCCAATAGCAAAAATCAGGTTTTGAATGAAGAATCACATTTCTTGGTAGAATCATGCAGGATTGAAATTTTTGATGGTTTTTTACTCCTCTCAACAGCCCAAACAAGTTTCTAAAAGGATGAGTTTGCAACTACTTTACTTTTGGAGAAAATTCAAAACATTCATTATTCAATAGGGCCCAAAATATCAAAAACCAGCGGTTTGAATGAACACACATTTCTTGGTAGAATCATGCAGGACTGAAATTTTTGATGTTTTTCTACTCCTCTCATGAGCCCAAACAAGTCTCTAAAAGCATGAGTTTGCAACTACTTTACTTTTGGAGAAAATTCAAAACATTCATTACTCAAAAGAGCCCAATAGCAAAAACCAGCGTTTTGAATGAAGAATCACATTTCTTGGTAGAATCATGCAGGATTGAAATTTTTAATGGTTTTTTACTCCTCTCAACAGCCCAAACAAGTTTCTAAAAGGATGAGTTTGCAACTACTTTACTTTTGGAGAAAATTCAAAACATTCATTATTCAATAGGGCCCAAACTATCAAAAACCAGCGGTTTCAATGAACACACATTTCTTGGTAGAATCATGCAGGACTGAAATTTTTGATGTTTTTCTACTCCTCCCATGAGCCCAAACAAGTCTCTAAAAGCATGAGTTTGCAACTACTTTACTTTTGGAGAAAATTCAAAACATTCATTATTCAATAGAGCCCAATAGCAAAAATCAGGTTTTGAATGAAGAATCACATTTCTTGGTAAAATCATGCAGGATTGAAATTTTTGATGGTTTTTTACTCCTCTCAACAGCCCAAACAAGTTTCTAAAAGGATGAGTTTGCAACTACTTTACTTTTGGAGAAAATTCAAAACATTCATTATTCAATAGGGCCCAAACTATCAAAAACCAGCGGTTTCAATGAACACACATTTCTTGGTAGAATCATGCAGGACTGAAATTTTTGATGTTTTTCTACTCCTCTCATGAGCCCAAACAAGTCTCTAAAAGCATGAGTTTGCAACTACTTTACTTTTGGAGAAAATTCAAAACATTCATTATTCAATAGAGCCCAATAGCAAAAATCAGGTTTTGAATGAAGAATCACATTTCTTGGTAGAATCATGCAGGATTGAAATTTTTGATGGTTTTTTACTCCTCTCAACAGCCCAAACAAGTTTCTAAAAGGATGAGTTTGTAACTACTTTACTTTTGGAGAAAATTCAAAACATTCATTATTCAATAGGGCCCAAACTATCAAAAACCAGCGGTTTCAATGAACACATATTTCTTGGTAGAATCATGCAGGACTGAAATTTTTGATGTTTTTCTACTCCTCTCATGAGCCCAAACAAGTCTCTAAAAGCATGAGTTTGCAACTACTTTACTTTTGGAGAAAATTCAAAACATTCATTATTCAATAGAGCCCAATAGCAAAAATCAGGTTTTGAATGAAGAACCACATTTCTTGGTAAAATCATGCAGGATTGAAATTTTTGATGGTTTTTTACTCCTCTCAACAGCCCAAACAAGTTTCTAAAAGGATGAGTTTGCAACTACTTTACTTTTGGAGAAAATTCAAAACATTCATTATTCAATAGGGCCCAAACTAACAAAAACCAGCGGTTTCAATGAACACACATTTCTTGTTAGAATCATGCAGGACTGAAATTTTTGATGTTTTTCTACTTCTCTCATGAGCCCAAACAAGTCTCTAAAAGCATGAGTTTGCAACTACTTTACTTTTGGAGAAAATTCAAAACATTCATTATTCAATAGAGCCCAATAGCAAAAATCAGGTTTTGAATGAAGAATCACATTTCTTGGTAGAATCATGCAGGATTGAAATTTTTGATGGTTTTTTACTCCTCTCAACAGCCCAAACAAGTTTCTAAAAGGATGAGTTTGCAACTACTTTACTTTTGGAGAAAATTCAAAACATTCATTATTCAATAGGGCCCAAACTATCAAAAACCAGCGGTTTCAATGAACACACATTTCTTGGTAGAATCATGCAGGACTGAAATTTTTGATGTTTTTCTACTCCTCTCATGAGCCCAAACAAGTCTCTAAAAGCATGAGTTTGCAACTACTTTACTTTTGGAGAATATTCAAAACATTCATTATTCAATAGAGCCCAATAGCAAAAATCAGGTTTTGAATGAAGAATCACATTTCTTGGTAAAATCATGCAGGATTGAAATTTTTGATGGTTTTTTACTCCTCTCAACAGCCCAAACAAGTTTCTAAAAGGATGAGTTTGCAACTACTTTACTTTTGGAGAAAATTCAAAACATTCATTATTCAATAGGGCCCAAACTATCAAAAACCAGCGGTTTCAATGAACACACATTTCTTGGTAGAATCATGCAGGACTGAAATTTTTGATGTTTTTCTACTCCTCTCATGAGCCCAAACAAGTCTCTAAAAGCATGAGTTTGCAACTACTTTACTTTTGGAGAAAATTCAAAACATTCACTATTCAATAGAGCCCAATAGCAAAAATCAGGTTTTGAATGAAGAATCACATTTCTTGGTAAAATCATGCAGGATTGAAATTTTTGATGGTTTTTTACTCCTCTCAACAGCCCAAACAAGTTTCTAAAAGGATGAGTTTGCAACTACTTTACTTTTGGAGAAAATTCAAAACATTCATTATTCAATAGGGCCCAAACTATCAAAAACCAGCGGTTTCAATGAACACACATTTCTTGGTAGAATCATGCAGGACTGAAATTTTTGATGTTTTTCTACTCCTCTCATGAGCCCAAACAAGTCTCTAAAAGCATGAGTTTGCAACTACTTTACTTTTGGAGAAAATTCAAAACATTCACTATTCAATAGAGCCCAATAGCAAAAATCAGGTTTTGAATGAAGAATCACATTTCTTGGTAAAATCATGCAGGATTGAAATTTTTGATGGTTTTTTACTCCTCTCAACAGCCCAAACAAGTTTCTAAAAGGATGAGTTTGCAACTACTTTACTTTTGGAGAAAATTCAAAACATTCATTATTCAATAGGGCCCAAACTATCAAAAACCAGCGGTTTCAATGAACACACATTTCTTGGTAGAATCATGCAGGACTGAAATTTTTGATGTTTTTCTACTCCTCTCATGAGCCCAAACAAGTCTCTAAAAGCATGAGTTTGCAACTACTTTACTTTTGGAGAAAATTCAAAACATTCCTTATTCAATAGAGCCCAATAGCAAAAACCAGCGTTTTGAATGAAGAATCACATTTCTTGGTAGAATCATGCAGGATTGAAATTTTTGATGGTTTTTTACTACTCTCAACAGCCCAAACAAGTTTCTAAAAGGATGAGTTTGCAACTACTTTACTTTTGGAGAAAATTCAAAACATTCATTATTCAATAGGGCCCAAACTATCAAAAACCAGCGGTTTCAATGAACACACATTTCTTGGTAGAATCATGCAGGACTGAAATTTTTGATGTTTTTCTACTCCTCTCATGAGCCCAAACAAGTCTCTAAAAGCATGAGTTTGCAACTACTTTACTTTTGGAGAAAATTCAAAACATTCATTATTCAATAGAGCCCAATAGCAAAAATCTGGTTTTGAATGAAGAATCACATTTCTTGGTAGAATCATGCAGGATTGAAATTTTTGATGGTTTTTTACTCCTCTCAACAGCCCAAACAAGTTTCTAAAAGGATGAGTTTGCAACTACTTTACTTTTGGAGAAAATTCAAAACATTCATTATTCAATAGGGCCCAAAATATCAAAAACCAGCGGTTTGAATGAACACACATTTCTTGGTAGAATCATGCAGGACTGAAATTTTTGATGTTTTTCTACTCCTCTCATGAGCCCAAACAAGTCTATAAAAGGATGAGTTTGCAACTACTTTACTTTTGGAGAAAATTCAAAACATTCATTATTCAATAGAGCCCAATAGCAAAAACCAGCGTTTTGAATGAAGAATCACATTTCTTGGTAGAATCATGCAGGATTGAAATTTTTGATGGTTTTTTACTCCTCTCAACAGCCCAAACAAGTTTCTAAAAGGATGAGTTTGCAACTACTTTACTTTTGGAGAAAATTCAAAACATTCATTATTCAATAGGGCCCAAACTATCAAAAACCAGCGGTTTGAATGAACACACATTTCTTGGTAGAATCATGCAGGACTGAAATTTTTGATGTTTTTCTACTCCTCTCATGAGCCCAAACAAGTCTCTAAAAGCATGAGTTTGCAACTACTTTACTTTTGGAGAAAATTCAAAACATTCATTACTCAAAAGAGCCCAATAGCAAAAACCAGCGTTTTGAATGAAGAATCACATTTCTTGGTAGAATCATGCAGGATTGAAATTTTTAATGGTTTTTTACTCCTCTCAACAGCCCAAACAAGTTTCTAAAAGGATGAGTTTGCAACTACTTTACTTTTGGAGAAAATTCAAAACATTCATTATTCAATAGGGCCCAAACTATCAAAAACCAGCGGTTTCAATGAACACACATTTCTTGGTAGAATCATGCAGGACTGAAATTTTTGATGTTTTTCTACTCCTCCCATGAGCCCAAACAAGTCTCTAAAAGCATGAGTTTGCAACTACTTTACTTTTGGAGAAAATTCAAAACATTCATTATTCAATAGAGCCCAATAGCAAAAATCAGGTTTTGAATGAAGAATCACATTTCTTGGTAAAATCATGCAGGATTGAAATTTTTGATGGTTTTTTACTCCTCTCAACAGCCCAAACAAGTTTCTAAAAGGATGAGTTTGCAACTACTTTACTTTTGGAGAAAATTCAAAACATTCATTATTCAATAGGGCCCAAACTATCAAAAACCAGCGGTTTCAATGAACACACATTTCTTGGTAGAATCATGCAGGACTGAAATTTTTGATGTTTTTCTACTCCTCTCATGAGCCCAAACAAGTCTCTAAAAGCATGAGTTTGCAACTACTTTACTTTTGGAGAAAATTCAAAACATTCATTATTCAATAGAGCCCAATAGCAAAAATCAGGTTTTGAATGAAGAATCACATTTCTTGGTAGAATCATGCAGGATTGAAATTTTTGATGGTTTTTTACTCCTCTCAACAGCCCAAACAAGTTTCTAAAAGGATGAGTTTGTAACTACTTTACTTTTGGAGAAAATTCAAAACATTCATTATTCAATAGGGCCCAAACTATCAAAAACCAGCGGTTTCAATGAACACATATTTCTTGGTAGAATCATGCAGGACTGAAATTTTTGATGTTTTTCTACTCCTCTCATGAGCCCAAACAAGTCTCTAAAAGCATGAGTTTGCAACTACTTTACTTTTGGAGAAAATTCAAAACATTCATTATTCAATAGAGCCCAATAGCAAAAATCAGGTTTTGAATGAAGAACCACATTTCTTGGTAAAATCATGCAGGATTGAAATTTTTGATGGTTTTTTACTCCTCTCAACAGCCCAAACAAGTTTCTAAAAGGATGAGTTTGCAACTACTTTACTTTTGGAGAAAATTCAAAACATTCATTATTCAATAGGGCCCAAACTATCAAAAACCAGCGGTTTCAATGAACACACATTTCTTGTTAGAATCATGCAGGACTGAAATTTTTGATGTTTTTCTACTTCTCTCATGAGCCCAAACAAGTCTCTAAAAGCATGAGTTTGCAACTACTTTACTTTTGGAGAAAATTCAAAACATTCATTATTCAATAGAGCCCAATAGCAAAAATCAGGTTTTGAATGAAGAATCACATTTCTTGGTAGAATCATGCAGGATTGAAATTTTTGATGGTTTTTTACTCCTCTCAACAGCCCAAACAAGTTTCTAAAAGGATGAGTTTGCAACTACTTTACTTTTGGAGAAAATTCAAAACATTCATTATTCAATAGGGCCCAAACTATCAAAAACCAGCGGTTTCAATGAACACACATTTCTTGGTAGAATCATGCAGGACTGAAATTTTTGATGTTTTTCTACTCCTCTCATGAGCCCAAACAAGTCTCTAAAAGCATGAGTTTGCAACTACTTTACTTTTGGAGAATATTCAAAACATTCATTATTCAATAGAGCCCAATAGCAAAAATCAGGTTTTGAATGAAGAATCACATTTCTTGGTAAAATCATGCAGGATTGAAATTTTTGATGGTTTTTTACTCCTCTCAACAGCCCAAACAAGTTTCTAAAAGGATGAGTTTGCAACTACTTTACTTTTGGAGAAAATTCAAAACATTCATTATTCAATAGGGCCCAAACTATCAAAAACCAGCGGTTTCAATGAACACACATTTCTTGGTAGAATCATGCAGGACTGAAATTTTTGATGTTTTTCTACTCCTCTCATGAGCCCAAACAAGTCTCTAAAAGCATGAGTTTGCAACTACTTTACTTTTGGAGAAAATTCAAAACATTCATTATTCAATAGAGCCCAATAGCAAAAATCAGGTTTTGAATGAAGAATCACATTTCTTGGTAGAATCATGCAGGATTGAAATTTTTGATGGTTTTTTACTCCTCTCAACAGCCCAAACAAGTTTCTAAAAGGATGAGTTTGTAACTACTTTACTTTTGGAGAAAATTCAAAACATTCATTATTCAATAGGGCCCAAACTATCAAAAACCAGCGGTTTCAATGAACACATATTTCTTGGTAGAATCATGCAGGACTGAAATTTTTGATGTTTTTCTACTCCTCTCATGAGCCCAAACAAGTCTCTAAAAGCATGAGTTTGCAACTACTTTACTTTTGGAGAAAATTCAAAACATTCATTATTCAATAGAGCCCAATAGCAAAAATCAGGTTTTGAATGAAGAACCACATTTCTTGGTAAAATCATGCAGGATTGAAATTTTTGATGGTTTTTTACTCCTCTCAACAGCCCAAACAAGTTTCTAAAAGGATGAGTTTGCAACTACTTTACTTTTGGAGAAAATTCAAAACATTCATTTTTCAATAGGGCCCAAACTATCAAAAACCAGCGGTTTCAATGAACACACATTTCTTGTTAGAATCATGCAGGACTGAAATTTTTGATGTTTTTCTACTTCTCTCATGAGCCCAAACAAGTCTCTAAAAGCATGAGTTTGCAACTACTTTACTTTTGGAGAAAATTCAAAACATTCATTATTCAATAGAGCCCAATAGCAAAAATCAGGTTTTGAATGAAGAATCACATTTCTTGGTAGAATCATGCAGGATTGAAATTTTTGATGGTTTTTTACTCCTCTCAACAGCCCAAACAAGTTTCTAAAAGGATGAGTTTGCAACTACTTTACTTTTGGAGAAAATTCAAAACATTCATTATTCAATAGGGCCCAAACTATCAAAAACCAGCGGTTTCAATGAACACACATTTCTTGGTAGAATCATGCAGGACTGAAATTTTTGATGTTTTTCTACTCCTCTCATGAGCCCAAACAAGTCTCTAAAAGCATGAGTTTGCAACTACTTTACTTTTGGAGAATATTCAAAACATTCATTATTCAATAGAGCCCAATAGCAAAAATCAGGTTTTGAATGAAGAATCACATTTCTTGGTAAAATCATGCAGGATTGAAATTTTTGATGGTTTTTTACTCCTCTCAACAGCCCAAACAAGTTTCTAAAAGGATGAGTTTGCAACTACTTTACTTTTGGAGAAAATTCAAAACATTCATTATTCAATAGGGCCCAAACTATCAAAAACCAGCGGTTTCAATGAACACACATTTCTTGGTAGAATCATGCAGGACTGAAATTTTTGATGTTTTTCTACTCCTCTCATGAGCCCAAACAAGTCTCTAAAAGCATGAGTTTGCAACTACTTTACTTTTGGAGAAAATTCAAAACATTCACTATTCAATAGAGCCCAATAGCAAAAATCAGGTTTTGAATGAAGAATCACATTTCTTGGTAAAATCATGCAGGATTGAAATTTTTGATGGTTTTTTACTCCTCTCAACAGCCCAAACAAGTTTCTAAAAGGATGAGTTTGCAACTACTTTACTTTTGGAGAAAATTCAAAACATTCATTATTCAATAGGGCCCAAACTATCAAAAACCAGCGGTTTCAATGAACACACATTTCTTGGTAGAATCATGCAGGACTGAAATTTTTGATGTTTTTCTACTCCTCTCATGAGCCCAAACAAGTCTCTAAAAGCATGAGTTTGCAACTACTTTACTTTTGGAGAAAATTCAAAACATTCACTATTCAATAGAGCCCAATAGCAAAAATCAGGTTTTGAATGAAGAATCACATTTCTTGGTAAAATCATGCAGGATTGAAATTTTTGATGGTTTTTTACTCCTCTCAACAGCCCAAACAAGTTTCTAAAAGGATGAGTTTGCAACTACTTTACTTTTGGAGAAAATTCAAAACATTCATTATTCAATAGGGCCCAAACTATCAAAAACCAGCGGTTTCAATGAACACACATTTCTTGGTAGAATCATGCAGGACTGAAATTTTTGATGTTTTTCTACTCCTCTCATGAGCCCAAACAAGTCTCTAAAAGCATGAGTTTGCAACTACTTTACTTTTGGAGAAAATTCAAAACATTCATTATTCAATAGAGCCCAATAGCAAAAATCAGGTTTTGAATGAAGAATCACATTTCTTGGTAAAATCATGCAGGATTGAAATTTTTGATGGTTT
The DNA here is from genome assembly GCF_039654945.1 of Dendrobates tinctorius. Taxonomy (NCBI): domain Eukaryota; kingdom Metazoa; phylum Chordata; class Amphibia; order Anura; family Dendrobatidae; genus Dendrobates; species Dendrobates tinctorius. Next base: position 173,963 of record NW_027362110.1, read on the forward strand.
TTTACTCCTCTCAACAGCCCAAACAAGTTTCTAAAAGGATGAGTTTGCAACTACTTTACTTTTGGAGAAAATTCAAAACATTCATTATTCAATAGGGCCCAAACTATCAAAAACCAGCGGTTTGAATGAACACACATTTCTTGGTAGAATCATGCAGGACTGAAATTTTTGATGTTTTTCTACTCCTCTCATGAGCCCAAACAAGTCTCTAAAAGCATGAGTTTGCAACTACTTTACTTTTGGAGAAAATTCAAAACATTCATTACTCAAAAGAGCCCAATAGCAAAAACCAGCGTTTTGAATGAAGAATCACATTTCTTGGTAGAATCATGCAGGATTGAAATTTTTGATGGTTTTTTACTCCTCTCAACAGCCCAAACAAGTTTCTAAAAGGATGAGTTTGCAACTACTTTACTTTTGGAGAAAATTCAAAACATTCATTATTCAATAGGGCCCAAACTATCAAAAACCAGCGGTTTCAATGAACACACATTTCTTGGTAGAATCATGCAGGACTGAAATTTTTGATGTTTTTCTACTCCTCTCATGAGCCCAAACAAGTCTCTAAAAGCATGAGTTTGCAACTACTTTACTTTTGGAGAAAATTCAAAACATTCATTATTCAATAGAGCCCAATAGCAAAAATCAGGTTTTGAATGAAGAATCACATTTCTTGGTAGAATCATGCAGGATTGAAATTTTTGATGGTTTTTTACTCCTCTCAACAGCCCAAACAAGTTTCTAAAAGGATGAGTTTGTAACTACTTTACTTTTGGAGAAAATTCAAAACATTCATTATTCAATAGGGCCCAAACTATCAAAAACCAGCGGTTTCAATGAACACACATTTCTTGGTAGAATCATGCAGGACTGAAATTTTTGATGTTTTTCTACTCCTCTCATGAGCCCAAACAAGTCTCTAAAAGCATGAGTTTGCAACTACTTTACTTTTGGAGAAAATTCAAAACATTCATTACTCAAAAGAGCCCAATAGCAAAAACCAGCTTTTTGAATGAAGAATCACATTTCTTGGTAGAATCATGCAGGATTGAAATTTTTGATGGTTTTTTACTCCTCTCAACAGCCCAAACAAGTTTCTAAAAGGATGAGTTTGCAACTACTTTACTTTTGGAGAAAATTCAAAACATTCATTATTCAATAGGGCCCAAACTATCAAAAACCAGCGGTTTCAATGAACACACATTTCTTGGTAGAATCATGCAGGACTGAAATTTTTGATGTTTTTCTACTCCTCTCATGAGCCCAAACAAGTCTCTAAAAGCATGAGTTTGCAACTACTTTACTTTTGGAGAAAATTCAAAACATTCATTATTCAATAGAGCCCAATAGCAAAAACCAGCGTTTTGAATGAAGAATCACATTTCTTGGTAGAATCATGCAGGATTGAAATTTTTGATGGTTTTTTACTCCTCTCAACAGCCCAAACAAGTTTCTAAAAGGATGAGTTTGCAACTACTTTACTTTTGGAGAAAATTCAAAACATTCATTATTCAATAGGGCCCAAACTATCAAAAACCAGCGGTTTCAATGAACACACATTTCTTGGTAGAATCATGCAGGACTGAAATTTTTGATGTTTTTCTACTCCTCTCATGAGCCCAAACAAGTCTCTAAAAGCATGAGTTTGCAACTACTTTACTTTTGAAGAAAATTCAAAACATTCATTATTCAATAGAGCCCAATAGCAAAAATCAGGTTTTGAATGAAGAATCACATTTCTTTGTAGAATCATGCAGGATTGAAATTTTTGATGTTTTTTTACTCCTCTCAACAGCCCAAACAAGTTTCTAAAAGGATGAGTTTGCAACTACTTTACTTTTAGAGAAAATTCAACACATTCATTATTCAATAGGGCCCAAACTATCAAAAACCAGCGGTTTCAATGAACACACATTTCTTGGTAGAATCATGCAGGACTGAAATTTTTGATGTTTTTCTACTCCTCTCATGAGCCCAAACAAGTCTCTAAAAGCATGAGTTTGCAACTACTTTACTTTTGGAGAAAATTCAAAACATTCATTATTCAATAGAGCCCAATAGCAAAAACCAGCGTTTTGAATGAAGAATCACATTTCTTGGTAGAATCATGCAGGATTGAAATTTTTGATGGTTTTTTACTCCTCTCAACAGCCCAAACAAGTTTCTAAAAGGATGAGTTTGCAACTACTTTACTTTTGGAGAAAATTCAAAACATTCATTATTCAATAGGGCCCAAACTATCAAAAACCAGCGGTTTCAATGAACACACATTTCTTGGTAGAATCATGCAGGACTGAAATTTTTGATGTTTTTCTACTCCTCTCATGAGCCCAAACAAGACTCTAAAAGCATGAGTTTGCAACTACTTTACTTTTGGAGAAAATTCAAAACATTCATTACTCAAAAGAGCCCAATAGCAAAAACCAGCGTTTTGAATAAAGAATCACATTTCTTGGTAGAATCATGCAGGATTGAAATTTTTGATGGTTTTTTACTCCTCTCAACAGCCCAAACAAGGTTCTAAAAGGATGAGTTTGCAACTACTTTACTTTTGGAGAAAATTCAAAACATTCATTATTCAATAGGGCCCAAACTATCAAAAACCAGCGGTTTCAATGAACACACATTTCTTGGTAGAATCATGCAGGACTGAAATTTTTGATGTTTTTCTACTCCTCTCATGAGCCCAAACAAGTCTCTAAAAGCATGAGTTTGCAACTACTTTACTTTTGGAGAAAATTCAAAACATTCATTATTCAATAGAGCCCAATAGCAAAAATCAGGTTTTGAATGAAGAATCACATTTCTTGGTAGAATCATGCAGGATTGAAATTTTTGATGGTTTTTTACTCCTCTCAACAGCCCAAACAAGTTTCTAAAAGGATGAGTTTGTAACTACTTTACTTTTGGAGAAAATTCAAAACATTCATTATTCAATAGGGCCCAAACTATCAAAAACCAGCGGTTTCAATGAACACACATTTCTTGGTAGAATCATGCAGGATTGAAATTTTTGATGTTTTTCTACTCCTCTCATGAGCCCAAACAAGTCTCTAAAAGCATGAGTTTGCAACTACTTTACTTTTGGAGAAAATTCAAAACATTCATTATTCAATAGAGCCCAATAGCAAAAATCAGGTTTTGAATGAAGAACCACATTTCTTGGTAAAATCATGCAGGATTGAAATTTTTGATGGTTTTTTACTCCTCTCAACAGCCCAAACAAGTTTCTAAAAGGATGAGTTTGCAACTACTTTACTTTTGGAGAAAATTCAAAACATTCATTATTCAATAGGGCCCAAACTATCAAAAACCAGCGGTTTCAATGAACACACATTTCTTGGTAGAATCATGCAGGACTGAAATTTTTGATGTTTTTCTACTTCTCTCATGAGCCCAAACAAGTCTCTAAAAGCATGAGTTTGCAACTACTTTACTTTTGGAGAAAATTCAAAACATTCATTATTCAATAGAGCCCAATAGCAAAAATCAGGTTTTGAATGAAGAATCACATTTCTTGGTAGAATCATGCAGGATTGAAATTTTTGATGGTTTTTTACTCCTCTCAACAGCCCAAACAAGTTTCTAAAAGGATGAGTTTGCAACTACTTTACTTTTGGAGAAAATTCAAAACATTCATTATTCAATAGGGCCCAAACTATCAAAAACCAGCGGTTTCAATGAACACACATTTCTTGGTAGAATCATGCAGGATTGAAATTTTTGATGTTTTTCTACTCCTCTCATGAGCCCAAACAAGTCTCTAAAAGCATGAGTTTGCAACTACTTTACTTTTGGAGAATATTCAAAACATTCATTATTCAATAGAGCCCAATAGCAAAAATCAGGTTTTGAATGAAGAATCACATTTCTTGGTAAAATCATGCAGGATTGAAATTTTTGATGGTTTTTTACTCCTCTCAACAGCCCAAACAAGTTTCTAAAAGGATGAGTTTGCAACTACTTTACTTTTGGAGAAAATTCAAAACATTCATTATTCAATAGGGCCCAAACTATCAAAAACCAGCGGTTTCAATGAACACACATTTCTTGGTAGAATCATGCAGGACTGAAATTTTTGATGTTTTTCTACTCCTCTCATGAGCCCAAACAAGTCTCTAAAAGCATGAGTTTGCAACTACTTTACTTTTGGAGAAAATTCAAAACATTCACTATTCAATAGAGCCCAATAGCAAAAATCAGGTTTTGAATGAAGAATCACATTTCTTGGTAAAATCATGCAGGATTGAAATTTTTGATGGTTTTTTACTCCTCTCAACAGCCCAAACAAGTTTCTAAAAGGATGAGTTTGCAACTACTTTACTTTTGGAGAAAATTCAAAACATTCATTATTCAATAGGGCCCAAACTATCAAAAACCAGCGGTTTCAATGAACACACATTTCTTGGTAGAATCATGCAGGACTGAAATTTTTGATGTTTTTCTACTCCTCCCATGAGCCCAAACAAGTCTCTAAAAGCATGAGTTTGCAACTACTTTACTTTTGGAGAAAATTCAAAACATTCATTATTCAATAGAGCCCAATAGCAAAAATCAGGTTTTGAATGAAGAATCACATTTCTTGGTAAAATCATGCAGGATTGAAATTTTTGATGGTTTTTTACTCCTCTCAACAGCCCAAACAAGTTTCTAAAAGGATGAGTTTGCAACTACTTTACTTTTGGAGAAAATTCAAAACATTCATTATTCAATAGGGCCCAAACTATCAAAAACCAGCGGTTTCAATGAACACACATTTCTTGGTAGAATCATGCAGGACTGAAATTTTTGATGTTTTTCTACTCCTCTCATGAGCCCAAACAAGTCTCTAAAAGCATGAGTTTGCAACTACTTTACTTTTGGAGAAAATTCAAAACATTCATTATTCAATAGAGCCCAATAGCAAAAATCAGGTTTTGAATGAAGAATCACATTTCTTGGTAGAATCATGCAGGATTGAAATTTTTGATGGTTTTTTACTCCTCTCAACAGCCCAAACAAGTTTCTAAAAGGATGAGTTTGTAACTACTTTACTTTTGGAGAAAATTCAAAACATTCATTATTCAATAGGGCCCAAACTATCAAAAACCAGCGGTTTCAATGAACACATATTTCTTGGTAGAATCATGCAGGACTGAAATTTTTGATGTTTTTCTACTCCTCTCATGAGCCCAAACAAGTCTCTAAAAGCATGAGTTTGCAACTACTTTACTTTTGGAGAAAATTCAAAACATTCATTATTCAATAGAGCCCAATAGCAAAAATCAGGTTTTGAATGAAGAACCACATTTCTTGGTAAAATCATGCAGGATTGAAATTTTTGATGGTTTTTTACTCCTCTCAACAGCCCAAACAAGTTTCTAAAAGGATGAGTTTGCAACTACTTTACTTTTGGAGAAAATTCAAAACATTCATTATTCAATAGGGCCCAAACTATCAAAAACCAGCGGTTTCAATGAACACACATTTCTTGTTAGAATCATGCAGGACTGAAATTTTTGATGTTTTTCTACTTCTCTCATGAGCCCAAACAAGTCTCTAAAAGCATGAGTTTGCAACTACTTTACTTTTGGAGAAAATTCAAAACATTCATTATTCAATAGAGCCCAATAGCAAAAATCAGGTTTTGAATGAAGAATCACATTTCTTGGTAGAATCATGCAGGATTGAAATTTTTGATGGTTTTTTACTCCTCTCAACAGCCCAAACAAGTTTCTAAAAGGATGAGTTTGCAACTACTTTACTTTTGGAGAAAATTCAAAACATTCATTATTCAATAGGGCCCAAACTATCAAAAACCAGCGGTTTCAATGAACACACATTTCTTGGTAGAATCATGCAGGACTGAAATTTTTGATGTTTTTCTACTCCTCTCATGAGCCCAAACAAGTCTCTAAAAGCATGAGTTTGCAACTACTTTACTTTTGGAGAATATTCAAAACATTCATTATTCAATAGAGCCCAATAGCAAAAATCAGGTTTTGAATGAAGAATCACATTTCTTGGTAAAATCATGCAGGATTGAAATTTTTGATGGTTTTTTACTCCTCTCAACAGCCCAAACAAGTTTCTAAAAGGATGAGTTTGCAACTACTTTACTTTTGGAGAAAATTCAAAACATTCATTATTCAATAGGGCCCAAACTATCAAAAACCAGCGGTTTCAATGAACACACATTTCTTGGTAGAATCATGCAGGACTGAAATTTTTGATGTTTTTCTACTCCTCTCATGAGCCCAAACAAGTCTCTAAAAGCATGAGTTTGCAACTACTTTACTTTTGGAGAAAATTCAAAACATTCACTATTCAATAGAGCCCAATAGCAAAAATCAGGTTTTGAATGAAGAATCACATTTCTTGGTAAAATCATGCAGGATTGAAATTTTTGATGGTTTTTTACTCCTCTCAACAGCCCAAACAAGTTTCTAAAAGGATGAGTTTGCAACTACTTTACTTTTGGAGAAAATTCAAAACATTCATTATTCAATAGGGCCCAAACTATCAAAAACCAGCGGTTTCAATGAACACACATTTCTTGGTAGAATCATGCAGGACTGAAATTTTTGATGTTTTTCTACTCCTCTCATGAGCCCAAACAAGTCTCTAAAAGCATGAGTTTGCAACTACTTTACTTTTGGAGAAAATTCAAAACATTCATTATTCAATAGAGCCCAATAGCAAAAACCAGCGTTTTGAATGAAGAATCACATTTCTTGGTAGAATCATGCAGGATTGAAATTTTTGATGGTTTTTTACTACTCTCAACAGCCCAAACAAGTTTCTAAAAGGATGAGTTTGCAACTACTTTACTTTTGGAGAAAATTCAAAACATTCATTATTCAATAGGGCCCAAACTATCAAAAACCAGCGGTTTCAATGAACACACATTTCTTGGTAGAATCATGCAGGACTGAAATTTTTGATGTTTTTCTACTCCTCTCATGAGCCCAAACAAGTCTCTAAAAGCATGAGTTTGCAACTACTTTACTTTTGGAGAAAATTCAAAACATTCATTACTCAAAAGAGCCCAATAGCAAAAACCAGCGTTTTGAATGAAGAATCACATTTCTTGGTAGAATCATGCAGGATTGAAATTTTTGATGGTTTTTTACTCCTCTCAACAGCCCAAACAAGTTTCTAAAAGGATGAGTTTGCAACTACTTTACTTTTGGAGAAAATTCAAAACATTCATTATTCAATAGGGCCCAAACTATCAAAAACCAGAGGTTTCAATGAACACACATTTCTTGGTAGAATCATGCAGGACTGAAATTTTTGATGTTTTTCTACTCCTCTCATGAGCCCAAACAAGTCTCTAAAAGCATGAGTTTGCAACTACTTTACTTTTGGAGAAAATTCAAAACATTCATTATTCAATAGAGCCCAATAGCAAAAATCAGGTTTTGAATGAAGAATCACATTTCTTGGTAGAATCATGCAGGATTGAAATTTTTGATGGTTTTTTACTCCTCTCAACAGCCCAAACAAGTTTCTAAAAGGATGAGTTTGTAACTACTTTACTTTTGGAGAAAATTCAAAACATTCATTATTCAATAGGGCCCAAACTATCAAAAACCAGCGGTTTCAATGAACACAGATTTCTTGGTAGAATCATGCAGGACTGAAATTTTTGATGTTTTTCTACTCCTCTCATGAGCCCAAACAAGTCTCTAAAAGCATGAGTTTGCAACTACTTTACTTTTGGAGAAAATTCAAAACATTCATTACTCAAAAGAGCCCAATAGCAAAAACCAGTTTTTTGAATGAAGAATCACATTTCTTGGTAGAATCATGCAGGATTGAAATTTTTGATGTTTTTTTACTCCTCTCAACAGCCCAAACAAGTTTCTAAAAGGATGAGTTTGCAACTACTTTACTTTTGGAGAAAATTCAAAACATTCATTATTCAATAGGGCCCAAACTATCAAAAACCAGCGGTTTCAATGAACACACATTTCTTGGTAGAATCATGCAGGACTGAAATTTTTGATGTTTTTCTACTCCTCTCATGAGCCCAAACAAGTCTCTAAAAGCATGAGTTTGCAACTACTTTACTTTTGGAGAAAATTCAAAACATTCATTATTCAATAGAGCCCAATAGCAAAAATCAGGTTTTGAATGAAGAATCACATTTCTTGGTAGAATCATGCAGGATTGAAATTTTTGATGGTTTTTTACTCCTCTCAACAGCCCAAACAAGTTTCTAAAAGGATGAGTTTGTAACTACTTTACTTTTGGAGAAAATTCAAAACATTCATTATTCAATAGGGCCCAAACTATCAAAAACCAGCGGTTTCAATGAACACACATTTCTTGGTAGAATCATGCAGGACTGAAATTTTTGATGTTTTTCTACTCCTCTCATGAGCCCAAACAAGTCTCTAAAAGCATGAGTTTGCAACTACTTTACTTTTGGAGAAAATTCAAAACATTCATTACTCAAAAGAGCCCAATAGCAAAAACCAGCGTTTTGAATGAAGAATCACATTTCTTGGTAGAATCATGCAGGATTGAAATTTTTGATGGTTTTTTACTCCTCTCAACAGCCCAAACAAGTTTCTAAAAGGATGAGTTTGCAACTACTTTACTTTTGGAGAAAATTCAAAACATTCATTATTCAATAGGGCCCAAACTATCAAAAACCAGCGGTTTCAATGAACACACATTTCTTGGTAGAATCATGCAGGACTGAAATTTTTGATGTTTTTCTACTCCTCTCATGAGCCCAAACAAGTTTCTAAAAGCATGAGTTTGCAACTACTTTACTTTTGGAGAAAATTCAAAACATTCATTATTCAATAGAGCCCAATAGCAAAAACCAGCGTTTTGAATGAAGAATCACATTTCTTGGTAGAATCATGCAGGATTGAAATTTTTGATGGTTTTTTACTCCTCTCAACAGCCCAAACAAGTTTCTAAAAGGATGAGTTTGCAACTACTTTACTTTTGGAGAAAATTCAAAACATTCATTATTCAATAGGGCCCAAACTATCAAAAACCAGCGGTTTCAATGAACACACATTTCTTGGTAGAATCATGCAGGACTGAAATTTTTGATGTTTTTCTACTCCTCTCATGAGCCCAAACAAGTCTCTAAAAGCATGAGTTTGCAACTACTTTACTTTTGAAGAAAATTCAAAACATTCATTATTCAATAGAGCCCAATAGCAAAAATCCGGTTTTGAATGAAGAATCACATTTCTTGGTAGAATCATGCAGGATTGAAATTTTTGATGTTTTTTTACTCCTCTCAACAGCCCAAACAAGTTTCTAAAAGGATGAGTTTGCAACTACTTTACTTTTGGAGAAAATTCAAAACATTCATTATTCAATAGGGCCCAAACTATCAAAAACCAGCGGTTTCAATGAACACACATTTCTTGATAGAATCATGCAGGACTGAAATTTTTGATGTTTTTCTACTCATCTCATGAGCCCAAACAAGTCTCTAAAAGCATGAGTTTGCAACTACTTTACTTTTGGAGAAAATTCAAAACATTCATTATTCAATAGAGCCCAATAGCAAAAACCAGCGTTTTGAATGAAGAATCACATTTCTTGGTAGAATCATGCAGGATTGAAATTTTTGATGGTTTTTTACTCCTCTCAACAGCCCAAACAAGTTTCTAAAAGGATGAGTTTGCAACTACTTTACTTTTGGAGAAAATTCAAAACATTCATTATCCAATAGGGCCCAAACTATCAAAAACCAGCGGTTTCAATGAACACACATTTCTTGGTAGAATCATGCAGGACTGAAATTTTTGATGTTTTTCTACTCCTCTCATGAGCCCAAACAAGTCTCTAAAAGCATGAGTTTGCAACTACTTTACTTTTGGAGAAAATTCAAAACATTCATTACTCAAAAGAGCCCAATAGCAAAAACCAGCGTTTTGAATGAAGAATCACATTTCTTGGTAGAATCATGCAGGATTGAAATTTTTGATGGTTTTTTACTCCTCTCAACAGCCCAAACAAGTTTCTAAAAGGATGAGTTTGCAACTACTTTACTTTTGGAGAAAATTCAAAACATTCATTATTCAATAGGGCCCAAACTATCAAAAACCAGCGGTTTCAATGAACACACATTTCTTGGTAGAATCATGCAGGACTGAAATTTTTGATGTTTTTCTACTCCTCTCATGAGCCCAAACAAGTCTCTAAAAGCATGAGTTTGCAACTACTTTACTTTTGGAGAAAATTCAAAACATTCATTATTCAATAGAGCCCAATAGCAAAAATCAGGTTTTGAATGAAGAATCACATTTCTTGGTAAAATCATGCAGGATTGAAATTTTTGATGGTTTTTTACTCCTCTCAACAGCCCAAACAAGTTTCTAAAAGGATGAGTTTGCAACTACTTTACTTTTGGAGAAAATTCAAAACATTCATTATTCAATAGGGCCCAAACTATCAAAAACCAGCGGTTTGAATGAACACACATTTCTTGGTAGAATCATGCAGGACTGAAATTTTTGATGTTTTTCTACTCCTCTCATGAGCCCAAACAAGTCTCTAAAAGCATGAGTTTGCAACTACTTTACTTTTGGAGAAAATTCAAAACATTCATTACTCAAAAGAGCCCAATAGCAAAAACCAGCGTTTTGAATGAAGAATCACATTTCTTGGTAGAATCATGCAGGATTGAAATTTTTGATGGTTTTTTACTCCTCTCAACAGCCCAAACAAGTTTCTAAAAGGATGAGTTTGCAACTACTTTACTTTTGGAGAAAATTCAAAACATTCATTATTCAATAGGGCCCAAACTATCAAAAACCAGCGGTTTCAATGAACACACATTTCTTGGTAGAATCATGCAGGACTGAAATTTTTGATGTCTTTCTACTCCTCTCATGAGCCCAAACAAGTCTCTAAAAGCATGAGTTTGCAACTACTTTACTTTTGGAGAAAATTCAAAACATTCATTATTCAATAGAGCCCAATAGCAAAAATCAGGTTTTGAATGAAGAATCACATTTCTTGGTAGAATCATGCAGGATTGAAATTTTTGATGGTTTTTTACTCCTCTCAACAGCCCAAACAAGTTTCTAAAAGGATGAGTTTGTAACTACTTTACTTTTGGAGAAGATTCAAAACATTCATTATTCAATAGGGCCCAAACTATCAAAAACCAGCGGTTTCAATGAACACACATTTCTTGGTAGAATCATGCAGGACTGAAATTTTTGATGTTTTTCTACTCCTCTCATGAGCCCAAACAAGTCTCTAAAAGCATGAGTTTGCAACTACTTTACTTTTGGAGAAAATTCAAAACATTCATTATTCAATAGAGCCCAATAGCAAAAATCAGGTTTTGAATGAAGAACCACATTTCTTGGTAAAATCATGCAGGATTGAAATTTTTGATGGTTTTTTACTCCTCTCAACAGCCCAAACAAGTTTCTAAAAGGATGAGTTTGCAACTACTTTACTTTTGGAGAAAATTCAAAACATTAATTATTCAATAGGGCCCAAACTATCAAAAACCAGCGGTTTCAATGAACACACATTTCTTGGTAGAATCATGCAGGACTGAAATTTTTGATGTTTTTCTACTTCTCTCATGAGCCCAAACAAGTCTCTAAAAGCATGAGTTTGCAACTACTTTACTTTTGGAGAAAATTCAAAACATTCATTATTCAATAGAGCCCAATAGCAAAAATCAGGTTTTGAATGAAGAATCACATTTCTTGGTAGAATCATGCAGGATTGAAATTTTTGATGGTTTTTTACTCCTCTCAACAGCCCAAACAAGTTTCTAAAAGGATGAGTTTGCAACTACTTTACTTTTGGAGAAAATTCAAAACATTCATTATTCAATAGGGCCCAAACTATCAAAAACCAGCGGTTTCAATGAACACACATTTCTTGGTAGAATCATGCAGGACTGAAATTTTTGATGTTTTTCTACTCCTCTCATGAGCCCAAACAAGTCTCTAAAAGCATGAGTTTGCAACTACTTTACTTTTGGAGAAAATTCAAAACATTCACTATTCAATAGAGCCCAATAGCAAAAATCAGGTTTTGAATGAAGAATCACATTTCTTGGTAAAATCATGCAGGATTGAAATTTTTGATGGTTTTTTACTCCTCTCAACAGCCCAAACAAGTTTCTAAAAGGATGAGTTTGCAACTACTTTACTTTTGGAGAAAATTCAAAACATTCATTATTCAATAGGGCCCAAACTATCAAAAACCAGCGGTTTCAATGAACACACATTTCTTGGTAGAATCATGCAGGACTGAAATTTTTGATGTTTTTCTACTCCTCTCATGAGCCCAAACAAGTCTCTAAAAGCATGAGTTTGCAACTACTTTACTTTTGGAGAAAATTCAAAACATTCATTATTCAATAGAGCCCAATAGCAAAAACCAGCGTTTTGAATGAAGAATCACATTTCTTGGTAGAATCATGCAGGATTGAAATTTTTGATGGTTTTTTACTACTCTCAACAGCCCAAACAAGTTTCTAAAAGGATGAGTTTGCAACTACTTTACTTTTGGAGAAAATTCAAAACATTCATTATTCAATAGGGCTCAAACTATCAAAAACCAGCGGTTTCAATGAACACACATTTCTTGGTAGAATCATGCAGGACTGAAATTTTTGATGTTTTTCTACTCCTCTCATGAGCCCAAACAAGTCTCTAAAAGCATGAGTTTGCAACTACTTTACTTTTGGAGAAAATTCAAAACATTCATTATTCAATAGAGCCCAATAGCAAAAATCAGGTTTTGAATGAAGAATCACATTTCTTGGTAGAATCATGCAGGATTGAAATTTTTGATGGTTTTTTACTCCTCTGAACAGCCCAAACAAGTTTCTAAAAGGATGAGTTTGCAACTACTTTACTTTTGGAGAAAATTCAAAACATTCATTATTCAATAGGGCCCAAAATATCAAAAACCAGCGGTTTGAATGAACACACATTTCTTGGTAGAATCGTGCAGGACTGAAATTTTTGATGTTTTTCTACTCCTCTCATGAGCCCAAACAAGTCTCTAAAAGGATGAGTTTGCAACTACTTTACTTTTGGAGAAAATTCAAAACAATCATTATTCAATAGAGCCCAATAGCAAAAACCAGCGTTTTGAATGAAGAATCACATTTCTTGGTAGAATCATGCAGGATTGAAATTTTTGATGGTTTTTTACTCCTCTCAACAGCCCAAACAAGTTTCTAAAAGGATGAGTTTGCAACTACTTTACTTTTGGAGAAAATTCAAAACATTCATTATTCAATAGGGCCCAAACTATCAAAAACCAGCGGTTTGAATGAACACACATTTCTTGGTAGAATCATGCAGGACTGAAATTTTTGATGTTTTTCTACTCCTCTCATGAGCCCAAACAAGTCTCTAAAAGCATGAGTTTGCAACTACTTTACTTTTGGAGAAAATTCAAAACATTCATTACTCAAAAGAGCCCAATAGCAAAAACCAGCGTTTTGAATGAAGAATCACATTTCTTGGTAGAATCATGCAGGATTGAAATTTTTAATGGTTTTTTACTCCTCTCAACAGCCCAAACAAGTTTCTAAAAGGATGAGTTTGCAACTACTTTACTTTTGGAGAAAATTCAAAACATTCATTATTCAATAGGGCCCAAACTATCAAAAACCAGCGGTTTCAATGAACACACATTTCTTGGTAGAATCATGCAGGACTGAAATTTTTGATGTTTTTCTACTCCTTCCATGAGCCCAAACAAGTCTCTAAAAGCATGAGTTTGCAACTACTTTACTTTTGGAGAAAATTCAAAACATTCATTATTCAATAGAGCCCAATAGCAAAAATCAGGTTTTGAATGAAGAATCACATTTCTTGGTAAAATCATGCAGGATTGAAATTTTTGATGGTTTTTTACTCCTCTCAACAGCCCAAACAAGTTTCTAAAAGGATGAGTTTGCAACTACTTTACTTTTGGAGAAAATTCAAAACATTCATTATTCAATAGGGCCCAAACTATCAAAAACCAGCGGTTTGAATGAACACACATTTCTTGGTAGAATCATGCAGGACTGAAATTTTTGATGTTTTTCTACTCCTCTCATGAGCCCAAACAAGTCTCTAAAAGCATGAGTTTGCAACTACTTTACTTTTGGAGAAAATTCAAAACATTCATTACTCAAAAGAGCCCAATAGCAAAAACCAGCGTTTTGAATGAAGAATCACATTTCTTGGTAGAATCATGCAGGATTGAAATTTTTGATGGTTTTTTACTCCTCTCAACAGCCCAAACAAGTTTCTAAAAGGATGAGTTTGCAACTACTTTACTTTTGGAGAAAATTCAAAACATTCATTATTCAATAGGGCCCAAACTATCAAAAACCAGCGGTTTCAATGAACACACATTTCTTGGTAGAATCATGCAGGACTGAAATTTTTGATGTCTTTCTACTCCTCTCATGAGCCCAAACAAGTCTCTAAAAGCATGAGTTTGCAACTACTTTACTTTTGGAGAAAATTCAAAACATTCATTATTCAATAGAGCCCAATAGCAAAAATCAGGTTTTGAATGAAGAATCACATTTCTTGGTAGAATCATGCAGGATTGAAATTTTTGATGGTTTTTTACTCCTCTCAACAGCCCAAACAAGTTTCTAAAAGGATGAGTTTGTAACTACTTTACTTTTGGAGAAGATTCAAAACATTCATTATTCAATAGGGCCCAAACTATCAAAAACCAGCGGTTTCAATGAACACACATTTCTTGGTAGAATCATGCAGGACTGAAATTTTTGATGTTTTTCTACTCCTCTCATGAGCCCAAACAAGTCTCTAAAAGCATGAGTTTGCAACTACTTTACTTTTGGAGAAAATTCAAAACATTCATTATTCAATAGAGCCCAATAGCAAAAATCAGGTTTTGAATGAAGAACCACATTTCTTGGTAAAATCATGCAGGATTGAAATTTTTGATGGTTTTTTACTCCTCTCAACAGCCCAAACAAGTTTCTAAAAGGATGAGTTTGCAACTACTTTACTTTTGGAGAAAATTCAAAACATTAATTATTCAATAGGGCCCAAACTATCAAAAACCAGCGGTTTCAATGAACACACATTTCTTGGTAGAATCATGCAGGACTGAAATTTTTGATGTTTTTCTACTTCTCTCATGAGCCCAAACAAGTCTCTAAAAGCATGAGTTTGCAACTACTTTACTTTTGGAGAAAATTCAAAACATTCATTATTCAATAGAGCCCAATAGCAAAAATCAGGTTTTGAATGAAGAATCACATTTCTTGGTAGAATCATGCAGGATTGAAATTTTTGATGGTTTTTTACTCCTCTCAACAGCCCAAACAAGTTTCTAAAAGGATGAGTTTGCAACTACTTTACTTTTGGAGAAAATTCAAAACATTCATTATTCAATAGGGCCCAAACTATCAAAAACCAGCGGTTTCAATGAACACACATTTCTTGGTAGAATCATGCAGGACTGAAATTTTTGATGTTTTTCTACTCCTCTCATGAGCCCAAACAAGTCTCTAAAAGCATGAGTTTGCAACTACTTTACTTTTGGAGAAAATTCAAAACATTCACTATTCAATAGAGCCCAATAGCAAAAATCAGGTTTTGAATGAAGAATCACATTTCTTGGTAAAATCATGCAGGATTGAAATTTTTGATGGTTTTTTACTCCTCTCAACAGCCCAAACAAGTTTCTAAAAGGATGAGTTTGCAACTACTTTACTTTTGGAGAAAATTCAAAACATTCATTATTCAATAGGGCCCAAACTATCAAAAACCAGCGGTTTCAATGAACACACATTTCTTGGTAGAATCATGCAGGACTGAAATTTTTGATGTTTTTCTACTCCTCTCATGAGCCCAAACAAGTCTCTAAAAGCATGAGTTTGCAACTACTTTACTTTTGGAGAAAATTCAAAACATTCATTATTCAATAGAGCCCAATAGCAAAAACCAGCGTTTTGAATGAAGAATCACATTTCTTGGTAGAATCATGCAGGATTGAAATTTTTGATGGTTTTTTACTACTCTCAACAGCCCAAACAAGTTTCTAAAAGGATGAGTTTGCAACTACTTTACTTTTGGAGAAAATTCAAAACATTCATTATTCAATAGGGCTCAAACTATCAAAAACCAGCGGTTTCAATGAACACACATTTCTTGGTAGAATCATGCAGGACTGAAATTTTTGATGTTTTTCTACTCCTCTCATGAGCCCAAACAAGTCTCTAAAAGCATGAGTTTGCAACTACTTTACTTTTGGAGAAAATTCAAAACATTCATTATTCAATAGAGCCCAATAGCAAAAATCAGGTTTTGAATGAAGAATCACATTTCTTGGTAGAATCATGCAGGATTGAAATTTTTGATGGTTTTTTACTCCTCTGAACAGCCCAAACAAGTTTCTAAAAGGATGAGTTTGCAACTACTTTACTTTTGGAGAAAATTCAAAACATTCATTATTCAATAGGGCCCAAAATATCAAAAACCAGCGGTTTGAATGAACACACATTTCTTGGTAGAATCGTGCAGGACTGAAATTTTTGATGTTTTTCTACTCCTCTCATGAGCCCAAACAAGTCTCTAAAAGGATGAGTTTGCAACTACTTTACTTTTGGAGAAAATTCAAAACAATCATTATTCAATAGAGCCCAATAGCAAAAACCAGCGTTTTGAATGAAGAATCACATTTCTTGGTAGAATCATGCAGGATTGAAATTTTTGATGGTTTTTTACTCCTCTCAACAGCCCAAACAAGTTTCTAAAAGGATGAGTTTGCAACTACTTTACTTTTGGAGAAAATTCAAAACATTCATTATTCAATAGGGCCCAAACTATCAAAAACCAGCGGTTTGAATGAACACACATTTCTTGGTAGAATCATGCAGGACTGAAATTTTTGATGTTTTTCTACTCCTCTCATGAGCCCAAACAAGTCTCTAAAAGCATGAGTTTGCAACTACTTTACTTTTGGAGAAAATTCAAAACATTCATTACTCAAAAGAGCCCAATAGCAAAAACCAGCGTTTTGAATGAAGAATCACATTTCTTGGTAGAATCATGCAGGATTGAAATTTTTAATGGTTTTTTACTCCTCTCAACAGCCCAAACAAGTTTCTAAAAGGATGAGTTTGCAACTACTTTACTTTTGGAGAAAATTCAAAACATTCATTATTCAATAGGGCCCAAACTATCAAAAACCAGCGGTTTCAATGAACACACATTTCTTGGTAGAATCATGCAGGACTGAAATTTTTGATGTTTTTCTACTCCTTCCATGAGCCCAAACAAGTCTCTAAAAGCATGAGTTTGCAACTACTTTACTTTTGGAGAAAATTCAAAACATTCATTATTCAATAGAGCCCAATAGCAAAAATCAGGTTTTGAATGAAGAATCACATTTCTTGGTAAAATCATGCAGGATTGAAATTTTTGATGGTTTTTTACTCCTCTCAACAGCCCAAACAAGTTTCTAAAAGGATGAGTTTGCAACTACTTTACTTTTGGAGAAAATTCAAAACATTCATTATTCAATAGGGCCCAAACTATCAAAAACCAGCGGTTTCAATGAACACACATTTCTTGGTAGAATCATGCAGGACTGAAATTTTTGATGTTTTTCTACTCCTCTCATGAGCCCAAACAAGTCTCTAAAAGCATGAGTTTGCAACTACTTTACTTTTGGAGAAAATTCAAAACATTCATTATTCAATAGAGCCCAATAGCAAAAATCAGGTTTTGAATGAAGAATCACATTTCTTGGTAGAATCATGCAGGATTGAAATTTTTGATGGTTTTTTACTCCTCTCAACAGCCCAAACAAGTTTCTAAAAGGATGAGTTTGTAACTACTTTACTTTTGGAGAAAATTCAAAACATTCATTATTCAATAGGGCCCAAACTATCAAAAACCAGCGGTTTCAATGAACACATATTTCTTGGTAGAATCATGCAGGACTGAAATTTTTGATGTTTTTCTACTCCTCTCATGAGCCCAAACAAGTCTCTAAAAGCATGAGTTTGCAACTACTTTACTTTTGGAGAAAATTCAAAACATTCATTATTCAATAGAGCCCAATAGCAAAAATCAGGTTTTGAATGAAGAACCACATTTCTTGGTAAAATCATGCAGGATTGAAATTTTTGATGGTTTTTTACTCCTCTCAACAGCCCAAACAAGTTTCTAAAAGGATGAGTTTGCAACTACTTTACTTTTGGAGAAAATTCAAAACATTCATTATTCAATAGGGCCCAAACTATCAAAAACCAGCGGTTTGAATGAACACACATTTCTTGTTAGAATCATGCAGGACTGAAATTTTTGATGTTTTTCTACTTCTCTCATGAGCCCAAACAAGTCTCTAAAAGCATGAGTTTGCAACTACTTTACTTTTGGAGAAAATTCAAAACATTCATTATTCAATAGAGCCCAATAGCAAAAATCAGGTTTTGAATGAAGAATCACATTTCTTGGTAGAATCATGCAGGATTGAAATTTTTGATGGTTTTTTACTCCTCTCAACAGCCCAAACAAGTTTCTAAAAGGATGAGTTTGCAACTACTTTACTTTTGGAGAAAATTCAAAACATTCATTATTCAATAGGGCCCAAACTATCAAAAACCAGCGGTTTCAATGAACACACATTTCTTGGTAGAATCATGCAGGACTGAAATTTTTGATGTTTTTCTACTCCTTCCATGAGCCCAAACAAGTCTCTAAAAGCATGAGTTTGCAACTACTTTACTTTTGGAGAAAATTCAAAACATTCATTATTCAATAGAGCCCAATAGCAAAAATCAGGTTTTGAATGAAGAATCACATTTCTTGGTAAAATCATGCAGGATTGAAATTTTTGATGGTTTTTTACTCCTCTCAACAGCCCAAACAAGTTTCTAAAAGGATGAGTTTGCAACTACTTTACTTTTGGAGAAAATTCAAAACATTCATTATTCAATAGGGCCCAAACTATCAAAAACCAGCGGTTTCAATGAACACACATTTCTTGGTAGAATCATGCAGGACTGAAATTTTTGATGTTTTTCTACTCCTCTCATGAGCCCAAACAAGTCTCTAAAAGCATGAGTTTGCAACTACTTTACTTTTGGAGAAAATTCAAAACATTCATTATTCAATAGAGCCCAATAGCAAAAATCAGGTTTTGAATGAAGAATCACATTTCTTGGTAGAATCATGCAGGATTGAAATTTTTGATGGTTTTTTACTCCTCTCAACAGCCCAAACAAGTTTCTAAAAGGATGAGTTTGTAACTACTTTACTTTTGGAGAAAATTCAAAACATTCATTATTCAATAGGGCCCAAACTATCAAAAACCAGCGGTTTCAATGAACACATATTTCTTGGTAGAATCATGCAGGACTGAAATTTTTGATGTTTTTCTACTCCTCTCATGAGCCCAAACAAGTCTCTAAAAGCATGAGTTTGCAACTACTTTACTTTTGGAGAAAATTCAAAACATTCATTATTCAATAGAGCCCAATAGCAAAAATCAGGTTTTGAATGAAGAACCACATTTCTTGGTAAAATCATGCAGGATTGAAATTTTTGATGGTTTTTTACTCCTCTCAACAGCCCAAACAAGTTTCTAAAAGGATGAGTTTGCAACTACTTTACTTTTGGAGAAAATTCAAAACATTCATTATTCAATAGGGCCCAAACTATCAAAAACCAGCGGTTTGAATGAACACACATTTCTTGTTAGAATCATGCAGGACTGAAATTTTTGATGTTTTTCTACTTCTCTCATGAGCCCAAACAAGTCTCTAAAAGCATGAGTTTGCAACTACTTTACTTTTGGAGAAAATTCAAAACATTCATTATTCAATAGAGCCCAATAGCAAAAATCAGGTTTTGAATGAAGAATCACATTTCTTGGTAGAATCATGCAGGATTGAAATTTTTGATGGTTTTTTACTCCTCTTAACAGCCCAAACAAGTTTCTAAAAGGATGAGTTTGCAACTACTTTACTTTTGGAGAAAATTCAAAACATTCATTATTCAATAGGGCCCAAACTATCAAAAACCAGCGGTTTCAATGAACACACATTTCTTGGTAGAATCATGCAGGACTGAAATTTTTGATGTTTTTCTACTCCTTCCATGAGCCCAAACAAGTCTCTAAAAGCATGAGTTTGCAACTACTTTACTTTTGGAGAAAATTCAAAACATTCATTATTCAATAGAGCCCAATAGCAAAAATCAGGTTTTGAATGAAGAATCACATTTCTTGGTAAAATCATGCAGGATTGAAATTTTTGATGGTTTTTTACTCCTCTCAACAGCCCAAACAAGTTTCTAAAAGGATGAGTTTGCAACTACTTTACTTTTGGAGAAAATTCAAAACATTCATTATTCAATAGGGCCCAAACTATCAAAAACCAGCGGTTTGAATGAACACACATTTCTTGGTAGAATCATGCAGGACTGAAATTTTTGATGTTTTTCTACTCCTCTCATGAGCCCAAACAAGTCTCTAAAAGCATGAGTTTGCAACTACTTTACTTTTGGAGAAAATTCAAAACATTCATTATTCAATAGAGCCCAATAGCAAAAATCAGGTTTTGAATGAAGAATCACATTTCTTGGTAGAATCATGCAGGATTGAAATTTTTGATGGTTTTTTACTCCTCTCAACAGCCCAAACAAGTTTCTAAAAGGATGAGTTTGTAACTACTTTACTTTTGGAGAAAATTCAAAACATTCATTATTCAATAGGGCCCAAACTATCAAAAACCAGCGGTTTCAATGAACACACATTTCTTGGTAGAATCATGCAGGACTGAAATTTTTGATGTTTTTCTACTCCTTCCATGAGCCCAAACAAGTCTCTAAAAGCATGAGTTTGCAACTACTTTACTTTTGGAGAAAATTCAAAACATTCATTATTCAATAGAGCCCAATAGCAAAAATCAGGTTTTGAATGAAGAATCACATTTCTTGGTAAAATCATGCAGGATTGAAATTTTTGATGGTTTTTTACTCCTCTCAACAGCCCAAACAAGTTTCTAAAAGGATGAGTTTGCAACTACTTTACTTTTGGAGAAAATTCAAAACATTCATTATTCAATAGGGCCCAAACTATCAAAAACCAGCGGTTTCAATGAACACACATTTCTTGGTAGAATCATGCAGGACTGAAATTTTTGATGTTTTTCTACTCCTCTCATGAGCCCAAACAAGTCTCTAAAAGCATGAGTTTGCAACTACTTTACTTTTGGAGAAAATTCAAAACATTCATTATTCAATAGAGCCCAATAGCAAAAATCAGGTTTTGAATGAAGAATCACATTTCTTGGTAGAATCATGCAGGATTGAAATTTTTGATGGTTTTTTACTCCTCTCAACAGCCCAAACAAGTTTCTAAAAGGATGAGTTTGTAACTACTTTACTTTTGGAGAAAATTCAAAACATTCATTATTCAATAGGGCCCAAACTATCAAAAACCAGCGGTTTCAATGAACACATATTTCTTGGTAGAATCATGCAGGACTGAAATTTTTGATGTTTTTCTACTCCTCTCATGAGCCCAAACAAGTCTCTAAAAGCATGAGTTTGCAACTACTTTACTTTTGGAGAAAATTCAAAACATTCATTATTCAATAGAGCCCAATAGCAAAAATCAGGTTTTGAATGAAGAACCACATTTCTTGGTAAAATCATGCAGGATTGAAATTTTTGATGGTTTTTTACTCCTCTCAACAGCCCAAACAAGTTTCTAAAAGGATGAGTTTGCAACTACTTTACTTTTGGAGAAAATTCAAAACATTCATTATTCAATAGGGCCCAAACTATCAAAAACCAGCGGTTTGAATGAACACACATTTCTTGTTAGAATCATGCAGGACTGAAATTTTTGATGTTTTTCTACTTCTCTCATGAGCCCAAACAAGTCTCTAAAAGCATGAGTTTGCAACTACTTTACTTTTGGAGAAAATTCAAAACATTCATTATTCAATAGAGCCCAATAGCAAAAATCAGGTTTTGAATGAAGAATCACATTTCTTGGTAGAATCATGCAGGATTGAAATTTTTGATGGTTTTTTACTCCTCTCAACAGCCCAAACAAGTTTCTAAAAGGATGAGTTTGCAACTACTTTACTTTTGGAGAAAATTCAAAACATTCATTATTCAATAGGGCCCAAACTATCAAAAACCAGCGGTTTCAATGAACACACATTTCTTGGTAGAATCATGCAGGACTGAAATTTTTGATGTTTTTCTACTCCTTCCATGAGCCCAAACAAGTCTCTAAAAGCATGAGTTTGCAACTACTTTACTTTTGGAGAAAATTCAAAACATTCATTATTCAATAGAGCCCAATAGCAAAAATCAGGTTTTGAATGAAGAATCACATTTCTTGGTAAAATCATGCAGGATTGAAATTTTTGATGGTTTTTTACTCCTCTCAACAGCCCAAACAAGTTTCTAAAAGGATGAGTTTGCAACTACTTTACTTTTGGAGAAAATTCAAAACATTCATTATTCAATAGGGCCCAAACTATCAAAAACCAGCGGTTTCAATGAACACACATTTCTTGGTAGAATCATGCAGGACTGAAATTTTTGATGTTTTTCTACTCCTCTCATGAGCCCAAACAAGTCTCTAAAAGCATGAGTTTGCAACTACTTTACTTTTGGAGAAAATTCAAAACATTCATTATTCAATAGAGCCCAATAGCAAAAATCAGGTTTTGAATGAAGAATCACATTTCTTGGTAGAATCATGCAGGATTGAAATTTTTGATGGTTTTTTACTCCTCTCAACAGCCCAAACAAGTTTCTAAAAGGATGAGTTTGTAACTACTTTACTTTTGGAGAAAATTCAAAACATTCATTATTCAATAGGGCCCAAACTATCAAAAACCAGCGGTTTCAATGAACACATATTTCTTGGTAGAATCATGCAGGACTGAAATTTTTGATGTTTTTCTACTCCTCTCATGAGCCCAAACAAGTCTCTAAAAGCATGAGTTTGCAACTACTTTACTTTTGGAGAAAATTCAAAACATTCATTATTCAATAGAGCCCAATAGCAAAAATCAGGTTTTGAATGAAGAACCACATTTCTTGGTAAAATCATGCAGGATTGAAATTTTTGATGGTTTTTTACTCCTCTCAACAGCCCAAACAAGTTTCTAAAAGGATGAGTTTGCAACTACTTTACTTTTGGAGAAAATTCAAAACATTCATTATTCAATAGGGCCCAAACTATCAAAAACCAGCGGTTTGAATGAACACACATTTCTTGTTAGAATCATGCAGGACTGAAATTTTTGATGTTTTTCTACTTCTCTCATGAGCCCAAACAAGTCTCTAAAAGCATGAGTTTGCAACTACTTTACTTTTGGAGAAAATTCAAAACATTCATTATTCAATAGAGCCCAATAGCAAAAATCAGGTTTTGAATGAAGAATCACATTTCTTGGTAGAATCATGCAGGATTGAAATTTTTGATGGTTTTTTACTCCTCTTAACAGCCCAAACAAGTTTCTAAAAGGATGAGTTTGCAACTACTTTACTTTTGGAGAAAATTCAAAACATTCATTATTCAATAGGGCCCAAACTATCAAAAACCAGCGGTTTCAATGAACACACATTTCTTGGTAGAATCATGCAGGACTGAAATTTTTGATGTTTTTCTACTCCTTCCATGAGCCCAAACAAGTCTCTAAAAGCATGAGTTTGCAACTACTTTACTTTTGGAGAAAATTCAAAACATTCATTATTCAATAGAGCCCAATAGCAAAAATCAGGTTTTGAATGAAGAATCACATTTCTTGGTAAAATCATGCAGGATTGAAATTTTTGATGGTTTTTTACTCCTCTCAACAGCCCAAACAAGTTTCTAAAAGGATGAGTTTGCAACTACTTTACTTTTGGAGAAAATTCAAAACATTCATTATTCAATAGGGCCCAAACTATCAAAAACCAGCGGTTTGAATGAACACACATTTCTTGGTAGAATCATGCAGGACTGAAATTTTTGATGTTTTTCTACTCCTCTCATGAGCCCAAACAAGTCTCTAAAAGCATGAGTTTGCAACTACTTTACTTTTGGAGAAAATTCAAAACATTCATTATTCAATAGAGCCCAATAGCAAAAATCAGGTTTTGAATGAAGAATCACATTTCTTGGTAGAATCATGCAGGATTGAAATTTTTGATGGTTTTTTACTCCTCTCAACAGCCCAAACAAGTTTCTAAAAGGATGAGTTTGTAACTACTTTACTTTTGGAGAAAATTCAAAACATTCATTATTCAATAGGGCCCAAACTATCAAAAACCAGCGGTTTCAATGAACACACATTTCTTGGTAGAATCATGCAGGACTGAAATTTTTGATGTTTTTCTACTCCTCTCATGAGCCCAAACAAGTCTCTAAAAGCATGAGTTTGCAACTACTTTACTTTTGGAGAAAATTCAAAACATTCATTACTCAAAAGAGCCCAATAGCAAAAACCAGCGTTTTGAATGAAGAATCACATTTCTTGGTAGAATCATGCAGGATTGAAATTTTTGATGGTTTTTTACTCCTCTCAACAGCCCAAACAAGTTTCTAAAAGGATGAGTTTGCAACTACTTTACTTTTGGAGAAAATTCAAAACATTCATTATTCAATAGGGCCCAAACTATCAAAAACCAGCGGTTTCAATGAACACACATTTCTTGGTAGAATCATGCAGGACTGAAATTTTTGATGTTTTTCTACTTCTCTCATGAGCCCAAACAAGTCTCTAAAAGCATGAGTTTGCAACGACTTTACTTTTGGAGAAAATTCAAAACATTCATTATTCAATAGAGCCCAATAGCAAAAATCAGGTTTTGAATGAAGAATCACATTTCTTGGTAGAATCATGCAGGATTGAAATTTTTGATGGTTTTTTACTCCTCTTAACAGCCCAAACAAGTTTCTAAAAGGATGAGTTTGCAACTACTTTACTTTTGGAGAAAATTCAAAACATTCATTATTCAATAGGGCCCAAACTATCAAAAACCAGCGGTTTCAATGAACACACATTTCTTGGTAGAATCATGCAGGACTGAAATTTTTGATGTTTTTCTACTCCTTCCATGAGCCCAAACAAGTCTCTAAAAGCATGAGTTTGCAACTACTTTACTTTTGGAGAAAATTCAAAACATTCATTATTCAATAGAGCCCAATAGCAAAAATCAGGTTTTGAATGAAGAATCACATTTCTTGGTAAAATCATGCAGGATTGAAATTTTTGATGGTTTTTTACTCCTCTCAACAGCCCAAACAAGTTTCTAAAAGGATGAGTTTGCAACTACTTTACTTTTGGAGAAAATTCAAAACATTCATTATTCAATAGGGCCCAAACTATCAAAAACCAGCGGTTTGAATGAACACACATTTCTTGGTAGAATCATGCAGGACTGAAATTTTTGATGTTTTTCTACTCCTCTCATGAGCCCAAACAAGTCTCTAAAAGCATGAGTTTGCAACTACTTTACTTTTGGAGAAAATTCAAAACATTCATTATTCAATAGAGCCCAATAGCAAAAATCAGGTTTTGAATGAAGAATCACATTTCTTGGTAGAATCATGCAGGATTGAAATTTTTGATGGTTTTTTACTCCTCTCAACAGCCCAAACAAGTTTCTAAAAGGATGAGTTTGTAACTACTTTACTTTTGGAGAAAATTCAAAACATTCATTATTCAATAGGGCCCAAACTATCAAAAACCAGCGGTTTCAATGAACACACATTTCTTGGTAGAATCATGCAGGACTGAAATTTTTGATGTTTTTCTACTCCTTCCATGAGCCCAAACAAGTCTCTAAAAGCATGAGTTTGCAACTACTTTACTTTTGGAGAAAATTCAAAACATTCATTATTCAATAGAGCCCAATAGCAAAAATCAGGTTTTGAATGAAGAATCACATTTCTTGGTAAAATCATGCAGGATTGAAATTTTTGATGGTTTTTTACTCCTCTCAACAGCCCAAACAAGTTTCTAAAAGGATGAGTTTGCAACTACTTTACTTTTGGAGAAAATTCAAAACATTCATTATTCAATAGGGCCCAAACTATCAAAAACCAGCGGTTTCAATGAACACACATTTCTTGGTAGAATCATGCAGGACTGAAATTTTTGATGTTTTTCTACTCCTCTCATGAGCCCAAACAAGTCTCTAAAAGCATGAGTTTGCAACTACTTTACTTTTGGAGAAAATTCAAAACATTCATTATTCAATAGAGCCCAATAGCAAAAATCAGGTTTTGAATGAAGAATCACATTTCTTGGTAGAATCATGCAGGATTGAAATTTTTGATGGTTTTTTACTCCTCTCAACAGCCCAAACAAGTTTCTAAAAGGATGAGTTTGTAACTACTTTACTTTTGGAGAAAATTCAAAACATTCATTATTCAATAGGGCCCAAACTATCAAAAACCAGCGGTTTCAATGAACACATATTTCTTGGTAGAATCATGCAGGACTGAAATTTTTGATGTTTTTCTACTCCTCTCATGAGCCCAAACAAGTCTCTAAAAGCATGAGTTTGCAACTACTTTACTTTTGGAGAAAATTCAAAACATTCATTATTCAATAGAGCCCAATAGCAAAAATCAGGTTTTGAATGAAGAACCACATTTCTTGGTAAAATCATGCAGGATTGAAATTTTTGATGGTTTTTTACTCCTCTCAACAGCCCAAACAAGTTTCTAAAAGGATGAGTTTGCAACTACTTTACTTTTGGAGAAAATTCAAAACATTCATTATTCAATAGGGCCCAAACTATCAAAAACCAGCGGTTTGAATGAACACACATTTCTTGTTAGAATCATGCAGGACTGAAATTTTTGATGTTTTTCTACTTCTCTCATGAGCCCAAACAAGTCTCTAAAAGCATGAGTTTGCAACTACTTTACTTTTGGAGAAAATTCAAAACATTCATTATTCAATAGAGCCCAATAGCAAAAATCAGGTTTTGAATGAAGAATCACATTTCTTGGTAGAATCATGCAGGATTGAAATTTTTGATGGTTTTTTACTCCTCTCAACAGCCCAAACAAGTTTCTAAAAGGATGAGTTTGCAACTACTTTACTTTTGGAGAAAATTCAAAACATTCATTATTCAATAGGGCCCAAACTATCAAAAACCAGCGGTTTCAATGAACACACATTTCTTGGTAGAATCATGCAGGACTGAAATTTTTGATGTTTTTCTACTCCTTCCATGAGCCCAAACAAGTCTCTAAAAGCATGAGTTTGCAACTACTTTACTTTTGGAGAAAATTCAAAACATTCATTATTCAATAGAGCCCAATAGCAAAAATCAGGTTTTGAATGAAGAATCACATTTCTTGGTAAAATCATGCAGGATTGAAATTTTTGATGGTTTTTTACTCCTCTCAACAGCCCAAACAAGTTTCTAAAAGGATGAGTTTGCAACTACTTTACTTTTGGAGAAAATTCAAAACATTCATTATTCAATAGGGCCCAAACTATCAAAAACCAGCGGTTTCAATGAACACACATTTCTTGGTAGAATCATGCAGGACTGAAATTTTTGATGTTTTTCTACTCCTCTCATGAGCCCAAACAAGTCTCTAAAAGCATGAGTTTGCAACTACTTTACTTTTGGAGAAAATTCAAAACATTCATTATTCAATAGAGCCCAATAGCAAAAATCAGGTTTTGAATGAAGAATCACATTTCTTGGTAGAATCATGCAGGATTGAAATTTTTGATGGTTTTTTACTCCTCTCAACAGCCCAAACAAGTTTCTAAAAGGATGAGTTTGTAACTACTTTACTTTTGGAGAAAATTCAAAACATTCATTATTCAATAGGGCCCAAACTATCAAAAACCAGCGGTTTCAATGAACACATATTTCTTGGTAGAATCATGCAGGACTGAAATTTTTGATGTTTTTCTACTCCTCTCATGAGCCCAAACAAGTCTCTAAAAGCATGAGTTTGCAACTACTTTACTTTTGGAGAAAATTCAAAACATTCATTATTCAATAGAGCCCAATAGCAAAAATCAGGTTTTGAATGAAGAACCACATTTCTTGGTAAAATCATGCAG
Source organism: Dendrobates tinctorius (assembly GCF_039654945.1). Lineage (NCBI taxonomy): Eukaryota > Metazoa > Chordata > Amphibia > Anura > Dendrobatidae > Dendrobates > Dendrobates tinctorius. The sequence goes on from NW_027362110.1 coordinate 202,008, forward strand.
GATTGAAATTTTTGATGGTTTTTTACTCCTCTCAACAGCCCAAACAAGTTTCTAAAAGGATGAGTTTGCAACTACTTTACTTTTGGAGAAAATTCAAAACATTCATTATTCAATAGGGCCCAAACTATCAAAAACCAGCGGTTTGAATGAACACACATTTCTTGTTAGAATCATGCAGGACTGAAATTTTTGATGTTTTTCTACTTCTCTCATGAGCCCAAACAAGTCTCTAAAAGCATGAGTTTGCAACTACTTTACTTTTGGAGAAAATTCAAAACATTCATTATTCAATAGAGCCCAATAGCAAAAATCAGGTTTTGAATGAAGAATCACATTTCTTGGTAGAATCATGCAGGATTGAAATTTTTGATGGTTTTTTACTCCTCTTAACAGCCCAAACAAGTTTCTAAAAGGATGAGTTTGCAACTACTTTACTTTTGGAGAAAATTCAAAACATTCATTATTCAATAGGGCCCAAACTATCAAAAACCAGCGGTTTCAATGAACACACATTTCTTGGTAGAATCATGCAGGACTGAAATTTTTGATGTTTTTCTACTCCTTCCATGAGCCCAAACAAGTCTCTAAAAGCATGAGTTTGCAACTACTTTACTTTTGGAGAAAATTCAAAACATTCATTATTCAATAGAGCCCAATAGCAAAAATCAGGTTTTGAATGAAGAATCACATTTCTTGGTAAAATCATGCAGGATTGAAATTTTTGATGGTTTTTTACTCCTCTCAACAGCCCAAACAAGTTTCTAAAAGGATGAGTTTGCAACTACTTTACTTTTGGAGAAAATTCAAAACATTCATTATTCAATAGGGCCCAAACTATCAAAAACCAGCGGTTTGAATGAACACACATTTCTTGGTAGAATCATGCAGGACTGAAATTTTTGATGTTTTTCTACTCCTCTCATGAGCCCAAACAAGTCTCTAAAAGCATGAGTTTGCAACTACTTTACTTTTGGAGAAAATTCAAAACATTCATTATTCAATAGAGCCCAATAGCAAAAATCAGGTTTTGAATGAAGAATCACATTTCTTGGTAGAATCATGCAGGATTGAAATTTTTGATGGTTTTTTACTCCTCTCAACAGCCCAAACAAGTTTCTAAAAGGATGAGTTTGTAACTACTTTACTTTTGGAGAAAATTCAAAACATTCATTATTCAATAGGGCCCAAACTATCAAAAACCAGCGGTTTCAATGAACACACATTTCTTGGTAGAATCATGCAGGACTGAAATTTTTGATGTTTTTCTACTCCTCTCATGAGCCCAAACAAGTCTCTAAAAGCATGAGTTTGCAACTACTTTACTTTTGGAGAAAATTCAAAACATTCATTACTCAAAAGAGCCCAATAGCAAAAACCAGCGTTTTGAATGAAGAATCACATTTCTTGGTAGAATCATGCAGGATTGAAATTTTTGATGGTTTTTTACTCCTCTCAACAGCCCAAACAAGTTTCTAAAAGGATGAGTTTGCAACTACTTTACTTTTGGAGAAAATTCAAAACATTCATTATTCAATAGGGCCCAAACTATCAAAAACCAGCGGTTTCAATGAACACACATTTCTTGGTAGAATCATGCAGGACTGAAATTTTTGATGTTTTTCTACTTCTCTCATGAGCCCAAACAAGTCTCTAAAAGCATGAGTTTGCAACGACTTTACTTTTGGAGAAAATTCAAAACATTCATTATTCAATAGAGCCCAATAGCAAAAATCAGGTTTTGAATGAAGAATCACATTTCTTGGTAGAATCATGCAGGATTGAAATTTTTGATGGTTTTTTACTCCTCTCAACAGCCCAAACAAGTTTCTAAAAGGATGAGTTTGCAACTACTTTACTTTTGGAGAAAATTCAAAACATTCATTATTCAATAGGGCCCAAACTATCAAAAACCAGCAGTTTCAATGAACACACATTTCTTGGTAGAATCATGCAGGACTGAAATTTTTGATGTTTTTCTACTCCTCTCATGAGCCCAAACAAGTCTCTAAAAGCATGAGTTTGCAACTACTTTACTTTTGGAGAAAATTCAAAACATTCATTATTCAATAGAGCCCAATAGCAAAAATCAGGTTTTGAATGAAGAATCACATTTCTTGGTAGAATCATGCAGATTGAAATTTTTGATGGTTTTTTACTCCTCTCAACAGCCCAAACAAGTTTCTAAAAGGATGAGTTTGTAACTACTTTACTTTTGGAGAAAATTCAAAACATTCATTATTCAATAGGGCCCAAACTATCAAAAACCAGCGGTTTCAATGAACACACATTTCTTGGTAGAATCATGCAGGACTGAAATTTTTGATGTTTTTCTACTCCTCTCATGAGCCCAAACAAGTCTCTAAAAGCATGAGTTTGCAACTACTTTACTTTTGGAGAAAATTCAAAACATTCATTACTCAAAAGAGCCCAATAGCAAAAACCAGCGTTTTGAATGAAGAATCACATTTCTTGGTAGAATCATGCAGGATTGAAATTTTTGATGGTTTTTTACTCCTCTCAACAGCCCAAACAAGTTTCTAGAAGGATGAGTTTGCAACTACTTTACTTTTGGAGAAAATTCAAAACATTCATTATTCAATAGGGCCCAAACTATCAAAAACCAGCGGTTTCAATGAACACACATTTCTTGGTAGAATCATGCAGGACTGAAATTTTTGATGTTTTTCTACTTCTCTCATGAGCCCAAACAAGTCTCTAAAAGCATGAGTTTGCAACTACTTTACTTTTGGAGAAAATTCAAAACATTCATTATTCAATAGAGCCCAATAGCAAAAATCAGGTTTTGAATGAAGAATCACATTTCTTGGTAGAATCATGCAGGATTGAAATTTTTGATGGTTTTTTACTCCTCTCAACAGCCCAAACAAGTTTCTAAAAGGATGAGTTTGCAACTACTTTACTTTTGGAGAAAATTCAAAATATTCATTATTCAATAGGGCCCAAACTATCAAAAACCAGCGGTTTCAATGAACACACATTTCTTGGTAGAATCATGCAGGATTGAAATTTTTGATGTTTTTCTACTCCTCTCATGAGCCCAAACAAGTCTCTAAAAGCATGAGTTTGCAACTACTTTACTTTTGGAGAAAATTCAAAACATTCATTATTCAATAGAGCCCAATAGCAAAAATCAGGTTTTGAATGAAGAATCACATTTCTTGGTAGAATCATGCAGGATTGAAATTTTTGATGGTTTTTTACTCCTCTCAACAGCCCAAACAAGTTTCTAAAAGGATGAGTTTGCAACTACTTTACTTTTGGAGAAAATTCAAAATATTCATTATTCAATAGGGCCCAAACTATCAAAAACCAGCGGTTTCAATGAACACACATTTCTTGGTAGAATCATGTAGGATTGAAATTTTTGATGTTTTTCTACTCCTCTCATGAGCCCAAACAAGTCTCTAAAAGCATGAGTTTGCAACTACTTTACTTTTGTAGAATATTCAAAACATTCATTATTCAATAGAGCCCAATAGCAAAAATCAGGTTTTGAATGAAGAATCACATTTCTTGGTAAAATCATGCAGGATTGAAATTTTTGATGGTTTTTTACTCCTCTCAACAGCCCAAACAAGTTTCTAAAAGGATGAGTTTGCAACTACTTTACTTTTGGAGAAAATTCAAAACATTCATTATTCAATAGGGCCCAAACTATCAAAAACCAGCGGTTTCAATGAACACACATTTCTTGGTAGAATCATGCAGGACTGAAATTTTTGATGTTTTTCTACTCCTCTCATGAGCCCAAACAAGTCTCTAAAAGCATGAGTTTGCAACTACTTTACTTTTGGAGAAAATTCAAAACATTCACTATTCAATAGAGCCCAATAGCAAAAATCAGGTTTTGAATGAAGAATCACATTTCTTGGTAAAATCATGCAGGATTGAAATTTTTGATGGTTTTTTACTCCTCTCAACAGCCCAAACAAGTTTCTAAAAGGATGAGTTTGCAACTACTTTACTTTTGGAGAAAATTCAAAACATTCATTATTCAATAGGGCCCAAACTATCAAAAACCAGCAGTTTCAATGAACACACATTTCTTGGTAGAATCATGCAGGACTGAAATTTTTGATGTTTTTCTACTCCTCTCATGAGCCCAAACAAGTCTCTAAAAGCATGAGTTTGCAACTACTTTACTTTTGGAGAAAATTCAAAACATTCATTATTCAATAGAGCCCAATAGCAAAAACCAGCGTTTTGAATGAAGAATCACATTTCTTGGTAGAATCATGCAGGATTGAAATTTTTGATGGTTTTTTACTACTCTCAACAGCCCAAACAAGTTTCTAAAAGGATGAGTTTGCAACTACTTTACTTTTGGAGAAAATTCAAAACATTCATTATTCAATAGGGCCCAAACTATCAAAAACCAGCGGTTTCAATGAACACACATTTCTTGGTAGAATCATGCAGGACTGAAATTTTTGATGTTTTTCTACTCCTCTCATGAGCCCAAACAAGTCTCTAAAAGCATGAGTTTGCAACTACTTTACTTTTGGAGAAAATTCAAAACATTCATTACTCAAAAGAGCCCAATAGCAAAAACCAGCGTTTTGAATGAAGAATCACATTTCTTGGTAGAATCATGCATGATTGAAATTTTTGATGGTTTTTTACTCCTCTCAACAGCCCAAACAAGTTTCTAAAAGGATGAGTTTGCAACTACTTTACTTTTGGAGAAAATTCAAAACATTCATTATTCAATAGGGCCCAAACTATCAAAAACCAGCGGTTTCAATGAACACACATTTCTTGGTAGAAACATGCAGGACTGAAATTTTTGATGTTTTTCTACTCCTCTCATGAGCCCAAACAAGTCTCTAAAAGCATGAGTTTGCAACTACTTTACTTTTGGAGAAAATTCAAAACATTCATTATTCAATAGGGCCCAAACTATCAAAAACCAGCGGTTTCAATGAACACACATTTCTTGGTAGAATCATGCAGGACTGAAATTTTTGATGTTTTTCTACTTCTCTCATGAGCCCAAACAAGTCTCTAAAAGCATGAGTTTGCAACTACTTTACTTTTGGAGAAAATTCAAAACATTCATTATTCAATAGAGCCCAATAGCAAAAATCAGGTTTTGAATGAAGAATCACATTTCTTGGTAGAATCATGCAGGATTGAAATTTTTGATGGTTTTTTACTCCTCTCAACAGCCCAAACAAGTTTCTAAAAGGATGAGTTTGCAACTACTTTACTTTTGGAGAAAATTCAAAATATTCATTATTCAATAGGGCCCAAACTATCAAAAACCAGCGGTTTCAATGAACACACATTTCTTGGTAGAATCATGCAGGATTGAAATTTTTGATGTTTTTCTACTCCTCTCATGAGCCCAAACAAGTCTCTAAAAGCATGAGTTTGCAACTACTTTACTTTTGTAGAATATTCAAAACATTCATTATTCAATAGAGCCCAATAGCAAAAATCAGGTTTTGAATGAAGAATCACATTTCTTGGTAAAATCATGCAGGATTGAAATTTTTGATGGTTTTTTACTCCTCTCAAAAGCCCAAACAAGTTTCTAAAAGGATGAGTTTGCAACTACTTTACTTTTGGAGAAAATTCAAAACATTCATTATTCAATAGGGCCCAAACTATCAAAAACCAGCGGTTTCAATGAACACACATTTCTTGGTAGAATCATGCAGGACTGAAATTTTTGATGTTTTTCTACTCCTCTCATGAGCCCAAACAAGTCTCTAAAAGCATGAGTTTGCAACTACTTTACTTTTGGAGAAAATTCAAAACATTCACTATTCAATAGAGCCCAATAGCAAAAATCAGGTTTTGAATGAAGAATCACATTTCTTGGTAAAATCATGCAGGATTGAAATTTTTGATGGTTTTTTACTCCTCTCAACAGCCCAAACAAGTTTCTAAAAGGATGAGTTTGCAACTACTTTACTTTTGGAGAAAATTCAAAACATTCATTATTCAATAGGGCCCAAACTATCAAAAACCAGCGGTTTCAATGAACACACATTTCTTGGTAGAATCATGCAGGACTGAAATTTTTGATGTTTTTCTACTCCTCTCATGAGCCCAAACAAGTCTCTAAAAGCATGAGTTTGCAACTACTTTACTTTTGGAGAAAATTCAAAACATTCATTATTCAATAGAGCCCAATAGCAAAAACCAGCGTTTTGAATGAAGAATCACATTTCTTGGTAGAATCATGCAGGATTGAAATTTTTGATGGTTTTTTACTACTCTCAACAGCCCAAACAAGTTTCTAAAAGGATGAGTTTGCAACTACTTTACTTTTGGAGAAAATTCAAAACATTCATTATTCAATAGGGCCCAAACTATCAAAAACCAGCGGTTTCAATGAACACACATTTCTTGGTAGAATCATGCAGGACTGAAATTTTTGATGTTTTTCTACTCCTCTCATGAGCCCAAACAAGTCTCTAAAAGCATGAGTTTGCAACTACTTTACTTTTGGAGAAAATTCAAAACATTCATTACTCAAAAGAGCCCAATAGCAAAAACCAGCGTTTTGAATGAAGAATCACATTTCTTGGTAGAATCATGCATGATTGAAATTTTTGATGGTTTTTTACTCCTCTCAACAGCCCAAACAAGTTTCTAAAAGGATGAGTTTGCAACTACTTTACTTTTGGAGAAAATTCAAAACATTCATTATTCAATAGGGCCCAAACTATCAAAAACCAGCGGTTTCAATGAACACACATTTCTTGGTAGAATCATGCAGGACTGAAATTTTTGATGTTTTTCTACTCCTCTCATGAGCCCAAACAAGTCTCTAAAAGCATGAGTTTGCAACTACTTTACTTTTGGAGAAAATTCAAAACATTCATTATTCAATAGGGCCCAAACTATCAAAAACCAGCGGTTTCAATGAACACACATTTCTTGGTAGAATCATGCAGGACTGAAATTTTTGATGTTTTTCTACTCCTCTCATGAGCCCAAACAAGTCTCTAAAAGCATGAGTTTGCAACTACTTTACTTTTGGAGAAAATTCAAAACATTCATTATTCAATAGAGCCCAATAGCAAAAATCAGGTTTTGAATGAAGAATCACATTTCTTGGTAAAATCATGCAGGATTGAAATTTTTCATGGTTTTTTACTCCTCTCAACAGCCCAAACAAGTTTCTAAAAGGATGAGTTTGCAACTACTTTACTTTTGGAGAAAATTCAAAACATTCATTATTCAATAGGGCCCAAACTATCAAAAACCAGCGGTTTCAATGAACACACATTTCTTGGTAGAATCATGCAGGACTGAAATTTTTGATGTTTTTCTACTCCTCTCATGAGCCCAAACAAGTCTCTAAAAGCATGAGTTTGCAACTACTTTACTTTTGGAGAAAATTCAAAACATTCATTATTCAATAGAGCCCAATAGCAAAAATCAGGTTTTGAATGAAGAATCACATTTCTTGGTAAAATCATGCAGGATTGAAATTTTTGATGGTTTTTTACTCCTCTCAACAGCCCAAACAAGTTTCTAAAAGGATGAGTTTGCAACTACTTTACTTTTGGAGAAAATTCAAAACATTCATTATTCAATAGGGCCCAAACTATCAAAAACCAGCGGTTTCAATGAACACACATTTCTTGGTAGAATCATGCAGGACTGAAATTTTTGATGTTTTTCTACTCCTCTCATGAGCCCAAACAAGTCTCTAAAAGCATGAGTTTGCAACTACTTTACTTTTGGAGAAAATTCAAAACATTCATTATTCAATAGAGCCCAATAGCAAAAATCAGGTTTTGAATGAAGAATCACATTTCTTGGTAGAATCATGCAGGATTGAAATTTTTGATGGTTTTTTACTCCTCTCAACAGCCCAAACAAGTTTCTAAAAGGATGAGTTTGCAACTACTTTACTTTTGGAGAAAATTCAAAACATTCATTATTCAATAGGGCCCAAACTATCAAAAACCAGCGGTTTGAATGAACACACATTTCTTGGTAGAATCATGCAGGACTGAAATTTTTGATGTTTTTCTACTCCTCTCATGAGCCCAAACAAGTCTCTAAAAGCATGAGTTTGCAACTACTTTACTTTTGGAGAAAATTCAAAACATTCATTACTCAAAAGAGCCCAATAGCAAAAACCAGCGTTTTGAATGAAGAATCACATTTCTTGGTAGAATCATGCAGGATTGAAATTTTTGATGGTTTTTTACTCCTCTCAACAGCCCAAACAAGTTTCTAAAAGGATGAGTTTGCAACTACTTTACTTTTGGAGAAAATTCAAAACATTCATTATTCAATAGGGCCCAAACTATCAAAAACCAGCGGTTTCAATGAACACACATTTCTTGGTAGAATCATGCAGGACTGAAATTTTTGATGTTTTTCTACTACTCTCATGAGCCCAAACAAGTCTCTAAAAGCATGAGTTTGCAACTACTTTACTTTTGGAGAAAATTCAAAACATTCATTATTCAATAGAGCCCAATAGCAAAAATCAGGTTTTGAATGAAGATTCACATTTCTTTGTAGAATCATGCAGGATTGAAATTTTTGATGGTTTTTTACTCCTCTCAACAGCCCAAACAAGTTTCTAAAAGGATGAGTTTGTAACTACTTTACTTTTGGAGAAAATTCAAAACATTCATTATTCAATAGGGCCCAAACTATCAAAAACCAGCGGTATCAATGAACACACATTTCTTGGTAGAATCATGCAGGACTGAAATTTTTGATGTTTTTCTACTCCTCTCATGAGCCCAAACAAGTCTCTAAAAGCATGAGTTTGCAACTACTTTACTTTTGGAGAAAATTCAAAACATTCATTACTCAAAAGAGCCCAATAGCAAAAACCAGCGTTTTGAATGAAGAATCACATTTCTTGGTAGAATCATGCAGGATTGAAATTTTTGATGGTTTTTTACTCCTCTCAACAGCCCAAACAAGTTTCTAAAAGGATGAGTTTGCAACTACTTTACTTTTGGAGAAAATTCAAAACATTCATTATTCAATAGGGCCCAAACTATCAAAAACCAGCGGTTTCAATGAACACACATTTCTTGGTAGAATCATGCAGGACTGAAATTTTTGATGTTTTTCTACTCCTCTCATGAGCCCAAACAAGTCTCTAAAAGCATGAGTTTGCAACTACTTTACTTTTGGAGAAAATTCAAAACATTCATTATTCAATAGAGCCCAATAGCAAAAATCAGGTTTTGAATGAAGAATCACATTTCTTGGTAGAATCATGCAGGATTGAAATTTTTGATGGTTTTTTACTCCTCTCAACAGCCCAAACAAGTTTCTGAAAGGATGAGTTTGCAACTACTTTACTTTTGGAGAAAATTCAAAACATTCATTATTCAATAGGGCCCAAACTATCAAAAACCAGCAGTTTCAATGAACACACATTTCTTGGTAGAATCATGCAGGACTGAAATTTTTGATGTTTTTCTACTCCTCTCATGAGCCCAAACAAGTCTCTAAAAGCATGAGTTTGCAACTACTTTACTTTTGGAGAAAATTCAAAACATTCATTATTCAATAGAGCCCAATAGCAAAAATCAGGTTTTGAATGAAGAATCACATTTCTTGGTAAAATCATGCAGGATTGAAATTTTTGATGGTTTTTTACTCCTCTCAACAGCCCAAACAAGTTTCTAAAAGGATGAGTTTGCAACTACTTTACTTTTGGAGAAAATTCAAAACATTCATTATTCAATAGGGCCCAAACTATCAAAAACCAGCGGTTTCAATGAGCACACATTTCTTGGTAGAATCATGCAGGACTGAAATTTTTGATGTTTTTCTACTCCTCTCATGAGCCCAAACAAGTCTCTAAAAGCATGAGTTTGCAACTACTTTACTTTTGGAGAAAATTCAAAACATTCATTACTCAAAAGAGCCCAATAGCAAAAACCAGCGTTTTGAATGAAGAATCACATTTCTTGGTAGAATCATGCAGGATTGAAATTTTTGATGGTTTTTTACTCCTCTCAACAGCCCAAACAAGTTTCTAAAAGGATGATTTTGCAACTACTTTACTTTTGGAGAAAATTCAAAACATTCATTATTCAATAGGGCCCAAACTATCAAAAACCAGCGGTTTCAATGAACACACATTTCTTGGTAGAATCATGCAGGACTGAAATTTTTGATGTTTTTCTACTCCTCTCATGAGCCCAAACAAGTCTCTAAAAGCATGAGTTTGCAACTACATTACTTTTGGAGAAAATTCAAAACATTCATTATTCAATAGAGCCCAATAGCAAAAATCAGGTTTTGAATGAAGAATCACATTTCTTGGTAGAATCATGCAGGATTGAAATTTTTGATGGTTTTTTACTCCTCTCAACAGCCCAAACAAGTTTCTAAAAGGATGAGTTTGCAACTACTTTACTTTTGGAGAAAATTCAAAACATTCATTATTCAATAGGGCCCAAACTATCAAAAACCAGCGGTTTCAATGAACACACATTTCTTGGTAGAATCATGCAGGACTGAAATTTTTGATGTTTTTCTACTCCTCTCATGAGCCCAAACAAGTCTCTAAAAGCATGAGTTTGCAACTACTTTACTTTTGGAGAAAATTCAAAACATTCATTATTCAATAGAGCCCAATAGCAAAAATCAGGTTTTGAATGAAGAATCACATTTCTTGGTAAAATCATGCAGGATTGAAATTTTTGATGGTTTTTTACTCCTCTCAACAGCCCAAACAAGTTTCTAAAAGGATGAGTTTGCAACTACTTTACTTTTGGAGAAAATTCAAAACATTCATTATTCAATAGGGCCCAAACTATCAAAAACCAGCGGTTTCAATGAACACACATTTCTTGGTAGAATCATGCAGGACTGAAATTTTTGATGTTTTTCTACTCCTCTCATGAGCCCAAACAAGTCTCTAAAAGCATGAGTTTGCAACTACTTTACTTTTGGAGAAAATTCAAAACATTCATTATTCAATAGAGCCCAATAGCAAAAATCAGGTTTTGAATGAAGAATCACATTTCTTGGTAGAATCATGCAGGATTGAAATTTTTGATGGTTTTTTACTCCTCTCAACAGCCCAAACAAGTTTCAAAAAGGATGAGTTTGCAACTACTTTACTTTTGGAGAAAATTCAAAACATTCATTATTCAATAGGGCCCAAAATATCAAAAACCAGCGGTTTGAATGAACACACATTTCTTGGTAGAATCGTGCAGGACTGAAATTTTTGATGTTTTTCTACTCCTCTCATGAGCCCAAACAAGTCTCTAAAAGGATGAGTTTGCAACTACTTTACTTTTGGAGAAAATTCAAAACATTCATTATTCAATAGAGCCCAATAGCAAAAGCCAGCGTTTTGAATGAAGAATCACATTTCTTGGTAGAATCATGCAGGATTGAAATTTTTGATGGTTTTTTACTCCTCTCAACAGCCCAAACAAGTTTCTAAAAGGATGAGTTTGTAACTACTTTACTTTTGGAGAAAATTCAAAACATTCATTATTCAATAGGGCCCAAACTATCAAAAAAAAGCGGTTTGAATGAACACACATTTCTTGGTAGAATCATGCAGGACTGAAATTTTTGATGTTTTTCTACTCCTCTCATGAGCCCAAACAAGTCTCTAAAAGCATGAGTTTGCAACTACTTTACTTTTGGAGAAAATTCAAAACATTCATTACTCAAAAGAGCCCAATAGCAAAAACCAGCGTTTTGAATGAAGAATCACATTTCTTGGTAGAATCATGCAGGATTGAAATTTTTGATGGTTTTTTACTCCTCTCAACAGCCCAAACAAGTTTCTAAAAGGATGAGTTTGCAACTACTTTACTTTTGGAGAAAATTCAAAACATTCATTATTCAATAGGGCCCAAACTATCAAAAACCAGCGGTTTCAATGAACACACATTTCTTGGTAGAATCATGCAGGACTGAAATTTTTGATGTTTTTCTACTCCTCTCATGAGCCCAAACAAGTCTCTAAAAGCATGAGTTTGCAACTACTTTACTTTTGGAGAAAATTCAAAACATTCATTACTCAAAAGAGCCCAATAGCAAAAACCAGCGTTTTGAATGAAGAATCACATTTCTTGGTAGAATCATGCAGGATTGAAATTTTTGATGGTTTTTTACTCCTCTCAACAGCCCAAACAAGTTTCTAAAAGGATGAGTTTGCAACTACTTTACTTTTGGAGAAAATTCAAAACATTCATTATTCAATAGGGCCCAAACTATCAAAAACCAGCGGTTTCAATGAACACACATTTCTTGGTAGAATCATGCAGGACTGAAATTTTTGATGTTTTTCTACTCCTCTCATGAGCCCAAACAAGTCTCTAAAAGCATGAGTTTGCAACTACATTACTTTTGGAGAAAATTCAAAACATTCATTATTCAATAGAGCCCAATAGCAAAAATCAGGTTTTGAATGAAGAATCACATTTCTTGGTAGAATCATGCAGGATTGAAATTTTTGATGGTTTTTTACTCCTCTCAACAGCCCAAACAAGTTTCTAAAAGGATGAGTTTGCAACTACTTTACTTTTGGAGAAAATTCAAAACATTCATTATTCAATAGGGCCCAAACTATCAAAAACCAGCGGTTTCAATGAACACACATTTCTTGGTAGAATCATGCAGGACTGAAATTTTTGATGTTTTTCTACTCCTCTCATGAGCCCAAACAAGTCTCTAAAAGCATGAGTTTGCAACTACTTTACTTTTGGAGAAAATTCAAAACATTCATTATTCAATAGAGCCCAATAGCAAAAATCAGGTTTTGAATGAAGAATCACATTTCTTGGTAAAATCATGCAGGATTGAAATTTTTGATGGTTTTTTACTCCTCTCAACAGCCCAAACAAGTTTCTGAAAGGATGAGTTTGCAACTACTTTACTTTTGGAGAAAATTCAAAACATTCATTATTCAATAGGGCCCAAACTATCAAAAACCAGCGGTTTGAATGAACACACATTTCTTGGTAGAATCATGCAGGACTGAAATTTTTGATGTTTTTCTACTCCTCTCATGAGCCCAAACAAGTCTCTAAAAGCATGAGTTTGCAACTACTTTACTTTTGGAGAAAATTCAAAACATTCATTACTCAAAAGAGCCCAATAGCAAAAACCAGCGTTTTGAATGAAGAATCACATTTCTTGGTAGAATCATGCAGGATTGAAATTTTTGATGGTTTTTTACTCCTCTCAACAGCCCAAACAAGTTTCTAAAAGGATGAGTTTGTAACTACTTTACTTTTGGAGAAAATTCAAAACATTCATTATTCAATAGGGCCCAAACTATCAAAAACCAGCGGTTTCAATGAACACTCATTTCTTGGTAGAATCATGCAGGACTGAAATTTTTGATGTTTTTCTACTCCTCTCATGAGCCCAAACAAGTCTCTAAAAGCATGAGTTTGCAACTACATTACTTTTGGAGAAAATTCAAAACATTCATTATTCAATAGAGCCCAATAGCAAAAATCAGGTTTTGAATGAAGAATCACATTTCTTGGTAGAATCATGCAGGATTGAAATTTTTGATGGTTTTTTACTCCTCTCAACAGCCCAAACAAGTTTCTAAAAGGATGAGTTTGCAACTACTTTACTTTTGGAGAAAATTCAAAACATTCATTATTCAATAGGGCCCAAACTATCAAAAACCAGCGGTTTCAATAAACACACATTTCTTGGTAGAATCATGCAGGACTGAAATTTTTGATGTTTTTCTACTCCTCTCATGAGCCCAAACAAGTCTCTAAAAGCATGAGTTTGCAACTACTTCACTTTTGGAGAAAATTCAAAACATTCATTATTCAATAGAGCCCAATAGCAAAAATCAGGTTTTGAATGAAGAATCACATTTCTTGGTAAAATCATGCAGGATTGAAATTTTTGATGGTTTTTTACTCCTCTCAACAGCCCAAACAAGTTTCTAAAAGGATGAGTTTGCAACTACTTTACTTTTGGAGAAAATTCAAAACATTCATTATTCAATAGGGCCCAAACTATCAAAAACCAGCGGTTTCAATGAACACACATTTCTTGGTAGAATCATGCAGGACTGAAATTTTTGATGTTTTTCTACTCCTCTCATGAGCCCAAACAAGTCTCTAAAAGCATGAGTTTGCAACTACTTTACTTTTGGAGAAAATTCAAAACATTCATTACTCAAAAGAGCCCAATAGCAAAAACCAGCGTTTTGAATGAAGAATCACATTTCTTGGTAGAATCATGCAGGATTGAAATTTTTGATGGTTTTTTACTCCTCTCAACAGCCCAAACAAGTTTCTAAAAGGATGAGTTTGCAACTACTTTACTTTTGGAGAAAATTCAAAACATTCATTATTCAATAGGGCCCAAACTATCAAAAACCAGCGGTTTCAATGAACACACATTTCTTGGTAGAATCATGCAGGACTGAAATTTTTGATGTTTTTCTACTCCTCTCATGAGCCCAAACAAGTCTCTAAAAGCATGAGTTTGCAACTACATTACTTTTGGAGAAAATTCAAAACATTCATTATTCAATAGAGCCCAATAGCAAAAATCAGGTTTTGAATGAAGAATCACATTTCTTGGTAGAATCATGCAGGATTGAAATTTTTGATGGTTTTTTACTCCTCTCAACAGCCCAAACAAGTTTCTAAAAGGATGAGTTTGCAACTACTTTACTTTTGGAGAAAATTCAAAACATTCATTATTCAATAGGGCCCAAACTATCAAAAACCAGCGGTTTCAATGAACACACATTTCTTGGTAGAATCATGCAGGACTGAAATTTTTGATGTTTTTCTACTCCTCTCATGAGCCCAAACAAGTCTCTAAAAGCATGAGTTTGCAACTACTTTACTTTTGGAGAAAATTCAAAACATTCATTATTCAATAGAGCCCAATAGCAAAAATCAGGTTTTGAATGAAGAATCACATTTCTTGGTAAAATCATGCAGGATTGAAATTTTTGATGGTTTTTTACTCCTCTCAACAGCCCAAACAAGTTTCTGAAAGGATGAGTTTGCAACTACTTTACTTTTGGAGAAAATTCAAAACATTCATTATTCAATAGGGCCCAAACTATCAAAAACCAGCGGTTTGAATGAACACACATTTCTTGGTAGAATCATGCAGGACTGAAATTTTTGATGTTTTTCTACTCCTCTCATGAGCCCAAACAAGTCTCTAAAAGCATGAGTTTGCAACTACTTTACTTTTGGAGAAAATTCAAAACATTCATTACTCAAAAGAGCCCAATAGCAAAAACCAGCGTTTTGAATGAAGAATCACATTTCTTGGTAGAATCATGCAGGATTGAAATTTTTGATGGTTTTTTACTCCTCTCAACAGCCCAAACAAGTTTCTAAAAGGATGAGTTTGTAACTACTTTACTTTTGGAGAAAATTCAAAACATTCATTATTCAATAGGGCCCAAACTATCAAAAACCAGCGGTTTCAATGAACACTCATTTCTTGGTAGAATCATGCAGGACTGAAATTTTTGATGTTTTTCTACTCCTCTCATGAGCCCAAACAAGTCTCTAAAAGCATGAGTTTGCAACTACATTACTTTTGGAGAAAATTCAAAACATTCATTATTCAATAGAGCCCAATAGCAAAAATCAGGTTTTGAATGAAGAATCACATTTCTTGGTAGAATCATGCAGGATTGAAATTTTTGATGGTTTTTTACTCCTCTCAACAGCCCAAACAAGTTTCTAAAAGGATGAGTTTGCAACTACTTTACTTTTGGAGAAAATTCAAAACATTCATTATTCAATAGGGCCCAAACTATCAAAAACCAGCGGTTTCAATAAACACACATTTCTTGGTAGAATCATGCAGGACTGAAATTTTTGATGTTTTTCTACTCCTCTCATGAGCCCAAACAAGTCTCTAAAAGCATGAGTTTGCAACTACTTCACTTTTGGAGAAAATTCAAAACATTCATTATTCAATAGAGCCCAATAGCAAAAATCAGGTTTTGAATGAAGAATCACATTTCTTGGTAAAATCATGCAGGATTGAAATTTTTGATGGTTTTTTACTCCTCTCAACAGCCCAAACAAGTTTCTAAAAGGATGAGTTTGCAACTACTTTACTTTTGGAGAAAATTCAAAACATTCATTATTCAATAGGGCCCAAACTATCAAAAACCAGCGGTTTCAATGAACACACATTTCTTGGTAGAATCATGCAGGACTGAAATTTTTGATGTTTTTCTACTCCTCTCATGAGCCCAAACAAGTCTCTAAAAGCATGAGTTTGCAACTACTTTACTTTTGGAGAAAATTCAAAACATTCATTATTCAATAGAGCCCAATAGCAAAAATCAGGTTTTGAATGAAGAATCACATTTCTTGGTAGAATCATGCAGGATTGAAATTTTTGATGGTTTTTTACTCCTCTCAACAGCCCAAACAAGTTTCTAAAAGGATGAGTTTGCAACTACTTTACTTTTGGAGAAAATTCAAAACATTCATTATTCAATAGGGCCCAAACTATCAAAAACCAGCGGTTTCAATGAACACACATTTCTTGGTAGAATCATGCAGGACTGAAATTTTTGATGTTTTTCTACTCCTCTCATGAGCCCAAACAAGTCTCTAAAAGCATGAGTTTGCAACTACTTTACTTTTGGAGAAAATTCAAAACATTCATTATTCAATAGAGCCCAATAGCAAAAATCAGGTTTTGAATGAAGAATCACATTTCTTGGTAAAATCATGCAGGATTGAAATTTTTGATGGTTTTTTACTCCTCTCAACAGCCCAAACAAGTTTCTGAAAGGATGAGTTTGCAACTACTTTACTTTTGGAGAAAATTCAAAACATTCATTATTCAATAGGGCCCAAACTATCAAAAACCAGCGGTTTGAATGAACACACATTTCTTGGTAGAATCATGCAGGACTGAAATTTTTGATGTTTTTCTACTCCTCTCATGAGCCCAAACAAGTCTCTAAAAGCATGAGTTTGCAACTACTTTACTTTTGGAGAAAATTCAAAACATTCATTACTCAAAAGAGCCCAATAGCAAAAACCAGCGTTTTGAATGAAGAATCACATTTCTTGGTAGAATCATGCAGGATTGAAATTTTTGATGGTTTTTTACTCCTCTCAACAGCCCAAACAAGTTTCTAAAAGGATGAGTTTGCAACTACTTTACTTTTGGAGAAAATTCAAAACATTCATTATTCAATAGGGCCCAAACTATCAAAAACCAGCGGTTTCAATGAACACACATTTCTTGGTAGAATCATGCAGGACTGAAATTTTTGATGTTTTTCTACTCCTCTCATGAGCCCAAACAAGTCTCTAAAAGCATGAGTTTGCAACTACATTACTTTTGGAGAAAATTCAAAACATTCATTATTCAATAGAGCCCAATAGCAAAAATCAGGTTTTGAATGAAGAATCACATTTCTTGGTAGAATCATGCAGGATTGAAATTTTTGATGGTTTTTTACTCCTCTCAACAGCCCAAACAAGTTTCTAAAAGGATGAGTTTGCAACTACTTTACTTTTGGAGAAAATTCAAAACATTCATTATTCAATAGGGCCCAAACTATCAAAAACCAGCGGTTTCAATAAACACACATTTCTTGGTAGAATCATGCAGGACTGAAATTTTTGATGTTTTTCTACTCCTCTCATGAGCCCAAACAAGTCTCTAAAAGCATCAGTTTGCAACTACTTTACTTTTGGAGAAAATTCAAAACATTCATTATTCAATAGAGCCCAATAGCAAAAATCAGGTATTGAATGAAGAATCACATTTCTTGGTAAAATCATGCAGGATTGAAATTTTTGATGGTTTTTTACTCCTCTCAACAGCCCAAACAAGTTTCTAAAAGGATGAGTTTGCAACTACTTTACTTTTGGAGAAAATTCAAAACATTCATTATTCAATAGGGCCCAAACTATCAAAAACCAGCGGTTTCAATGAACACACATTTCTTGGTAGAATCATGCAGGACTGAAATTTTTGATGTTTTTCTACTCCTCTCATGAGCCCAAACAAGTCTCTAAAAGCATGAGTTTGCAACTACTTTACTTTTGGAGAAAATTCAAAACATTCATTATTCAATAGAGCCCAATAGCAAAAATCAGGTTTTGAATGAAGAATCACATTTCTTGGTAGAATCATGCAGGATTGAAATTTTTGATGGTTTTTTACTCCTCTCAACAGCCCAAACAAGCTTCTAAAAGGATGAGTTTGCAACTACTTTACTTTTGGAGAAAATTCAAAACATTCATTATTCAATAGGGCCCAAACTATCAAAAACCAGCGGTTTGAATGAACACACATTTCTTGGTAGAATCATGCAGGACTGAAATTTTTGATGTTTTTCTACTCCTCTCATGAGCCCAAACAAGTCTCTAAAAGCATGAGTTTGCAACTACTTTACTTTTGGAGAAAATTCAAAACATTCATTACTCAAAAGAGCCCAATAGCAAAAACCAGCGTTTTGAATGAAGAATCACATTTCTTGGTAGAATCATGCATGATTGAAATTTTTGATGGTTTTTTACTCCTCTCAACAGCCCAAACAAGTTTCTAAAAGGATGAGCTTGCAACTACTTTACTTTTGGAGAAAATTCAAAACATTCATTATTCAATAGGGCCCAAACTATCAAAAACCAGCAGTTTCAATGAACACACATTTCTTGGTAGAATCATGCAGGACTGAAATTTTTGATGTTTTTCTACTCCTCTCATGAGCCCAAACAAGTCTCTAAAAGCATGAGTTTGCAACTACTTTACTTTTGGAGAAAATTCAAAACATTCATTATTCAATAGGGCCCAAACTATCAAAAACCAGCGGTTTCAATGAACACACATTTCTTGGTAGAATCATGCAGGACTGAAATTTTTGATGTTTTTCTACTCCTCTCATGAGCCCAAACAAGTCTCTAAAAGCATGAGTTTGCAACTACTTTACTTTTGGAGAAAATTCAAAACATTCATTATTCAATAGAGCCCAATAGCAAAAATCAGGTTTTGAATGAAGAATCACATTTCTTGGTAAAATCATGCAGGATTGAAATTTTTGATGGTTTTTTACTCCTCTCAACAGCCCAAACAAGTTTCTAAAAGGATGAGTTTGCAACTACTTTACTTTTGGAGAAAATTCAAAACATTCATTATTCAATAGGGCCCAAACTATCAAAAACCAGCGGTTTCAATGAACACACATTTCTTGGTAGAATCATGCAGGACTGAAATTTTTGATGTTTTTCTACTCCTCTCATGAGCCCAAACAAGTCTCTAAAAGCATGAGTTTGCAACTACTTTACTTTTGGAGAAAATTCAAAACATTCATTATTCAATAGAGCCCAATAGCAAAAATCAGGTTTTGAATGAAGAATCACATTTCTTGGTAGAATCATGCAGGATTGAAATTTTTGATGGTTTTTTACTCCTCTCAACAGCCCAAACAAGCTTCTAAAAGGATGAGTTTGCAACTACTTTACTTTTGGAGAAAATTCAAAACATTCATTATTCAATAGGGCCCAAACTATCAAAAACCAGCGGTTTGAATGAACACACATTTCTTGGTAGAATCATGCAGGACTGAAATTTTTGATGTTTTTCTACTCCTCTCATGAGCCCAAACAAGTCTCTAAAAGCATGAGTTTGCAACTACTTTACTTTTGGAGAAAATTCAAAACATTCATTACTCAAAAGAGCCCAATAGCAAAAACCAGCGTTTTGAATGAAGAATCACATTTCTTGGTAGAATCATGCAGGATTGAAATTTTTGATGGTTTTTTACTCCTCTCAACAGCCCAAACAAGTTTCTAAAAGGATGAGTTTGCAACTACTTTACTTTTGGAGAAAATTCAAAACATTCATTATTCAATAGGGCCCAAACTATCAAAAACCAGCGGTTTCAATGAACACACATTTCTTGGTAGAATCATGCAGGACTGAAATTTTTGATGTTTTACTACTACTCTCATGAGCCCAAACAAGTCTCTAAAAGCATGAGTTTGCAACTACTTTACTTTTGGAGAAAATTCAAAACATTCATTATTCAATAGAGCCCAATAGCAAAAATCAGGTTTTGAATGAAGATTCACATTTCTTTGTAGAATCATGCAGGATTGAAATTTTTGATGGTTTTTTACTCCTCTCAACAGCCCAAACAAGTTTCTAAAACGATGAGTTTGTAACTACTTTACTTTTGGAGAAAATTCAAAACATTCATTATTCAATAGGGCCCAAACTATCAAAATCCAGCGGTATCAATGAACACACATTTCTTGGTAGAATCATGCAGGACTGAAATTTTTGATGTTTTTCTACTCCTCTCATGAGCCCAAACAAGTCTCTAAAAGCATGAGTTTGCAACTACTTTACTTTTGGAGAAAATTCAAAACATTCATTATTCAATAGAGCCCAATAGCAAAAATCAGGTTTTGAATGAAGAATCACATTTCTTGGTAAAATCATGCAGGATTGAAATTTTTGATGGTTTTTTACTCCTCTCAACAGCCCAAACAAGTTTCTAAAAGGATGAGTTTGCAACTACTTTACTTTTGGAGAAAATTCAAAACATTCATTATTCAATAGGGCCCAAACTATCAAAAACCAGCGGTTTCAATGAACACACATTTCTTGGTAGAATCGTGCAGGACTGAAATTTTTGATGTTTTTCTACTCCTCTCATGAGCCCAAACAAGTCTCTAAAAGGATGAGTTTGCAACTACTTTACTTTTGGAGAAAATTCAAAACATTCATTATTCAATAGAGCCCAATAGCAAAAACCAGCGTTTTGAATGAAGAATCACATTTCTTGGTAGAATCATGCAGGATTGAAATTTTTGATGGTTTTTTACTCCTCTCAACAGCCCAAACAAGTTTCTAAAAGGATGAGTTTGTAACTACTTTACTTTTGGAGAAAATTCAAAACATTCATTATTCAATAGGGCCCAAACTATCAAAAACCAGCGGTTTGAATGAACACACATTTCTTGGTAGAATCATGCAGGACTGAAATTTTTGATGTTTTTCTACTCCTCTCATGAGCCCAAACAAGTCTCTAAAAGCATGAGTTTGCAACTACTTTACTTTTGGAGAAAATTCAAAACATTCATTACTCAAAAGAGCCCAATAGCAAAAACCAGCGTTTTGAATGAAGAATCACATTTCTTGGTAGAATCATGCAGGATTGAAATTTTTGATGGTTTTTTACTCCTCTCAACAGCCCAAACAAGTTTCTAAAAGGATGAGTTTGCAACTACTTTACTTTTGGAGAAAATTCAAAACATTCATTATTCAATAGGGCCCAAACTATCAAAAACCAGCGGTTTGAATGAACACACATTTCTTGGTAGAATCATGCAGGACTGAAATTTTTGATGTTTTTCTACTCCTCTCATGAGCCCAAACAAGTCTCTAAAAGCATGAGTTTGCAACTACTTTACTTTTGGAGAAAATTCAAAACATTCATTACTCAAAAGAGCCCAATAGCAAAAACCAGTGTTTTGAATGAAGAATCACATTTCTTGGTAGAATCATGCAGGATTGAAATTTTTGATGGTTTTTTACTCCTCTCAACAGCCCAAACAAGTTTCTAAAAGGATGAGTTTGCAACTACTTTACTTTTGGAGAAAATTCAAAACATTCATTATTCAATAGGGCCCAAACTATCAAAAACCAGCGGTTTCAATGAACACACATTTCTTGGTAGAATCATGCAGGACTGAAATTTTTGATGTTTTTCTACTCCTCTCATGAGCCCAAACAAGTCTCTAAAAGCATGAGTTTGCAACTACTTTACTTTTGGAGAAAATTCAAAACATTCATTATTCAATAGAGCCCAATAGCAAAAATCAGGTTTTGAATGAAGAATCACATTTCTTGGTAAAATCATGCAGGATTGAAATTATTGATGGTTTTTTTTACTCCTCTCAACAGCCCAAACAAGTTTCTAAAAGGATGAGTTTGCAACTACTTTACTTTTGGAGAAAATTCAAAACATTCATTATTCAATAGGGCCCAAACTATCAAAAACCAGCGGTTTGAATGAACACACATTTCTTGGTAGAATCATGCAGGACTGAAATTTTTGATGTTTTTCTACTCCTCTCATGAGCCCAAACAAGTCTCTAAAAGCATGAGTTTGCAACTACTTTACTTTTGGAGAAAATTCAAAACATTCATTACTCAAAAGAGCCCAATAGCAAAAACCAGCGTTTTGAAT
This sequence comes from Dendrobates tinctorius, assembly GCF_039654945.1. Classification (NCBI taxonomy): domain Eukaryota; kingdom Metazoa; phylum Chordata; class Amphibia; order Anura; family Dendrobatidae; genus Dendrobates; species Dendrobates tinctorius. Next base: position 224,188 of record NW_027362110.1, read on the forward strand.
GAAGAATCACATTTCTTGGTAGAATCATGCAGGATTGAAATTTTTGATGGTTTTTTACTCCTCTCAACAGCCCAAACAAGTTTCTAAAAGGATGAGTTTGCAACTACTTTACTTTTGGAGAAAATTCAAAACATTCATTATTCAATAGGGCCCAAACTATCAAAAACCAGCGGTTTCAATGAACACACATTTCTTGGTAGAATCATGCAGGACTGAAATTTTTGATGTTTTTCTACTCCTCTCATGAGCCCAAACAAGTCTCTAAAAGCATGAGTTTGCAACTACTTTACTTTTGGAGAAAATTCAAAACATTCATTATTCAATAGAGCCCAATAGCAAAAATCAGGTTTTGAATGAAGAATCACATTTCTTGGTAGAATCATGCAGGATTGAAATTTTTGATGGTTTTTTACTCCTCTCAACAGCCCAAACAAGTTTCTAAAAGGATGAGTTTGCAACTACTTTACTTTTGGAGAAAATTCAAAACATTCATTATTCAATAGGGCCCAAACTATCAAAAACCAGCGGTTTGAATGAACACACATTTCTTGGTAGAATCATGCAGGACTGAAATTTTTGATGTTTTTCTACTCCTCTCATGAGCCCAAACAAGTCTCTAAAAGCATGAGTTTGCAACTACTTTACTTTTGGAGAAAATTCAAAACATTCATTACTCAAAAGAGCCCAATAGCAAAAACCAGCGTTTTGAATGAAGAATCACATTTCTTGGTAGAATCATGCAGGATTGAAATTTTTGATGGTTTTTTACTCCTCTCAACAGCCCAAACAAGTTTCTAAAAGGATGAGTTTGCAACTACTTTACTTTTGGAGAAAATTCAAAACATTCATTATTCAATAGGGCCCAAACTATCAAAAACCAGCGGTTTCAATGAACACACATTTCTTGGTAGAATCATGCAGGACTGAAATTTTTGATGTTTTTCTACTCCTCTCATGAGCCCAAACAAGTCTCTAAAAGCATGAGTTTGCAACTACTTTACTTTTGGAGAAAATTCAAAACATTCATTATTCAATAGAGCCCAATAGCAAAAATCAGGTTTTGAATGAAGAATCACATTTCTTGGTAAAATCATGCAGGATTGAAATTTTTGATGGTTTTTTACTCCTCTCAACAGCCCAAACAAGTTTCTAAAAGGATGAGTTTGCAACTACTTTACTTTTGGAGAAAATTCAAAACATTCATTATTCAATAGGGCCCAAACTATCAAAAACCAGCGATTTGAATGAACACACATTTCTTGGTAGAATCATGCAGGACTGAAATTTTTGATGTTTTTCTACTCCTCTCATGAGCCCAAACAAGTCTCTAAAAGCATGAGTTTGCAACTACTTTACTTTTGGAGAAAATTCAAAACATTCATTACTCAAAAGAGCCCAATAGCAAAAACCAGCGTTTTGAATGAAGAATCACATTTCTTGGTAGAATCATGCAGGATTGAAATTTTTGATGGTTTTTTACTCCTCTCAACAGCCCAAACAAGTTTCTAAAAGGATGAGTTTGCAACTACTTTACTTTTGGAGAAAATTCAAAACATTCATTATTCAATAGGGCCCAAACTATCAAAAACCAGCGGTTTCAATGAACACACATTTCTTGGTAGAATCATGCAGGACTGAAATTTTTGATGTTTTTCTACTCGTCTCATGAGCCCAAACAAGTCTCTAAAAGCATGAGTTTGCAACTACTTTACTTTTGGAGAAAATTCAAAACATTCATTATTCAATAGAGCCCAATAGCAAAAATCAGGTTTTGAATGAAGAATCACATTTCTTGGTAGAATCATGCAGGATTGAAATTTTTGATGGTTTTTTACTCCTCTCAACAGCCCAAACAAGTTTCTAAAAGGATGAGTTTGCAACTACTTTACTTTTGGAGAAAATTCAAAACATTCATTATTCAATAGGGCCCAAACTATCAAAAACCAGCGGTTTCAATGAACACACATTTCTTGGTAGAATCATGCAGGACTGAAATTTTTGATGTTTTTCTACTCCTCTCATGAGCCCAAACAAGTCTCTAAAAGCATGAGTTTGCAACTACTTTACTTTTGGAGAAAATTCAAAACATTCATTATTCAATAGAGCCCAATAGCAAAAATCAGGTTTTGAATGAAGAATCACATTTCTTGGTAAAATCATGCAGGATTGAAATTATTGATGGTTTTTTTTACTCCTCTCAACAGCCCAAACAAGTTTCTAAAAGGATGAGTTTGCAACTACTTTACTTTTGGAGAAAATTCAAAACATTCATTATTCAATAGGGCCCAAACTATCAAAAACCAGCGGTTTGAATGAACACACATTTCTTGGTAGAATCATGCAGGACTGAAATTTTTGATGTTTTTCTACTCCTCTCATGAGCCCAAACAAGTCTCTAAAAGCATGAGTTTGCAACTACTTTACTTTTGGAGAAAATTCAAAACATTCATTACTCAAAAGAGCCCAATAGCAAAAACCAGCGTTTTGAATGAAGAATCACATTTCTTGGTAGAATCATGCAGGATTGAAATTTTTGATGGTTTTTTACTCCTCTCAACAGCCCAAACAAGTTTCTAAAAGGATGAGTTTGCAACTACTTTACTTTTGGAGAAAATTCAAAACATTCATTATTCAATAGGGCCCAAACTATCAAAATCCAGCGGTATCAATGAACACACATTTCTTGGTAGAATCATGCAGGACTGAAATTTTTGATGTTTTTCTACTCCTCTCATGAGCCCAAACAAGTCTCTAAAAGCATGAGTTTGCAACTACTTTACTTTTGGAGAAAATTCAAAACATTCATTATTCAATAGAGCCCAATAGCAAAAATCAGGTTTTGAATGAAGAATCACATTTCTTGGTAAAATCATGCAGGATTGAAATTTTTGATGGTTTTTTACTCCTCTCAACAGCCCAAACAAGTTTCTAAAAGGATGAGTTTGCAACTACTTTACTTTTGGAGAAAATTCAAAACATTCATTATTCAATAGGGCCCAAACTATCAAAAACCAGCGGTTTCAATGAACACACATTTCTTGGTAGAATCGTGCAGGACTGAAATTTTTGATGTTTTTCTACTCCTCTCATGAGCCCAAACAAGTCTCTAAAAGGATGAGTTTGCAACTACTTTACTTTTGGAGAAAATTCAAAACATTCATTACTCAAAAGAGCCCAATAGCAAAAACCAGCGTTTTGAATGAAGAATCACATTTCTTGGTAAAATCATGCAGGATTGAAATTTTTGATGGTTTTTTACTCCTCTCAACAGCCCAAACAAGTTTCTAAAAGGATGAGTTTGCAACTACTTTACTTTTGGAGAAAATTCAAAACATTCATTATTCAATAGGGCCCAAACTATCAAAAACCAGCGGTTTCAATGAACACACATTTCTTGGTAGAATCGTGCAGGACTGAAATTTTTGATGTTTTTCTACTCCTCTCATGAGCCCAAACAAGTCTCTAAAAGGATGAGTTTGCAACTACTTTACTTTTGGAGAAAATTCAAAACATTCATTATTCAATAGAGCCCAATAGCAAAAACCAGCGTTTTGAATGAAGAATCACATTTCTTGGTAGAATCATGCAGGATTGAAATTTTTGATGGTTTTTTACTCCTCTCAACAGCCCAAACAAGTTTCTAAAAGGATGAGTTTGTAACTACTTTACTTTTGGAGAAAATTCAAAACATTCATTATTCAATAGGGCCCAAACTATCAAAAACCAGCGGTTTGAATGAACACACATTTCTTGGTAGAATCATGCAGGACTGAAATTTTTGATGTTTTTCTACTCCTCTCATGAGCCCAAACAAGTCTCTAAAAGCATGAGTTTGCAACTACTTTACTTTTGGAGAAAATTCAAAACATTCATTACTCAAAAGAGCCCAATAGCAAAAACCAGCGTTTTGAATGAAGAATCACATTTCTTGGTAGAATCATGCAGGATTGAAATTTTTGATGGTTTTTTACTCCTCTCAACAGCCCAAACAAGTTTCTAAAAGGATGAGTTTGCAACTACTTTACTTTTGGAGAAAATTCAAAACATTCATTATTCAATAGGGCCCAAACTATCAAAAACCAGCGGTTTGAATGAACACACATTTCTTGGTAGAATCATGCAGGACTGAAATTTTTGATGTTTTTCTACTCCTCTCATGAGCCCAAACAAGTCTCTAAAAGCATGAGTTTGCAACTACTTTACTTTTGGAGAAAATTCAAAACATTCATTACTCAAAAGAGCCCAATAGCAAAAACCAGCGTTTTGAATGAAGAATCACATTTCTTGGTAGAATCATGCAGGATTGAAATTTTTGATGGTTTTTTACTCCTCTCAACAGCCCAAACAAGTTTCTAAAAGGATGAGTTTGCAACTACTTTACTTTTGGAGAAAATTCAAAACATTCATTATTCAATAGGGCCCAAACTATCAAAAACCAGCGGTTTCAATGAACACACATTTCTTGGTAGAATCATGCAGGACTGAAATTTTTGATGTTTTTCTACTCCTCTCATGAGCCCAAACAAGTCTCTAAAAGCATGAGTTTGCAACTACTTTACTTTTGGAGAAAATTCAAAACATTCATTATTCAATAGAGCCCAATAGCAAAAATCAGGTTTTGAATGAAGAATCACATTTCTTGGTAAAATCATGCAGGATTGAAATTATTGATGGTTTTTTTTACTCCTCTCAACAGCCCAAACAAGTTTCTAAAAGGATGAGTTTGCAACTACTTTACTTTTGGAGAAAATTCAAAACATTCATTATTCAATAGGGCCCAAACTATCAAAAACCAGCGGTTTGAATGAACACACATTTCTTGGTAGAATCATGCAGGACTGAAATTTTTGATGTTTTTCTACTCCTCTCATGAGCCCAAACAAGTCTCTAAAAGCATGAGTTTGCAACTACTTTACTTTTGGAGAAAATTCAAAACATTCATTACTCAAAAGAGCCCAATAGCAAAAACCAGCGTTTTGAATGAAGAATCACATTTCTTGGTAGAATCATGCAGGATTGAAATTTTTGATGGTTTTTTACTCCTCTCAACAGCCCAAACAAGTTTCTAAAAGGATGAGTTTGCAACTACTTTACTTTTGGAGAAAATTCAAAACATTCATTATTCAATAGGGCCCAAACTATCAAAAACCAGCGGTTTCAATGAACACACATTTCTTGGTAGAATCATGCAGGACTGAAATTTTTGATGTTTTTCTACTCCTCTCATGAGCCCAAACAAGTCTCTAAAAGCATGAGTTTGCAACTACTTTACTTTTGGAGAAAATTCAAAACATTCATTATTCAATAGAGCCCAATAGCAAAAATCAGGTTTTGAATGAAGAATCACATTTCTTGGTAGAATCATGCAGGATTGAAATTTTTGATGGTTTTTTACTCCTCTCAACAGCCCAAACAAGTTTCTAAAAGGATGAGTTTGCAACTACTTTACTTTTGGAGAAAATTCAAAACATTCATTATTCAATAGGGCCCAAACTATCAAAAACCAGCGGTTTGAATGAACACACATTTCTTGGTAGAATCATGCAGGACTGAAATTTTTGATGTTTTTCTACTCCTCTCATGAGCCCAAACAAGTCTCTAAAAGCATGAGTTTGCAACTACTTTACTTTTGGAGAAAATTCAAAACATTCATTACTCAAAAGAGCCCAATAGCAAAAACCAGCGTTTTGAATGAAGAATCACATTTCTTGGTAGAATCATGCAGGATTGAAATTTTTGATGGTTTTTTACTCCTCTCAACAGCCCAAACAAGTTTCTAAAAGGATGAGTTTGCAACTACTTTACTTTTGGAGAAAATTCAAAACATTCATTATTCAATAGGGCCCAAACTATCAAAAACCAGCGGTTTCAATGAACACACATTTCTTGGTAGAATCATGCAGGACTGAAATTTTTGATGTTTTTCTACTCCTCTCATGAGCCCAAACAAGTCTCTAAAAGCATGAGTTTGCAACTACTTTACTTTTGGAGAAAATTCAAAACATTCATTATTCAATAGAGCCCAATAGCAAAAATCAGGTTTTGAATGAAGAATCACATTTCTTGGTAAAATCATGCAGGATTGAAATTTTTGATGGTTTTTTACTCCTCTCAACAGCCCAAACAAGTTTCTAAAAGGATGAGTTTGCAACTACTTTACTTTTGGAGAAAATTCAAAACATTCATTATTCAATAGGGCCCAAACTATCAAAAACCAGCGATTTGAATGAACACACATTTCTTGGTAGAATCATGCAGGACTGAAATTTTTGATGTTTTTCTACTCCTCTCATGAGCCCAAACAAGTCTCTAAAAGCATGAGTTTGCAACTACTTTACTTTTGGAGAAAATTCAAAACATTCATTACTCAAAAGAGCCCAATAGCAAAAACCAGCGTTTTGAATGAAGAATCACATTTCTTGGTAGAATCATGCAGGATTGAAATTTTTGATGGTTTTTTACTCCTCTCAACAGCCCAAACAAGTTTCTAAAAGGATGAGTTTGCAACTACTTTACTTTTGGAGAAAATTCAAAACATTCATTATTCAATAGGGCCCAAACTATCAAAAACCAGCGGTTTCAATGAACACACATTTCTTGGTAGAATCATGCAGGACTGAAATTTTTGATGTTTTTCTACTCGTCTCATGAGCCCAAACAAGTCTCTAAAAGCATGAGTTTGCAACTACTTTACTTTTGGAGAAAATTCAAAACATTCATTATTCAATAGAGCCCAATAGCAAAAATCAGGTTTTGAATGAAGAATCACATTTCTTGGTAGAATCATGCAGGATTGAAATTTTTGATGGTTTTTTACTCCTCTCAACAGCCCAAACAAGTTTCTAAAAGGATGAGTTTGCAACTACTTTACTTTTGGAGAAAATTCAAAACATTCATTATTCAATAGGGCCCAAACTATCAAAAACCAGCGGTTTCAATGAACACACATTTCTTGGTAGAATCATGCAGGACTGAAATTTTTGATGTTTTTCTACTCCTCTCATGAGCCCAAACAAGTCTCTAAAAGCATGAGTTTGCAACTACTTTACTTTTGGAGAAAATTCAAAACATTCATTATTCAATAGAGCCCAATAGCAAAAATCAGGTTTTGAATGAAGAATCACATTTCTTGGTAAAATCATGCAGGATTGAAATTTTTGATGGTTTTTTACTCCTCTCAACAGCCCAAACAAGTTTCTAAAAGGATGAGTTTGCAACTACTTTACTTTTGGAGAAAATTCAAAACATTCATTATTCAATAGGGCCCAAACTATCAAAAACCAGCGGTTTCAATGAACACACATTTCTTGGTAGAATCATGCAGGACTGAAATTTTTGATGTTTTTCTACTCCTCTCATGAGCCCAAACAAGTCTCTAAAAGCATGAGTTTGCAACTACTTTACTTTTGGAGAAAATTCAAAACATTCATTATTCAATAGAGCCCAATAGCAAAAATCAGGTTTTGAATGAAGAATCACATTTCTTGGTAAAATCATGCAGGATTGAAATTTTTGATGGTTTTTTACTCCTCTCAACAGCCCAAACAAGTTTCTAAAAGGATGAGTTTGCAACTACTTTACTTTTGGAGAAAATTCAAAACATTCATTATTCAATAGGGCCCAAACTATCAAAAACCAGCGGTTTCAATGAACACACATTTCTTGGTAGAATCATGCAGGACTGAAATTTTTGATGTTTTTCTACTCCTCTCATGAGCCCAAACAAGTCTCTAAAAGCATGAGTTTGCAACTACTTTACTTTTGGAGAAAATTCAAAACATTCATTATTCAATAGAGCCCAATAGCAAAAATCAGGTTTTGAATGAAGAATCACATTTCTTGGTAGAATCATGCAGGATTGAAATTTTTGATGGTTTTTTACTCCTCTCAACAGCCCAAACAAGTTTCTAAAAGGATGAGTTTGCAACTACTTTACTTTTGGAGAAAATTCAAAACATTCATTATTCAATAGGGCCCAAACTATCAAAAACCAGCGGTTTGAATGAACACACATTTCTTGGTAGAATCATGCAGGACTGAAATTTTTGATGTTTTTCTACTCCTCTCATGAGCCCAAACAAGTCTCTAAAAGCATGAGTTTGCAACTACTTTACTTTTGGAGAAAATTCAAAACATTCATTACTCAAAAGAGCCCAATAGCAAAAACCAGCGTTTTGAATGGAGAATCACATTTCTTGGTAGAATCATGCAGGATTGAAATTTTTGATGGTTTTTTACTCCTCTCAACAGCCCAAACAAGTTTCTAAAAGGATGAGTTTGCAACTACTTTACTTTTGGAGAAAATTCAAAACATTCATTATTCAATAGGGCCCAAACTATCAAAAACCAGCGGTTTCAATGAACACACATTTCTTGGTAGAATCATGCAGGACTGAAATTTTTGATGTTTTTCTACTACTCTCATGAGCCCAAACAAGTCTCTAAAAGCATGAGTTTGCAACTACTTTACTTTTGGAGAAAATTCAAAACATTCATTATTCAATAGAGCCCAATAGCAAAAATCAGGTTTTGAATGAAGAATCACATTTCTTTGTAGAATCATGCAGGATTGAAATTTTTGATGGTTTTTTACTCCTCTCAACAGCCCAAACAAGTTTCTAAAAGGATGAGTTTGTAACTACTTTACTTTTGGAGAAAATTCAAAACATTCATTATTCAATAGGGCCCAAACTATCAAAAACCAGCGGTTTCAATGAACACACATTTCTTGGTAGAATCATGCAGGACTGAAATTTTTGATGTTTTTCTACTCCTCTCATGAGCCCAAACAAGTCCCTAAAAGCATGAGTTTGCAACTACTTTACTTTTGGAGAAAATTCAAAACATTCATTACTCAAAAGAGCCCAATAGCAAAAACCAGCGTTTTGAATGAAGAATCACATTTCTTGGTAGAATCATGCAGGATTGAAATTTTTGATGGTTTTTTACTCCTCTCAACAGCCCAAACAAGTTTCTAAAAGGATGAGTTTGCAACTACTTTACTTTTGGAGAAAATTCAAAACATTCATTATTCAATAGGGCCCAAAATATCAAAAACCAGCGGTTTGAATGAACACACATTTCTTGGTAGAATCGTGCAGGACTGAAATTTTTGATGTTTTTCTACTCCTCTCATGAGCCCAAACAAGTCTCTAAAAGGATGAGTTTGCAACTACTTTACTTTTGGAGAAAATTCAAAACATTCATTATTCAATAGAGCCCAATAGCAAAAACCAGCGTTTTGAATGAAGAATCACATTTCTTGGTAGAATCATGCAGGATTGAAATTTTTGATGGTTTTTTACTCCTCTCAACAGCCCAAACAAGTTTCTAAAAGGATGAGTTTGTAACTACTTTACTTTTGGAGAAAATTCAAAACATTCATTATTCAATAGGGCCCAAAATATCAAAAACCAGCGGTTTGAATGAACACACATTTCTTGGTAGAATCATGCAGGACTGAAATTTTTGATGTTTTTCTACTCCTCTCATGAGCCCAAACAAGTCTCTAAAAGCATGAGTTTGCAACTACTTTACTTTTGGAGAAAATTCAAAACATTCATTACTCAAAAGAGTCCAATAGCAAAAACCAGCGTTTTGAATGAAGAATCACATTTCTTGGTAGAATCATGCAGGATTGAAATTTTTGATGGTTTTTTACTCCTCTCAACAGCCCAAACAAGTTTCTAAAAGGATGAGTTTGCAACTACTTTACTTTTGGAGAAAATTCAAAACATTCATTATTCAATAGGGCCCAAACTATCAAAAACCAGCGGTTTGAATGAACACACATTTCTTGGTAGAATCATGCAGGACTGAAATTTTTGATGTTTTTCTACTCCTCTCATGAGCCCAAACAAGTCTCTAAAAGCATGAGTTTGCAACTACTTTACTTTTGGAGAAAATTCAAAACATTCATTATTCAATAGAGCCCAATAGCAAAAATCAGGTTTTGAATGAAGAATCACATTTCTTGGTAAAATCATGCAGGATTGAAATTATTGATGGTTTTTTTTACTCCTCTCAACAGCCCAAACAAGTTTCTAAAAGGATAAGTTTGCAACTACTTTACTTTTGGAGAAAATTCAAAACATTCATTATTCAATAGGGCCCAAACTATCAAAAACCAGCGGTTTGAATGAACACACATTTCTTGGTAGAATCATGCAGGACTGAAATTTTTGATGTTTTTCTACTCCTCTCATGAGCCCAAACAAGTCTCTAAAAGCATGAGTTTGCAACTACTTTACTTTTGGAGAAAATTCAAAACATTCATTACTCAAAAGAGCCCAATAGCAAAAACCAGCGTTTTGAATGAAGAATCACATTTCTTGGTAGAATCATGCAGGATTGAAATTTTTGATGGTTTTTTACTCCTCTCAACAGCCCAAACAAGTTTCTAAAAGGATGAGTTTGCAACTACTTTACTTTTGGAGAAAATTCAAAACATTCATTATTCAATAGGGCCCAAACTATCAAAAACCAGCGGTTTCAATGAACACACATTTCTTGGTAGAATCATGCAGGACTGAAATTTTTGATGTTTTTCTACTCCTCTCATGAGCCCAAACAAGTCTCTAAAAGCATGAGTTTGCAACTACTTTACTTTTGGAGAAAATTCAAAACATTCATTATTCAATAGAGCCCAATAGCAAAAATCAGGTTTTGAATGAAGAATCACATTTCTTGGTAAAATCATGCAGGATTGAAATTTTTGATGGTTTTTTACTCCTCTCAACAGCCCAAACAAGTTTCTAAAAGGATGAGTTTGCAACTACTTTACTTTTGGAGAAAATTCAAAACATTCATTATTCAATAGGGCCCAAACTATCAAAAACCAGCGGTTTGAATGAACACACATTTCTTGGTAGAATCATGCAGGACTGAAATTTTTGATGTTTTTCTACTCCTCTCATGAGCCCAAACAAGTCTCTAAAAGCATGAGTTTGCAACTACTTTACTTTTGGAGAAAATTCAAAACATTCATTACTCAAAAGAGCCCAATAGCAAAAACCAGCGTTTTGAATGAAGAATCACATTTCTTGGTAGAATCATGCAGGATTGAAATTTTTGATGGTTTTTTACTCCTCTCAACAGCCCAAACAAGTTTCTAAAAGGATGAGTTTGCAACTACTTTACTTTTGGAGAAAATTCAAAACATTCATTATTCAATAGGGCCCAAACTATCAAAAACCAGCGGTTTCAATGAACACACATTTCTTGGTAGAATCATGCAGGACTGAAATTTTTGATGTTTTTCTACTCCTCTCATGAGCCCAAACAAGTCTCTAAAAGCATGAGTTTGCAACTACTTTACTTTTGGAGAAAATTCAAAACATTCATTATTCAATAGAGCCCAATAGCAAAAATCAGGTTTTGAATGAAGAATCACATTTCTTGGTAGAATCATGCAGGATTGAAATTTTTGATGGTTTTTTACTCCTCTCAACAGCCCAAACAAGTTTCTAAAAGGATGAGTTTGCAACTACTTTACTTTTGGAGAAAATTCAAAACATTCATTATTCAATAGGGCCCAAACTATCAAAAACCAGCGGTTTGAATGAACACACATTTCTTGGTAGAATCATGCAGGACTGAAATTTTTGATGTTTTTCTACTCCTCTCATGAGCCCAAACAAGTCTCTAAAAGCATGAGTTTGCAACTACTTTACTTTTGGAGAAAATTCAAAACATTCATTACTCAAAAGAGCCCAATAGCAAAAACCAGCGTTTTGAATGAAGAATCACATTTCTTGGTAGAATCATGCAGGATTGAAATTTTTGATGGTTTTTTACTCCTCTCAACAGCCCAAACAAGTTTCTAAAAGGATGAGTTTGCAACTACTTTACTTTTGGAGAAAATTCAAAACATTCATTATTCAATAGGGCCCAAACTATCAAAAACCAGCGGTTTCAATGAACACACATTTCTTGGTAGAATCATGCAGGACTGAAATTTTTGATGTTTTTCTACTCCTCTCATGAGCCCAAACAAGTCTCTAAAAGCATGAGTTTGCAACTACTTTACTTTTGGAGAAAATTCAAAACATTCATTATTCAATAGAGCCCAATAGCAAAAATCAGGTTTTGAATGAAGAATCACATTTCTTGGTAAAATCATGCAGGATTGAAATTTTTGATGGTTTTTTACTCCTCTCAACAGCCCAAACAAGTTTCTAAAAGGATGAGTTTGCAACTACTTTACTTTTGGAGAAAATTCAAAACATTCATTATTCAATAGGGCCCAAACTATCAAAAACCAGCGATTTGAATGAACACACATTTCTTGGTAGAATCATGCAGGACTGAAATTTTTGATGTTTTTCTACTCCTCTCATGAGCCCAAACAAGTCTCTAAAAGCATGAGTTTGCAACTACTTTACTTTTGGAGAAAATTCAAAACATTCATTACTCAAAAGAGCCCAATAGCAAAAACCAGCGTTTTGAATGAAGAATCACATTTCTTGGTAGAATCATGCAGGATTGAAATTTTTGATGGTTTTTTACTCCTCTCAACAGCCCAAACAAGTTTCTAAAAGGATGAGTTTGCAACTACTTTACTTTTGGAGAAAATTCAAAACATTCATTATTCAATAGGGCCCAAACTATCAAAAACCAGCGGTTTCAATGAACACACATTTCTTGGTAGAATCATGCAGGACTGAAATTTTTGATGTTTTTCTACTCGTCTCATGAGCCCAAACAAGTCTCTAAAAGCATGAGTTTGCAACTACTTTACTTTTGGAGAAAATTCAAAACATTCATTATTCAATAGAGCCCAATAGCAAAAATCAGGTTTTGAATGAAGAATCACATTTCTTGGTAGAATCATGCAGGATTGAAATTTTTGATGGTTTTTTACTCCTCTCAACAGCCCAAACAAGTTTCTAAAAGGATGAGTTTGCAACTACTTTACTTTTGGAGAAAATTCAAAACATTCATTATTCAATAGGGCCCAAACTATCAAAAACCAGCGGTTTCAATGAACACACATTTCTTGGTAGAATCATGCAGGACTGAAATTTTTGATGTTTTTCTACTCCTCTCATGAGCCCAAACAAGTCTCTAAAAGCATGAGTTTGCAACTACTTTACTTTTGGAGAAAATTCAAAACATTCATTATTCAATAGAGCCCAATAGCAAAAATCAGGTTTTGAATGAAGAATCACATTTCTTGGTAAAATCATGCAGGATTGAAATTTTTGATGGTTTTTTACTCCTCTCAACAGCCCAAACAAGTTTCTAAAAGGATGAGTTTGCAACTACTTTACTTTTGGAGAAAATTCAAAACATTCATTATTCAATAGGGCCCAAACTATCAAAAACCAGCGGTTTCAATGAACACACATTTCTTGGTAGAATCATGCAGGACTGAAATTTTTGATGTTTTTCTACTCCTCTCATGAGCCCAAACAAGTCTCTAAAAGCATGAGTTTGCAACTACTTTACTTTTGGAGAAAATTCAAAACATTCATTATTCAATAGAGCCCAATAGCAAAAATCAGGTTTTGAATGAAGAATCACATTTCTTGGTAAAATCATGCAGGATTGAAATTTTTGATGGTTTTTTACTCCTCTCAACAGCCCAAACAAGTTTCTAAAAGGATGAGTTTGCAACTACTTTACTTTTGGAGAAAATTCAAAACATTCATTATTCAATAGGGCCCAAACTATCAAAAACCAGCGGTTTCAATGAACACACATTTCTTGGTAGAATCATGCAGGACTGAAATTTTTGATGTTTTTCTACTCCTCTCATGAGCCCAAACAAGTCTCTAAAAGCATGAGTTTGCAACTACTTTACTTTTGGAGAAAATTCAAAACATTCATTATTCAATAGAGCCCAATAGCAAAAATCAGGTTTTGAATGAAGAATCACATTTCTTGGTAGAATCATGCAGGATTGAAATTTTTGATGGTTTTTTACTCCTCTCAACAGCCCAAACAAGTTTCTAAAAGGATGAGTTTGCAACTACTTTACTTTTGGAGAAAATTCAAAACATTCATTATTCAATAGGGCCCAAACTATCAAAAACCAGCGGTTTGAATGAACACACATTTCTTGGTAGAATCATGCAGGACTGAAATTTTTGATGTTTTTCTACTCCTCTCATGAGCCCAAACAAGTCTCTAAAAGCATGAGTTTGCAACTACTTTACTTTTGGAGAAAATTCAAAACATTCATTACTCAAAAGAGCCCAATAGCAAAAACCAGCGTTTTGAATGGAGAATCACATTTCTTGGTAGAATCATGCAGGATTGAAATTTTTGATGGTTTTTTACTCCTCTCAACAGCCCAAACAAGTTTCTAAAAGGATGAGTTTGCAACTACTTTACTTTTGGAGAAAATTCAAAACATTCATTATTCAATAGGGCCCAAACTATCAAAAACCAGCGGTTTCAATGAACACACATTTCTTGGTAGAATCATGCAGGACTGAAATTTTTGATGTTTTTCTACTACTCTCATGAGCCCAAACAAGTCTCTAAAAGCATGAGTTTGCAACTACTTTACTTTTGGAGAAAATTCAAAACATTCATTATTCAATAGAGCCCAATAGCAAAAATCAGGTTTTGAATGAAGAATCACATTTCTTTGTAGAATCATGCAGGATTGAAATTTTTGATGGTTTTTTACTCCTCTCAACAGCCCAAACAAGTTTCTAAAAGGATGAGTTTGTAACTACTTTACTTTTGGAGAAAATTCAAAACATTCATTATTCAATAGGGCCCAAACTATCAAAAACCAGCGGTTTCAATGAACACACATTTCTTGGTAGAATCATGCAGGACTGAAATTTTTGATGTTTTTCTACTCCTCTCATGAGCCCAAACAAGTCCCTAAAAGCATGAGTTTGCAACTACTTTACTTTTGGAGAAAATTCAAAACATTCATTACTCAAAAGAGCCCAATAGCAAAAACCAGCGTTTTGAATGAAGAATCACATTTCTTGGTAGAATCATGCAGGATTGAAATTTTTGATGGTTTTTTACTCCTCTCAACAGCCCAAACAAGTTTCTAAAAGGATGAGTTTGCAACTACTTTACTTTTGGAGAAAATTCAAAACATTCATTATTCAATAGGGCCCAAAATATCAAAAACCAGCGGTTTGAATGAACACACATTTCTTGGTAGAATCGTGCAGGACTGAAATTTTTGATGTTTTTCTACTCCTCTCATGAGCCCAAACAAGTCTCTAAAAGGATGAGTTTGCAACTACTTTACTTTTGGAGAAAATTCAAAACATTCATTATTCAATAGAGCCCAATAGCAAAAACCAGCGTTTTGAATGAAGAATCACATTTCTTGGTAGAATCATGCAGGATTGAAATTTTTGATGGTTTTTTACTCCTCTCAACAGCCCAAACAAGTTTCTAAAAGGATGAGTTTGTAACTACTTTACTTTTGGAGAAAATTCAAAACATTCATTATTCAATAGGGCCCAAAATATCAAAAACCAGCGGTTTGAATGAACACACATTTCTTGGTAGAATCATGCAGGACTGAAATTTTTGATGTTTTTCTACTCCTCTCATGAGCCCAAACAAGTCTCTAAAAGCATGAGTTTGCAACTACTTTACTTTTGGAGAAAATTCAAAACATTCATTACTCAAAAGAGTCCAATAGCAAAAACCAGCGTTTTGAATGAAGAATCACATTTCTTGGTAGAATCATGCAGGATTGAAATTTTTGATGGTTTTTTACTCCTCTCAACAGCCCAAACAAGTTTCTAAAAGGATGAGTTTGCAACTACTTTACTTTTGGAGAAAATTCAAAACATTCATTATTCAATAGGGCCCAAACTATCAAAAACCAGCGGTTTGAATGAACACACATTTCTTGGTAGAATCATGCAGGACTGAAATTTTTGATGTTTTTCTACTCCTCTCATGAGCCCAAACAAGTCTCTAAAAGCATGAGTTTGCAACTACTTTACTTTTGGAGAAAATTCAAAACATTCATTATTCAATAGAGCCCAATAGCAAAAATCAGGTTTTGAATGAAGAATCACATTTCTTGGTAAAATCATGCAGGATTGAAATTATTGATGGTTTTTTTTACTCCTCTCAACAGCCCAAACAAGTTTCTAAAAGGATAAGTTTGCAACTACTTTACTTTTGGAGAAAATTCAAAACATTCATTATTCAATAGGGCCCAAACTATCAAAAACCAGCGGTTTGAATGAACACACATTTCTTGGTAGAATCATGCAGGACTGAAATTTTTGATGTTTTTCTACTCCTCTCATGAGCCCAAACAAGTCTCTAAAAGCATGAGTTTGCAACTACTTTACTTTTGGAGAAAATTCAAAACATTCATTACTCAAAAGAGCCCAATAGCAAAAACCAGCGTTTTGAATGAAGAATCACATTTCTTGGTAGAATCATGCAGGATTGAAATTTTTGATGGTTTTTTACTCCTCTCAACAGCCCAAACAAGTTTCTAAAAGGATGAGTTTGCAACTACTTTACTTTTGGAGAAAATTCAAAACATTCATTATTCAATAGGGCCCAAACTATCAAAAACCAGCGGTTTCAATGAACACACATTTCTTGGTAGAATCATGCAGGACTGAAATTTTTGATGTTTTTCTACTCCTCTCATGAGCCCAAACAAGTCTCTAAAAGCATGAGTTTGCAACTACTTTACTTTTGGAGAAAATTCAAAACATTCATTATTCAATAGAGCCCAATAGCAAAAATCAGGTTTTGAATGAAGAATCACATTTCTTGGTAAAATCATGCAGGATTGAAATTTTTGATGGTTTTTTACTCCTCTCAACAGCCCAAACAAGTTTCTAAAAGGATGAGTTTGCAACTACTTTACTTTTGGAGAAAATTCAAAACATTCATTATTCAATAGGGCCCAAACTATCAAAAACCAGCGGTTTGAATGAACACACATTTCTTGGTAGAATCATGCAGGACTGAAATTTTTGATGTTTTTCTACTCCTCTCATGAGCCCAAACAAGTCTCTAAAAGCATGAGTTTGCAACTACTTTACTTTTGGAGAAAATTCAAAACATTCATTACTCAAAAGAGCCCAATAGCAAAAACCAGCGTTTTGAATGAAGAATCACATTTCTTGGTAGAATCATGCAGGATTGAAATTTTTGATGGTTTTTTACTCCTCTCAACAGCCCAAACAAGTTTCTAAAAGGATGAGTTTGCAACTACTTTACTTTTGGAGAAAATTCAAAACATTCATTATTCAATAGGGCCCAAACTATCAAAAACCAGCGGTTTCAATGAACACACATTTCTTGGTAGAATCATGCAGGACTGAAATTTTTGATGTTTTTCTACTCCTCTCATGAGCCCAAACAAGTCTCTAAAAGCATGAGTTTGCAACTACTTTACTTTTGGAGAAAATTCAAAACATTCATTATTCAATAGAGCCCAATAGCAAAAATCAGGTTTTGAATGAAGAATCACATTTCTTGGTAGAATCATGCAGGATTGAAATTTTTGATGGTTTTTTACTCCTCTCAACAGCCCAAACAAGTTTCTAAAAGGATGAGTTTGCAACTACTTTACTTTTGGAGAAAATTCAAAACATTCATTATTCAATAGGGCCCAAACTATCAAAAACCAGCGGTTTCAATGAACACACATTTCTTGGTAGAATCATGCAGGACTGAAATTTTTGATGTTTTTCTACTCCTCTCATGAGCCCAAACAAGTCTCTAAAAGCATGAGTTTGCAACTACTTTACTTTTGGAGAAAATTCAAAACATTCATTACTCAAAAGAGCCCAATAGCAAAAACCAGCGTTTTGAATGAAGAATCACATTTCTTGGTAGAATCATGCAGGATTGAAATTTTTGATGGTTTTTTACTCCTCTCAACAGCCCAAACAAGTTTCTAAAAGGATGAGTTTGCAACTACTTTACTTTTGGAGAAAATTCAAAACATTCATTATTCAATAGGGCCCAAACTATCAAAAACCAGCGGTTTCAATGAACACACATTTCTTGGTAGAATCATGCAGGACTGAAATTTTTGATGTTTTTCTACTCCTCTCATGAGCCCAAACAAGTCTCTAAAAGCATGAGTTTGCAACTACTTTACTTTTGGAGAAAATTCAAAACATTCATTATTCAATAGAGCCCAATAGCAAAAATCAGGTTTTGAATGAAGAATCACATTTCTTGGTAAAATCATGCAGGATTGAAATTTTTGATGGTTTTTTACTCCTCTCAACAGCCCAAACAAGTTTCTAAAAGGATGAGTTTGCAACTACTTTACTTTTGGAGAAAATTCAAAACATTCATTATTCAATAGGGCCCAAACTATCAAAAACCAGCGATTTGAATGAACACACATTTCTTGGTAGAATCATGCAGGACTGAAATTTTTGATGTTTTTCTACTCCTCTCATGAGCCCAAACAAGTCTCTAAAAGCATGAGTTTGCAACTACTTTACTTTTGGAGAAAATTCAAAACATTCATTACTCAAAAGAGCCCAATAGCAAAAACCAGCGTTTTGAATGAAGAATCACATTTCTTGGTAGAATCATGCAGGATTGAAATTTTTGATGGTTTTTTACTCCTCTCAACAGCCCAAACAAGTTTCTAAAAGGATGAGTTTGCAACTACTTTACTTTTGGAGAAAATTCAAAACATTCATTATTCAATAGGGCCCAAACTATCAAAAACCAGCGGTTTCAATGAACACACATTTCTTGGTAGAATCATGCAGGACTGAAATTTTTGATGTTTTTCTACTCGTCTCATGAGCCCAAACAAGTCTCTAAAAGCATGAGTTTGCAACTACTTTACTTTTGGAGAAAATTCAAAACATTCATTATTCAATAGAGCCCAATAGCAAAAATCAGGTTTTGAATGAAGAATCACATTTCTTGGTAGAATCATGCAGGATTGAAATTTTTGATGGTTTTTTACTCCTCTCAACAGCCCAAACAAGTTTCTAAAAGGATGAGTTTGCAACTACTTTACTTTTGGAGAAAATTCAAAACATTCATTATTCAATAGGGCCCAAACTATCAAAAACCAGCGGTTTCAATGAACACACATTTCTTGGTAGAATCATGCAGGACTGAAATTTTTGATGTTTTTCTACTCCTCTCATGAGCCCAAACAAGTCTCTAAAAGCATGAGTTTGCAACTACTTTACTTTTGGAGAAAATTCAAAACATTCATTATTCAATAGAGCCCAATAGCAAAAATCAGGTTTTGAATGAAGAATCACATTTCTTGGTAAAATCATGCAGGATTGAAATTTTTGATGGTTTTTTACTCCTCTCAACAGCCCAAACAAGTTTCTAAAAGGATGAGTTTGCAACTACTTTACTTTTGGAGAAAATTCAAAACATTCATTATTCAATAGGGCCCAAACTATCAAAAACCAGCGGTTTCAATGAACACACATTTCTTGGTAGAATCATGCAGGACTGAAATTTTTGATGTTTTTCTACTCCTCTCATGAGCCCAAACAAGTCTCTAAAAGCATGAGTTTGCAACTACTTTACTTTTGGAGAAAATTCAAAACATTCATTATTCAATAGAGCCCAATAGCAAAAATCAGGTTTTGAATGAAGAATCACATTTCTTGGTAAAATCATGCAGGATTGAAATTTTTGATGGTTTTTTACTCCTCTCAACAGCCCAAACAAGTTTCTAAAAGGATGAGTTTGCAACTACTTTACTTTTGGAGAAAATTCAAAACATTCATTATTCAATAGGGCCCAAACTATCAAAAACCAGCGGTTTCAATGAACACACATTTCTTGGTAGAATCATGCAGGACTGAAATTTTTGATGTTTTTCTACTCCTCTCATGAGCCCAAACAAGTCTCTAAAAGCATGAGTTTGCAACTACTTTACTTTTGGAGAAAATTCAAAACATTCATTATTCAATAGAGCCCAATAGCAAAAATCAGGTTTTGAATGAAGAATCACATTTCTTGGTAGAATCATGCAGGATTGAAATTTTTGATGGTTTTTTACTCCTCTCAACAGCCCAAACAAGTTTCTAAAAGGATGAGTTTGCAACTACTTTACTTTTGGAGAAAATTCAAAACATTCATTATTCAATAGGGCCCAAACTATCAAAAACCAGCGGTTTGAATGAACACACATTTCTTGGTAGAATCATGCAGGACTGAAATTTTTGATGTTTTTCTACTCCTCTCATGAGCCCAAACAAGTCTCTAAAAGCATGAGTTTGCAACTACTTTACTTTTGGAGAAAATTCAAAACATTCATTACTCAAAAGAGCCCAATAGCAAAAACCAGCGTTTTGAATGGAGAATCACATTTCTTGGTAGAATCATGCAGGATTGAAATTTTTGATGGTTTTTTACTCCTCTCAACAGCCCAAACAAGTTTCTAAAAGGATGAGTTTGCAACTACTTTACTTTTGGAGAAAATTCAAAACATTCATTATTCAATAGGGCCCAAACTATCAAAAACCAGCGGTTTCAATGAACACACATTTCTTGGTAGAATCATGCAGTACTGAAATTTTTGATGTTTTTCTACTACTCTCATGAGCCCAAACAAGTCTCTAAAAGCATGAGTTTGCAACTACTTTACTTTTGGAGAAAATTCAAAACATTCATTATTCAATAGAGCCCAATAGCAAAAATCAGGTTTTGAATGAAGAATCACATTTCTTTGTAGAATCATGCAGGATTGAAATTTTTGATGGTTTTTTACTCCTCTCAACAGCCCAAACAAGTTTCTAAAAGGATGAGTTTGTAACTACTTTACTTTTGGAGAAAATTCAAAACATTCATTATTCAATAGGGCCCAAACTATCAAAAACCAGCGGTTTCAATGAACACACATTTCTTGGTAGAATCATGCAGGACTGAAATTTTTGATGTTTTTCTACTCCTCTCATGAGCCCAAACAAGTCCCTAAAAGCATGAGTTTGCAACTACTTTACTTTTGGAGAAAATTAAAAACATTCATTACTCAAAAGAGCCCAATAGCAAAAACCAGCGTTTTGAATGAAGAATCACATTTCTTGGTAGAATCATGCAGGATTGAAATTTTTGATGGTTTTTTACTCCTCTCAACAGCCCAAACAAGTTTCTAAAAGGATGAGTTTGCAACTACTTTACTTTTGGAGAAAATTCAAAACATTCATTATTCAATAGGGCCCAAAATATCAAAAACCAGCGGTTTGAATGAACACACATTTCTTGGTAGAATCGTGCAGGACTGAAATTTTTGATGTTTTTCTACTCCTCTCATGAGCCCAAACAAGTCTCTAAAAGGATGAGTTTGCAACTACTTTACTTTTGGAGAAAATTCAAAACATTCATTATTCAATAGAGCCCAATAGCAAAAACCAGCGTTTTGAATGAAGAATCACATTTCTTGGTAGAATCATGCAGGATTGAAATTTTTGATGGTTTTTTACTCCTCTCAACAGCCCAAACAAGTTTCTAAAAGGATGAGTTTGTAACTACTTTACTTTTGGAGAAAATTCAAAACATTCATTATTCAATAGGGCCCAAAATATCAAAAACCAGCGGTTTGAATGAACACACATTTCTTGGTAGAATCATGCAGGACTGAAATTTTTGATGTTTTTCTACTCCTCTCATGAGCCCAAACAAGTCTCTAAAAGCATGAGTTTGCAACTACTTTACTTTTGGAGAAAATTCAAAACATTCATTACTCAAAAGAGTCCAATAGCAAAAACCAGCGTTTTGAATGAAGAATCACATTTCTTGGTAGAATCATGCAGGATTGAAATTTTTGATGGTTTTTTACTCCTCTCAACAGCCCAAACAAGTTTCTAAAAGGATGAGTTTGCAACTACTTTACTTTTGGAGAAAATTCAAAACATTCATTATTCAATAGGGCCCAAACTATCAAAAACCAGCGGTTTGAATGAACACACATTTCTTGGTAGAATCATGCAGGACTGAAATTTTTGATGTTTTTCTACTCCTCTCATGAGCCCAAACAAGTCTCTAAAAGCATGAGTTTGCAACTACTTTACTTTTGGAGAAAATTCAAAACATTCATTATTCAATAGAGCCCAATAGCAAAAATCAGGTTTTGAATGAAGAATCACATTTCTTGGTAAAATCATGCAGGATTGAAATTATTGATGGTTTTTTTTACTCCTCTCAACAGCCCAAACAAGTTTCTAAAAGGATGAGTTTGTAACTACTTTACTTTTGGAGAAAATTCAAAACATTCATTATTCAATAGGGCCCAAACTATCAAAAACCAGCGGTTTCAATGAACACACATTTCTTGGTAGAATCATGCAGGACTGAAATTTTTGATGTTTTTCTACTCCTCTCATGAGCCCAAACAAGTCCCTAAAAGCATGAGTTTGCAACTAC
The DNA here is from genome assembly GCF_039654945.1 of Dendrobates tinctorius. Taxonomy (NCBI): domain Eukaryota; kingdom Metazoa; phylum Chordata; class Amphibia; order Anura; family Dendrobatidae; genus Dendrobates; species Dendrobates tinctorius. The sequence continues at coordinate 246,523 of NW_027362110.1, forward strand.
TTTACTTTTGGAGAAAATTCAAAACATTCATTACTCAAAAGAGCCCAATAGCAAAAACCAGCGTTTTGAATGAAGAATCACATTTCTTGGTAGAATCATGCAGGATTGAAATTTTTGATGGTTTTTTACTCCTCTCAACAGCCCAAACAAGTTTCTAAAAGGATGAGTTTGCAACTACTTTACTTTTGGAGAAAATTCAAAACATTCATTATTCAATAGGGCCCAAAATATCAAAAACCAGCGGTTTGAATGAACACACATTTCTTGGTAGAATCGTGCAGGACTGAAATTTTTGATGTTTTTCTACTCCTCTCATGAGCCCAAACAAGTCTCTAAAAGGATGAGTTTGCAACTACTTTACTTTTGGAGAAAATTCAAAACATTCATTATTCAATAGAGCCCAATAGCAAAAACCAGCGTTTTGAATGAAGAATCACATTTCTTGGTAGAATCATGCAGGATTGAAATTTTTGATGGTTTTTTACTCCTCTCAACAGCCCAAACAAGTTTCTAAAAGGATGAGTTTGTAACTACTTTACTTTTGGAGAAAATTCAAAACATTCATTATTCAATAGGGCCCAAAATATCAAAAACCAGCGGTTTGAATGAACACACATTTCTTGGTAGAATCATGCAGGACTGAAATTTTTGATGTTTTTCTACTCCTCTCATGAGCCCAAACAAGTCTCTAAAAGCATGAGTTTGCAACTACTTTACTTTTGGAGAAAATTCAAAACATTCATTACTCAAAAGAGTCCAATAGCAAAAACCAGCGTTTTGAATGAAGAATCACATTTCTTGGTAGAATCATGCAGGATTGAAATTTTTGATGGTTTTTTACTCCTCTCAACAGCCCAAACAAGTTTCTAAAAGGATGAGTTTGCAACTACTTTACTTTTGGAGAAAATTCAAAACATTCATTATTCAATAGGGCCCAAACTATCAAAAACCAGCGGTTTGAATGAACACACATTTCTTGGTAGAATCATGCAGGACTGAAATTTTTGATGTTTTTCTACTCCTCTCATGAGCCCAAACAAGTCTCTAAAAGCATGAGTTTGCAACTACTTTACTTTTGGAGAAAATTCAAAACATTCATTATTCAATAGAGCCCAATAGCAAAAATCAGGTTTTGAATGAAGAATCACATTTCTTGGTAAAATCATGCAGGATTGAAATTATTGATGGTTTTTTTTACTCCTCTCAACAGACCAAACAAGTTTCTAAAAGGATAAGTTTGCAACTACTTTACTTTTGGAGAAAATTCAAAACATTCATTATTCAATAGGGCCCAAACTATCAAAAACCAGCGGTTTGAATGAACACACATTTCTTGGTAGAATCATGCAGGACTGAAATTTTTGATGTTTTTCTACTCCTCTCATGAGCCCAAACAAGTCTCTAAAAGCATGAGTTTGCAACTACTTTACTTTTGGAGAAAATTCAAAACATTCATTACTCAAAAGAGCCCAATAGCAAAAACCAGCGTTTTGAATGAAGAATCACATTTCTTGGTAGAATCATGCAGGATTGAAATTTTTGATGGTTTTTTACTCCTCTCAACAGCCCAAACAAGTTTCTAAAAGGATGAGTTTGCAACTACTTTACTTTTGGAGAAAATTCAAAACATTCATTATTCAATAGGGCCCAAACTATCAAAAACCAGCGGTTTCAATGAACACACATTTCTTGGTAGAATCATGCAGGACTGAAATTTTTGATGTTTTTCTACTCCTCTCATGAGCCCAAACAAGTCTCTAAAAGCATGAGTTTGCAACTACTTTACTTTTGGAGAAAATTCAAAACATTCATTATTCAATAGAGCCCAATAGCAAAAATCAGGTTTTGAATGAAGAATCACATTTCTTGGTAAAATCATGCAGGATTGAAATTTTTGATGGTTTTTTACTCCTCTCAACAGCCCAAACAAGTTTCTAAAAGGATGAGTTTGCAACTACTTTACTTTTGGAGAAAATTCAAAACATTCATTATTCAATAGGGCCCAAACTATCAAAAACCAGCGGTTTGAATGAACACACATTTCTTGGTAGAATCATGCAGGACTGAAATTTTTGATGTTTTTCTACTCCTCTCATGAGCCCAAACAAGTCTCTAAAAGCATGAGTTTGCAACTACTTTACTTTTGGAGAAAATTCAAAACATTCATTACTCAAAAGAGCCCAATAGCAAAAACCAGCGTTTTGAATGAAGAATCACATTTCTTGGTAGAATCATGCAGGATTGAAATTTTTGATGGTTTTTTACTCCTCTCAACAGCCCAAACAAGTTTCTAAAAGGATGAGTTTGCAACTACTTTACTTTTGGAGAAAATTCAAAACATTCATTATTCAATAGGGCCCAAACTATCAAAAACCAGCGGTTTCAATGAACACACATTTCTTGGTAGAATCATGCAGGACTGAAATTTTTGATGTTTTTCTACTCCTCTCATGAGCCCAAACAAGTCTCTAAAAGCATGAGTTTGCAACTACTTTACTTTTGGAGAAAATTCAAAACATTCATTATTCAATAGAGCCCAATAGCAAAAATCAGGTTTTGAATGAAGAATCACATTTCTTGGTAGAATCATGCAGGATTGAAATTTTTGATGGTTTTTTACTCCTCTCAACAGCCCAAACAAGTTTCTAAAAGGATGAGTTTGCAACTACTTTACTTTTGGAGAAAATTCAAAACATTCATTATTCAATAGGGCCCAAACTATCAAAAACCAGCGGTTTCAATGAACACACATTTCTTGGTAGAATCATGCAGGACTGAAATTTTTGATGTTTTTCTACTCCTCTCATGAGCCCAAACAAGTCTCTAAAAGCATGAGTTTGCAACTACTTTACTTTTGGAGAAAATTCAAAACATTCATTATTCAATAGAGCCCAATAGCAAAAATCAGGTTTTGAATGAAGAATCACATTTCTTGGTAAAATCATGCAGGATTGAAATTTTTGATGGTTTTTTACTCCTCTCAACAGCCCAAACAAGTTTCTAAAAGGATGAGTTTGCAACTACTTTACTTTTGGAGAAAATTCAAAACATTCATTATTCAATAGGGCCCAAACTATCAAAAACCAGCGGTTTGAATGAACACACATTTCTTGGTAGAATCATGCAGGACTGAAATTTTTGATGTTTTTCTACTCCTCTCATGAGCCCAAACAAGTCTCTAAAAGCATGAGTTTGCAACTACTTTACTTTTGGAGAAAATTCAAAACATTCATTATTCAATAGAGCCCAATAGCAAAAATCAGGTTTTGAATGAAGAATCACATTTCTTGGTAGAATCATGCAGGATTGAAATTTTTGATGGTTTTTTACTCCTCTCAACAGCCCAAACAAGTTTCTAAAAGGATGAGTTTGCAACTACTTTACTTTTGGAGAAAATTCAAAACATTCATTATTCAATAGGGCCCAAACTATCAAAAACCAGCGGTTTCAATGAACACACATTTCTTGGTAGAATCATGCAGGACTGAAATTTTTGATGTTTTTCTACTCCTCTCATGAGCCCAAACAAGTCTCTAAAAGCATGAGTTTGCAACTACTTTACTTTTGGAGAAAATTCAAAACATTCATTATTCAATAGGGCCCAAACTATCAAAAACCAGCGGTTTCAATGAACACACATTTCTTGGTAGAATCATGCAGGACTGAAATTTTTGATGTTTTTCTACTCCTCTCATGAGCCCAAACAAGTCTCTAAAAGCATGAGTTTGCAACTACTTTACTTTTGGAGAAAATTCAAAACATTCATTATTCAATAGAGCCCAATAGCAAAAATCAGGTTTTGAATGAAGAATCACATTTCTTGGTAAAATCATGCAGGATTGAAATTTTTGATGGTTTTTTACTCCTCTCAACAGCCCAAACAAGTTTCTAAAAGGATGAGTTTGCAACTACTTTACTTTTGGAGAAAATTCAAAACATTCATTATTCAATAGGGCCCAAACTATCAAAAACCAGCGGTTTCAATGAACACACATTTCTTGGTAGAATCATGCAGGACTGAAATTTTTGATGTTTTTCTACTCCTCTCATGAGCCCAAACAAGTCTCTAAAAGCATGAGTTTGCAACTACTTTACTTTTGGAGAAAATTCAAAACATTCATTATTCAATAGAGCCCAATAGCAAAAATCAGGTTTTGAATGAAGAATCACATTTCTTGGTAAAATCATGCAGGATTGAAATTTTTGATGGTTTTTTACTCCTCTCAACAGCCCAAACAAGGTTCTAAAAGGATGAGTTTGCAACTACTTTACTTTTGGAGAAAATTCAAAACATTCATTATTCAATAGGGCCCAAACTATCAAAAACCAGCGGTTTCAATGAACACACATTTCTTGGTAGAATCATGCAGGACTGAAATTTTTGATGTTTTTCTACTCCTCTCATGAGCCCAAACAAGTCTCTAAAAGCATGAGTTTGCAACTACTTTACTTTTGGAGAAAATTCAAAACATTCATTATTCAATAGAGCCCAATAGCAAAAATCAGGTTTTGAATGAAGAATCACATTTCTTGGTAGAATCATGCAGGATTGAAATTTTTGATGGTTTTTTACTCCTCTCAACAGCCCAAACAAGTTTCTAAAAGGATGAGTTTGCAACTACTTTACTTTTGGAGAAAATTCAAAACATTCATTATTCAATAGGGCCCAAACTATCAAAAACCAGCGGTTTGAATGAACACACATTTCTTGGTAGAATCATGCAGGACTGAAATTTTTGATGTTTTTCTACTCATCTCATGAGCCCAAACAAGTCTCTAAAAGCATGAGTTTGCAACTACTTTACTTTTGGAGAAAATTCAAAACATTCATTACTCAAAAGAGCCCAATAGCAAAAACCAGCGTTTTGAATGAAGAATCACATTTCTTGGTAGAATCATGCAGGATTGAAATTTTTGATGGTTTTTTACTCCTCTCAACAGCCCAAACAAGTTTCTAAAAGGATGAGTTTGCAACTACTTTACTTTTGGAGAAAATTCAAAACATTCATTATTCAATAGGGCCCAAACTATCAAAAACCAGCGGTTTCAATGAACACACATTTCTTGGTAGAATCATGCAGGACTGAAATTTTTGATGTTTTTCTACTACTCTCATGAGCCCAAACAAGTCTCTAAAAGCATGAGTTTGCAACTACTTTACTTTTGGAGAAAATTCAAAACATTCATTATTCAATAGAGCCCAATAGCAAAAATCAGGTTTTGAATGAAGAATCACATTTCTTTGTAGAATCATGCAGGATTGAAATTTTTGATGGTTTTTTACTCCTCTCAACAGCCCAAACAAGTTTCTAAAAGGATGAGTTTGTAACTACTTTACTTTTGGAGAAAATTCAAAACATTCATTATTCAATAGGGCCCAAACTATCAAAAACCAGCGGTTTCAATGAACACACATTTCTTGGTAGAATCATGCAGGACTGAAATTTTTGATGTTTTTCTACTCCTCTCATGAGCCCAAACAAGTCCCTAAAAGCATGAGTTTGCAACTACTTTACTTTTGGAGAAAATTCAAAACATTCATTACTCAAAAGAGCCCAATAGCAAAAACCAGCGTTTTGAATGAAGAATCACATTTCTTGGTAGAATCATGCAGGATTGAAATTTTTGATGGTTTTTTACTCCTCTCAACAGCCCAAACAAGTTTCTAAAAGGATGAGTTTGCAACTACTTTACTTTTGGAGAAAATTCAAAACATTCATTATTCAATAGGGCCCAAACTATCAAAAACCAGCGGTTTCAATGAACACACATTTCTTGGTAAAATCATGCAGGACTGAAATTTTTGATGTTTTTCTACTCCTCTCATGAGCCCAAACAAGTCTCTAAAAGCATGAGTTTGCAACTACTTTACTTTTGGAGAAAATTCAAAACATTCATTATTCAATAGAGCCCAATAGCAAAAATCAGGTTTTGAATGAAGAATCACATTTCTTGGTAGAATCATGCAGGATTGAAATTTTTGATGGTTTTTTACTCCTCTCAACAGCCCAAACAAGTTTCTAAAAGGATGAGTTTGCAACTACTTTACTTTTGGAGAAAATTCAAAACATTCATTATTCAATAGGGCCCAAACTATCAAAAACCAGCGGTTTCAATGAACACACATTTCTTGGTAGAATCATGCAGGACTGAAATTTTTGATGTTTTTCTACTCCTCTCATGAGCCCAAACAAGTCTCTAAAAGCATGAGTTTGCAACTACTTTACTTTTGGAGAAAATTCAAAACATTCATTATTCAATAGAGCCCAATAGCAAAAATCAGGTTTTGAATGAAGAATCACATTTCTTGGTAGAATCATGCAGGATTGAAATTTTTGATGGTTTTTTACTCCTCTCAACAGCCCAAACAAGTTTCTAAAAGGATGAGTTTGCAACTACTTTACTTTTGGAGAAAATTCAAAACATTCATTATTCAATAGGGCCCAAACTATCAAAAACCAGCGGTTTCAATGAACACACATTTCTTGGTAGAATCATGCAGGACTGAAATTATTGATGTTTTTCTACTCCGCTCATGAGCCCAAACAAGTCTCTAAAAGCATGAGTTTGCAACTACTTTACTTTTGGAGAAAATTCAAAACATTCATTATTCAATAGAGCCCAATAGCAAAAATCAGGTTTTGAATGAAGAATCACATTTCTTGGTAGAATCATGCAGGATTGAAATTTTTGATGGTTTTTTACTCCTCTCAACAGCCCAAACAAGTTTCTAAAAGGATGAGTTTGCAACTACTTTACTTTTGGAGAAAATTCAAAACATTCATTATTCAATAGGGCCCAAACTATCAAAAACCAGCGGTTTCAATGAACACACATTTCTTGGTAGAATCATGCAGGACTGAAATTTTTGATGTTTTTCTACTCCTCTCATGAGCCCAAACAAGTCTCTAAAAGGATAAGTTTGCAACTACTTTACTTTTGGAGAAAATTCAAAACATTCATTATTCAATAAAGCCCAATAGCAAAAACCAGCGTTTTGAATGAAGAATCACATTTCTTGGTAGAATCATGCAGGATTGAAATTTTTGATGGTTTTTTACTCCTCTCAACAGCCCAAACAAGTTTCTAAAAGGATGAGTTTGTAACTACTTTACTTTTGGAGAAAATTCAAAACATTCATTATTCAATAGGGCCCAAACTATCAAAAACCAGCGGTTTGAATGAACACACATTTCTTGGTAGAATCATGCAGGACTGAAATTTTTGATGTTTTTCTACTCCTCTCATGAGCCCAAACAAGTCTCTAAAAGCATGAGTTTGCAACTACTTTACTTTTGGAGAAAATTCAAAACATTCATTACTCAAAAGAGCCCAATAGCAAAAACCAGCGTTTTGAATGAAGAATCACATTTCTTGGTAGAATCATGCAGGATTGAAATTTTTGATGGTTTTTTACTCCTCTCAACAGCCCAAACAAGTTTCTAAAAGGATGAGTTTGCAACTACTTTACTTTTGGAGAAAATTCAAAACATTCATTATTCAATAGGGCCCAAACTATCAAAAACCAGCGGTTTGAATGAACACACATTTCTTGGTAGAATCATGCAGGACTGAAATTTTTGATGTTTTTCTACTCCTCTCATGAGCCCAAACAAGTCTCTAAAAGCATGAGTTTGCAACTACTTTACTTTTGGAGAAAATTCAAAACATTCATTACTCAAAAGAGCCCAATAGCAAAAACCAGCGTTTTGAATGAAGAATCACATTTCTTGGTAGAATCATGCAGGATTGAAATTTTTGATGGTTTTTTACTCCTCTCAACAGCCCAAACAAGTTTCTAAAAGGATGAGTTTGCAACTACTTTACTTTTGGAGAAAATTCAAAACATTCATTATTCAATAGGGCCCAAACTATCAAAAACCAGCGGTTTCAATGAACACACATTTCTTGGTAGAATCATGCAGGACTGAAATTTTTGATGTTTTTCTACTCCTCTCATGAGCCCAAACAAGTCTCTAAAAGCATGAGTTTGCAACTACTTTACTTTTGGAGAAAATTCAAAACATTCATTATTCAATAGAGCCCAATAGCAAAAATCAGGTTTTGAATGAAGAATCACATTTCTTGGTAGAATCATGCAGGATTGAAATTTTTGATGGTTTTTTACTCCTCTCAACAGCCCAAACAAGTTTCTAAAAGGATGAGTTTGCAACTACTTTACTTTTGGAGAAAATTCAAAACATTCATTATTCAATAGGGCCCAAACTATCAAAAACCAGCGGTTTCAATGAACACACATTTCTTGGTAGAATCATGCAGGACTGAAATTTTTGATGTTTTTCTATTCCTCTCATGAGCCCAAACAAGTCTCTAAAAGCATGAGTTTGCAACTACTTTACTTTTGGAGAAAATTCAAAACATTCATTATTCAATAGAGCCCAATAGCAAAAATCAGGTTTTGAATGAAGAATCACATTTCTTGGTAAAATCATGCAGGATTGAAATTTTTGATGGTTTTTTACTCCTCTCAACAGCCCAAACAAGTTTCTAAAAGGATGAGTTTGCAACTACTTTACTTTTGGAGAAAATTCAAAACATTCATTATTCAATAGGGCCCAAACTATCAAAAACCAGCGATTTGAATGAACACACATTTCTTGGTAGAATCATGCAGGACTGAAATTTTTGATGTTTTTCTACTCCTCTCATGAGCCCAAACAAGTCTCTAAAAGCATGAGTTTGCAACTACTTTACTTTTGGAGAAAATTCAAAACATTCATTACTCAAAAGAGCCCAATAGCAAAAACCAGCGTTTTGAATGAAGAATCACATTTCTTGGTAGAATCATGCAGGATTGAAATTTTTGATGGTTTTTTACTCCTCTCAACAGCCCAAACAAGTTTCTAAAAGGATGAGTTTGCAACTACTTTACTTTTGGAGAAAATTCAAAACATTCATTATTCAATAGGGCCCAAACTATCAAAAACCAGCGGTTTCAATGAACACACATTTCTTGGTAGAATCATGCAGGACTGAAATTTTTGATGTTTTTCTACTCCTCTCATGAGCCCAAACAAGTCTCTAAAAGCATGAGTTTGCAACTACTTTACTTTTGGAGAAAATTCAAAACATTCATTATTCAATAGAGCCCAATAGCAAAAATCAGGTTTTGAATGAAGAATCACATTTCTTGGTAGAATCATGCAGGATTGAAATTTTTGATGGTTTTTTACTCCTCTCAACAGCCCAAACAAGTTTCTAAAAGGATGAGTTTGCAACTACTTTACTTTTGGAGAAAATTCAAAACATTCATTATTCAATAGGGCCCAAACTATCAAAAACCAGCGGTTTCAATGAACACACATTTCTTGGTAGAATCATGCAGGACTGAAATTTTTGATGTTTTTCTACTCCTCTCATGAGCCCAAACAAGTCTCTAAAAGCATGAGTTTGCAACTACTTTACTTTTGGAGAAAATTCAAAACATTCATTATTCAATAGAGCCCAATAGCAAAAATCAGGTTTTGAATGAAGAATCACATTTCTTGGTAAAATCATGCAGGATTGAAATTTTTGATGGTTTTTTACTCCTCTCAACAGCCCAAACAAGTTTCTAAAAGGATGAGTTTGCAACTACTTTACTTTTGGAGAAAATTCAAAACATTCATTATTCAATAGGGCCCAAACTATCAAAAACCAGCGGTTTCAATGAACACACATTTCTTGGTAGAATCATGCAGGACTGAAATTTTTGATGTTTTTCTACTCCTCTCATGAGCCCAAACAAGTCTCTAAAAGCATGAGTTTGCAACTTCTTTACTTTTGGAGAAAATTCAAAACATTCATTATTCAATAGAGCCCAATAGCAAAAATCAGGTTTTGAATGAAGAATCACATTTCTTGGTAGAATCATGCAGGATTGAAATTTTTGATGGTTTTTTACTCCTCTCAACAGCCCAAACAAGTTTCTAAAAGGATGAGTTTGCAACTACTTTACTTTTGGAGAAAATTCAAAACATTCATTATTCAATAGGGCCCAAACTATCAAAAACCAGCGGTTTCAATGAACACACATTTCTTGGTAGAATCATGCAGGACTGAAATTTTTGATGTTTTTCTACTCCTCTCATGAGCCCAAACAAGTCTCTAAAAGCATGAGTTTGCAACTACTTTACTTTTGGAGAAAATTCAAAACATTCATTATTCAATAGGGCCCAAACTATCAAAAACCAGCGGTTTCAATGAACACACATTTCTTGGTAGAATCATGCAGGACTGAAATTTTTGATGTTTTTCTACTCCTCTCATGAGCCCAAACAAGTCTCTAAAAGCATGAGTTTGCAACTACTTTACTTTTGGAGAAAATTCAAAACATTCATTATTCAATAGAGCCCAATAGCAAAAATCAGGTTTTGAATGAAGAATCACATTTCTTGGTAAAATCATGCAGGATTGAAATATTTGATGGTTTTTTACTCCTCTCAACAGCCCAAACAAGTTTCTAAAAGGATGAGTTTGCAACTACTTTACTTTTGGAGAAAATTCAAAACATTCATTATTCAATAGGGCCCAAACTATCAAAAACCAGCGGTTTCAATGAACACACATTTCTTGGTAAAATCATGCAGGACTGAAATTTTTTGATGTTTTTCTACTCCTCTCATGAGCCCAAACAAGTCTCTAAAAGCATGAGTTTGCAACTACTTTACTTTTGGAGAAAATTCAAAACATTCATTATTCAATAGAGCCCAATAGCAAAAATCAGGTTTTGAATGAAGAATCACATTTCCTGGTAGAATCATGCAGGATTGAAATTTTTGATGGTTTTTTACTCCTCTCAACAGCCCAAACAAGTTTCTAAAAGGATGAGTTTGCAACTACTTTACTTTTGGAGAAAATTCAAAACATTCATTATTCAATAGGGCCCAAACTATCAAAAACCAGCGGTTTCAATGAACACACATTTCTTGGTAGAATCATGCAGGACTGAAATTTTTGATGTTTTTCTACTCCTCTCATGAGCCCAAACAAGTCTCTAAAAGGATGAGTTTGCAACTACTTTACTTTTGGAGAAAATTCAAAACATTCATTATTCAATAGAGCCCAATAGCAAAAACCAGCGTTTTGAATGAAGAATCACATTTCTTGGTAGAATCATGCAGGATTGAAATTTTTGATGGTTTTTTACTCCTCTCAACAGCCCAAACAAGTTTCTAAAAGGATGAGTTTGTAACTACTTTACTTTTGGAGAAAATTCAAAACATTCATTATTCAATAGGGCCCAAACTATCAAAAACCAGCGGTTTGAATGAACACACATTTCTTGGTAGAATCATGCAGGACTGAAATTTTTGATGTTTTTCTACTCCTCTCATGAGCCCAAACAAGTCTCTAAAAGCATGAGTTTGCAACTACTTTACTTTTGGAGAAAATTCAAAACATTCATTACACAAAAGAGCCCAATAGCAAAAACCAGCGTTTTGAATGAAGAATCACATTTCTTGGTAGAATCATGCAGGATTGAAATTTTTGATGGTTTTTTACTCCTCTCAACAGCCCAAACAAGTTTCTAAAAGGATGAGTTTGCAACTACTTTACTTTTGGAGAAAATTCAAAACATTCATTATTCAATAGGGCCCAAACTATCAAAAACCAGCGGTTTGAATGAACACACATTTCTTGGTAGAATCATGCAGGACTGAAATTTTTGATGTTTTTCTACTCCTCTCATGAGCCCAAACAAGTCTCTAAAAGCATGAGTTTGCAACTACTTTACTTTTGGAGAAAATTCAAAACATTCATTACTCAAAAGAGCCCAATAGCAAAAACCAGCGTTTTGAATGAAGAATCACATTTCTTGGTAGAATCATGCAGGATTGAAATTTTTGATGGTTTTTTACTCCTCTCAACAGCCCAAACAAGTTTCTAAAAGGATGAGTTTGCAACTACTTTACTTTTGGAGAAAATTCAAAACATTCATTATTCAATAGGGCCCAAACAATCAAAAACCAGCGGTTTCAATGAACACACATTTCTTGGTAGAATCATGCAGGACTGAAATTTTTGATGTTTTTCTACTCCTCTCATGAGCCCAAACAAGTCTCTAAAAGCATGAGTTTGCAACTACTTTACTTTTGGAGAAAATTCAAAACATTCATTATTCAATAGAGCCCAATAGCAAAAATCAGGTTTTGAATGAAGAATCACATTTCTTGGTAAAATCATGCAGGATTGAAATTATTGATGGTTTTTTTTACTCCACTCAACAGCCCAAACAAGTTTCTAAAAGGATGAGTTTGCAACTACTTTACTTTTGGAGAAAATTCAAAACATTCATTATTCAATAGGGCCCAAACTATCAAAAACCAGCGGTTTGAATGAACACACATTTCTTGGTAGAATCATGCAGGACTGAAATTTTTGATGTTTTTCTACTCCTCTCATGAGCCCAAACAAGTCTCTAAAAGCATGAGTTTGCAACTACTTTACTTTTGGAGAAAATTCAAAACATTCATTACTCAAAAGAGCCCAATAGCAAAAACCAGCGTTTTGAATGAAGAATCACATTTCTTGGTAGAATCATGCAGGATTGAAATTTTTGATGGTTTTTTACTCCTCTCAACAGCCCAAACAAGTTTCTAAAAGGATGAGTTTGCAACTACTTTACTTTTGGAGAAAATTCAAAACATTCATTATTCAATAGGGCCCAAACTATCAAAAACCAGCGGTTTGAATGAACACACATTTCTTGGTAGAATCATGCAGGACTGAAATTTTTGATGTTTTTCTACTCCTCTCATGAGCCCAAACAAGTCTCTAAAAGCATGAGTTTGCAACTACTTTACTTTTGGAGAAAATTCAAAACATTCATTACTCAAAAGAGCCCAATAGCAAAAACCAGCGTTTTGAATGAAGAATCACATTTCTTGGTAGAATCATGCAGGATTGAAATTTTTGATGGTTTTTTACTCCTCTCAACAGCCCAAACAAGTTTCTAAAAGGATGAGTTTGCAACTACTTTACTTTTGGAGAAAATTCAAAACATTCATTATTCAATAGGGCCCAAACTATCAAAAACCAGCGGTTTCAATGAACACACATTTCTTGGTAGAATCATGCAGGACTGAAATTTTTGATGTTTTTCTACTCCTCTCATGAGCCCAAACAAGTCTCTAAAAGCATGAGTTTGCAACTACTTTACTTTTGGAGAAAATTCAAAACATTCATTATTCAATAGAGCCCAATAGCAAAAATCAGGTTTTGAATGAAGAATCACATTTCTTGGTAGAATCATGCAGGATTGAAATTTTTGATGGTTTTTTACTCCTCTCAACAGCCCAAACAAGTTTCTAAAAGGATGAGTTTGCAACTACTTTACTTTTGGAGAAAATTCAAAACATTCATTATTCAATAGGGCCCAAACTATCAAAAACCAGCGGTTTCAATGAACACACATTTCTTGGTAGAATCATGCAGGACTGAAATTTTTGATGTTTTTCTATTCCTCTCATGAGCCCAAACAAGTCTCTAAAAGCATGAGTTTGCAACTACTTTACTTTTGGAGAAAATTCAAAACATTCATTATTCAATAGAGCCCAATAGCAAAAATCAGGTTTTGAATGAAGAATCACATTTCTTGGTAAAATCATGCAGGATTGAAATTTTTGATGGTTTTTTACTCCTCTCAACAGCCCAAACAAGTTTCTAAAAGGATGAGTTTGCAACTACTTTACTTTTGGAGAAAATTCAAAACATTCATTATTCAATAGGGCCCAAACTATCAAAAACCAGCGATTTGAATGAACACACATTTCTTGGTAGAATCATGCAGGACTGAAATTTTTGATGTTTTTCTACTCCTCTCATGAGCCCAAACAAGTCTCTAAAAGCATGAGTTTGCAACTACTTTACTTTTGGAGAAAATTCAAAACATTCATTACTCAAAAGAGCCCAATAGCAAAAACCAGCGTTTTGAATGAAGAATCACATTTCTTGGTAGAATCATGCAGGATTGAAATTTTTGATGGTTTTTTACTCCTCTCAACAGCCCAAACAAGTTTCTAAAAGGATGAGTTTGCAACTACTTTACTTTTGGAGAAAATTCAAAACATTCATTATTCAATAGGGCCCAAACTATCAAAAACCAGCGGTTTCAATGAACACACATTTCTTGGTAGAATCATGCAGGACTGAAATTTTTGATGTTTTTCTACTCCTCTCATGAGCCCAAACAAGTCTCTAAAAGCATGAGTTTGCAACTACTTTACTTTTGGAGAAAATTCAAAACATTCATTATTCAATAGAGCCCAATAGCAAAAATCAGGTTTTGAATGAAGAATCACATTTCTTGGTAGAATCATGCAGGATTGAAATTTTTGATGGTTTTTTACTCCTCTCAACAGCCCAAACAAGTTTCTAAAAGGATGAGTTTGCAACTACTTTACTTTTGGAGAAAATTCAAAACATTCATTATTCAATAGGGCCCAAACTATCAAAAACCAGCGGTTTCAATGAACACACATTTCTTGGTAGAATCATGCAGGACTGAAATTTTTGATGTTTTTCTACTCCTCTCATGAGCCCAAACAAGTCTCTAAAAGCATGAGTTTGCAACTACTTTACTTTTGGAGAAAATTCAAAACATTCATTATTCAATAGAGCCCAATAGCAAAAATCAGGTTTTGAATGAAGAATCACATTTCTTGGTAAAATCATGCAGGATTGAAATTTTTGATGGTTTTTTACTCCTCTCAACAGCCCAAACAAGTTTCTAAAAGGATGAGTTTGCAACTACTTTACTTTTGGAGAAAATTCAAAACATTCATTATTCAATAGGGCCCAAACTATCAAAAACCAGCGGTTTCAATGAACACACATTTCTTGGTAGAATCATGCAGGACTGAAATTTTTGATGTTTTTCTACTCCTCTCATGAGCCCAAACAAGTCTCTAAAAGCATGAGTTTGCAACTTCTTTACTTTTGGAGAAAATTCAAAACATTCATTATTCAATAGAGCCCAATAGCAAAAATCAGGTTTTGAATGAAGAATCACATTTCTTGGTAGAATCATGCAGGATTGAAATTTTTGATGGTTTTTTACTCCTCTCAACAGCCCAAACAAGTTTCTAAAAGGATGAGTTTGCAACTACTTTACTTTTGGAGAAAATTCAAAACATTCATTATTCAATAGGGCCCAAACTATCAAAAACCAGCGGTTTCAATGAACACACATTTCTTGGTAGAATCATGCAGGACTGAAATTTTTGATGTTTTTCTACTCCTCTCATGAGCCCAAACAAGTCTCTAAAAGCATGAGTTTGCAACTACTTTACTTTTGGAGAAAATTCAAAACATTCATTATTCAATAGGGCCCAAACTATCAAAAACCAGCGGTTTCAATGAACACACATTTCTTGGTAGAATCATGCAGGACTGAAATTTTTGATGTTTTTCTACTCCTCTCATGAGCCCAAACAAGTCTCTAAAAGCATGAGTTTGCAACTACTTTACTTTTGGAGAAAATTCAAAACATTCATTATTCAATAGAGCCCAATAGCAAAAATCAGGTTTTGAATGAAGAATCACATTTCTTGGTAAAATCATGCAGGATTGAAATATTTGATGGTTTTTTACTCCTCTCAACAGCCCAAACAAGTTTCTAAAAGGATGAGTTTGCAACTACTTTACTTTTGGAGAAAATTCAAAACATTCATTATTCAATAGGGCCCAAACTATCAAAAACCAGCGGTTTCAATGAACACACATTTCTTGGTAAAATCATGCAGGACTGAAATTTTTTGATGTTTTTCTACTCCTCTCATGAGCCCAAACAAGTCTCTAAAAGCATGAGTTTGCAACTACTTTACTTTTGGAGAAAATTCAAAACATTCATTATTCAATAGAGCCCAATAGCAAAAATCAGGTTTTGAATGAAGAATCACATTTCCTGGTAGAATCATGCAGGATTGAAATTTTTGATGGTTTTTTACTCCTCTCAACAGCCCAAACAAGTTTCTAAAAGGATGAGTTTGCAACTACTTTACTTTTGGAGAAAATTCAAAACATTCATTATTCAATAGGGCCCAAACTATCAAAAACCAGCGGTTTCAATGAACACACATTTCTTGGTAGAATCATGCAGGACTGAAATTTTTGATGTTTTTCTACTCCTCTCATGAGCCCAAACAAGTCTCTAAAAGGATGAGTTTGCAACTACTTTACTTTTGGAGAAAATTCAAAACATTCATTATTCAATAGAGCCCAATAGCAAAAACCAGCGTTTTGAATGAAGAATCACATTTCTTGGTAGAATCATGCAGGATTGAAATTTTTGATGGTTTTTTACTCCTCTCAACAGCCCAAACAAGTTTCTAAAAGGATGAGTTTGTAACTACTTTACTTTTGGAGAAAATTCAAAACATTCATTATTCAATAGGGCCCAAACTATCAAAAACCAGCGGTTTGAATGAACACACATTTCTTGGTAGAATCATGCAGGACTGAAATTTTTGATGTTTTTCTACTCCTCTCATGAGCCCAAACAAGTCTCTAAAAGCATGAGTTTGCAACTACTTTACTTTTGGAGAAAATTCAAAACATTCATTACACAAAAGAGCCCAATAGCAAAAACCAGCGTTTTGAATGAAGAATCACATTTCTTGGTAGAATCATGCAGGATTGAAATTTTTGATGGTTTTTTACTCCTCTCAACAGCCCAAACAAGTTTCTAAAAGGATGAGTTTGCAACTACTTTACTTTTGGAGAAAATTCAAAACATTCATTATTCAATAGGGCCCAAACTATCAAAAACCAGCGGTTTGAATGAACACACATTTCTTGGTAGAATCATGCAGGACTGAAATTTTTGATGTTTTTCTACTCCTCTCATGAGCCCAAACAAGTCTCTAAAAGCATGAGTTTGCAACTACTTTACTTTTGGAGAAAATTCAAAACATTCATTACTCAAAAGAGCCCAATAGCAAAAACCAGCGTTTTGAATGAAGAATCACATTTCTTGGTAGAATCATGCAGGATTGAAATTTTTGATGGTTTTTTACTCCTCTCAACAGCCCAAACAAGTTTCTAAAAGGATGAGTTTGCAACTACTTTACTTTTGGAGAAAATTCAAAACATTCATTATTCAATAGGGCCCAAACAATCAAAAACCAGCGGTTTCAATGAACACACATTTCTTGGTAGAATCATGCAGGACTGAAATTTTTGATGTTTTTCTACTCCTCTCATGAGCCCAAACAAGTCTCTAAAAGCATGAGTTTGCAACTACTTTACTTTTGGAGAAAATTCAAAACATTCATTATTCAATAGAGCCCAATAGCAAAAATCAGGTTTTGAATGAAGAATCACATTTCTTGGTAAAATCATGCAGGATTGAAATTATTGATGGTTTTTTTTACTCCACTCAACAGCCCAAACAAGTTTCTAAAAGGATGAGTTTGCAACTACTTTACTTTTGGAGAAAATTCAAAACATTCATTATTCAATAGGGCCCAAACTATCAAAAACCAGCGGTTTGAATGAACACACATTTCTTGGTAGAATCATGCAGGACTGAAATTTTTGATGTTTTTCTACTCCTCTCATGAGCCCAAACAAGTCTCTAAAAGCATGAGTTTGCAACTACTTTACTTTTGGAGAAAATTCAAAACATTCATTACTCAAAAGAGCCCAATAGCAAAAACCAGCGTTTTGAATGAAGAATCACATTTCTTGGTAGAATCATGCAGGATTGAAATTTTTGATGGTTTTTTACTCCTCTCAACAGCCCAAACAAGTTTCTAAAAGGATGAGTTTGCAACTACTTTACTTTTGGAGAAAATTCAAAACATTCATTATTCAATAGGGCCCAAACTATCAAAAACCAGCGGTTTCAATGAACACACATTTCTTGGTAGAATAATGCAGGACTGAAATTTTTGATGTTTTTCTACTCCTCTCATGAGCCCAAACAAGTCTCTAAAAGCATGAGTTTGCAACTACTTTACTTTTGGAGAAAATTCAAAACATTCATTATTCAATAGAGCCCAATAGCAAAAATCAGGTTTTGAATGAAGAATCACATTTCTTGGTAGAATCATGCAGGATTGAAATTTTTGATGGTTTTTTACTCCTCTCAACAGCCCAAACAAGTTTCTAAAAGGATGAGTTTGCAACTACTTTACTTTTGGAGAAAATTCAAAACATTCATTATTCAATAGGGCCCAAACTATCAAAAACCAGCGGTTTCAATGAACACACATTTCTTGGTAGAATCATGCAGGACTGAAATTTTTGATGTTTTTCTACTCCTCTCATGAGCCCAAACAAGTCTCTAAAAGCATGAGTTTGCAACTACTTTACTTTTGGAGAAAATTCAAAACATTCATTATTCAATAGAGCCCAATAGCAAAAATCAGGTTTTGAATGAAGAATCACATTTCTTGGTAAAATCATGCAGGATTGAAATTTTTGATGGTTTTTTACTCCTCTCAACAGCCCAAACAAGTTTCTAAAAGGATGAGTTTGCAACTACTTTACTTTTGGAGAAAATTCAAAACATTCATTATTCAATAGGGCCCAAACTATCAAAAACCAGCGATTTGAATGAACACACATTTCTTGGTAGAATCATGCAGGACTGAAATTTTTGATGTTTTTCTACTCCTCTCATGAGCCCAAACAAGTCTCTAAAAGCATGAGTTTGCAACTACTTTACTTTTGGAGAAAATTCAAAACATTCATTACTCAAAAGAGCCCAATAGCAAAAACCAGCGTTTTGAATGAAGAATCACATTTCTTGGTAGAATCATGCAGGATTGAAATTTTTGATGGTTTTTTACTCCTCTCAACAGCCCAAACAAGTTTCTAAAAGGATGAGTTTGCAACTACTTTACTTTTGGAGAAAATTCAAAACATTCATTATTCAATAGGGCCCAAACTGTCAAAAAACAGAGGTTTCAATGAACACACATTTCTTGGTAGAATCATGCAGGACTGAAATTTTTGATGTTTTTCTACTCCTCTCATGAGCCCAAACAAGTCTCTAAAAGCATGAGTTTGCAACTACTTTACTTTTGGAGAAAATTCAAAACATTCATTATTCAATAGAGCCCAATAGCAAAAATCAGGTTTTGAATGAAGAATCACATTTCTTGGTAGAATCATGCAGGATTGAAATTTTTGATGGTTTTTTACTCCTCTCAACAGCCCAAACAAGTTTCTAAAAGGATGAGTTTGCAACTACTTTACTTTTGGAGAAAATTCAAAACATTCATTATTCAATAGGGCCCAAACTATCAAAAACCAGCGGTTTCAATGAACACACATTTCTTGGTAGAATCATGCAGGACTGAAATTTTTGATGTTTTTCTACTCCTCTCATGAGCCCAAACAAGTCTCTAAAAGCATGAGTTTGCAACTACTTTACTTTTGGAGAAAATTCAAAACATTCATTATTCAATAGAGCCCAATAGCAAAAATCAGGTTTTGAATGAAGAATCACATTTCTTGGTAAAATCATGCAGGATTGAAATTTTTGATGGTTTTTTACTCCTCTCAACAGCCCAAACAAGTTTCTAAAAGGATGAGTTTGCAACTACTTTACTTTTGGAGAAAATTCAAAACATTCATTATTCAATAGGGCCCAAACTATCAAAAACCAGCGGTTTCAATGAACACACATTTCTTGGTAGAATCATGCAGGACTGAAATTTTTGATGTTTTTCTACTCCTCTCATGAGCCCAAACAAGTCTCTAAAAGCATGAGTTTGCAACTACTTTACTTTTGGAGAAAATTCAAAACATTCATTATTCAATAGAGCCCAATAGCAAAAATCAGGTTTTGAATGAAGAATCACATTTCTTGGTAGAATCATGCAGGATTGAAATTTTTGATGGTTTTTTACTCCTCTCAACAGCCCAAACAAGTTTCTAAAAGGATGAGTTTGCAACTACTTTACTTTTGGAGAAAATTCAAAACATTCATTATTCAATAGGGCCCAAACTATCAAAAACCAGCGATTTGAATGAACACACATTTCTTGGTAGAATCATGCAGGACTGAAATTTTTGATGTTTTTCTACTCCTCTCATGAGCCCAAACAAGTCTCTAAAAGCATGAGTTTGCAACTACTTTACTTTTGGAGAAAATTCAAAACATTCATTACTCAAAAGAGCCCAATAGCAAAAACCAGCGTTTTGAATGAAGAATCACATTTCTTGGTAGAATCATGCAGGATTGAAATTTTTGATGGTTTTTTACTCCTCTCAACAGCCCAAACAAGTTTCTAAAAGGATGAGTTTGCAACTACTTTACTTTTGGAGAAAATTCAAAACATTCATTATTCAATAGGGCCCAAACTATCAAAAACCAGCGGTTTCAATGAACACACATTTCTTGGTAGAATCATGCAGGACTGAAATTTTTGATGTTTTTCTACTCCTCTCATGAGCCCAAACAAGTCTCTAAAAGCATGAGTTTGCAACTACTTTACTTTTGGAGAAAATTCAAAACATTCATTATTCAATAGAGCCCAATAGCAAAAATCAGGTTTTGAATGAAGAATCACATTTCTTGGTAGAATCATGCAGGATTGAAATTTTTGATGGTTTTTTACTCCTCTCAACAGCCCAAACAAGTTTCTAAAAGGATGAGTTTGCAACTACTTTACTTTTGGAGAAAATTCAAAACATTCATTATTCAATAGGGCCCAAACTATCAAAAACCAGCGGTTTCAATGAACACACATTTCTTGGTAGAATCATGCAGGACTGAAATTTTTGATGTTTTTCTACTCCTCTCATGAGCCCAAACAAATCTCTAAAAGCATGAGTTTGCAACTACTTTACTTTTGGAGAAAATTCAAAACATTCATTATTCAATAGAGCCCAATAGCAAAAATCAGGTTTTGAATGAAGAATCACATTTCTTGGTAAAATCATGCAGGATTGAAATTTTTGATGGTTTTTTACTCCTCTCAACAGCCCAAACAAGTTTCTAAAAGGATGAGTTTGCAACTACTTTACTTTTGGAGAAAATTCAAAACATTCATTATTCAATAGGGCCCAAACTATCAAAAACCAGCGGTTTCAATGAACACACATTTCTTGGTAGAATCATGCAGGACTGAAATTTTTGATGTTTTTCTACTCCTCTCATGAGCCCAAACAAGGCTCTAAAAGCATGAGTTTGCAACTTCTTTACTTTTGGAGAAAATTCAAAACATTCATTATTCAATAGAGCCCAATAGCAAAAATCAGGTTTTGAATGAAGAATCACATTTCTTGGTAGAATCATGCAGGATTGAAATTTTTGATGGTTTTTTACTCCTCTCAACAGCCCAAACAAGTTTCTAAAAGGATGAGTTTGCAACTACTTTACTTTTGGAGAAAATTCAAAACATTCATTATTCAATAGGGCCCAAACTATCAAAAACCAGCGGTTTCAATGAACACACATTTCTTGGTAGAATCATGCAGGACTGAAATTTTTGATGTTTTTCTACTCCTCTCATGAGCCCAAACAAGTCTCTAAAAGCATGAGTTTGCAACTACTTTACTTTTGGAGAAAATTCAAAACATTCATTATTCAATAGGGCCCAAACTATCAAAAACCAGCGGTTTCAATGAACACACATTTCTTGGTAGAATCATGCAGGACTGAAATTTTTGATGTTTTTCTACTCCTCTCATGAGCCCAAACAAGTCTCTAAAAGCATGAGTTTGCAACTACTTTACTTTTGGAGAAAATTCAAAACATTCATTATTCAATTGAGCCCAATAGCAAAAATCAGGTTTTGAATGAAGAATCACATTTCTTGGTAAAATCATGCAGGATTGAAATATTTGATGGTTTTTTACTCCTCTCAACAGCCCAAACAAGTTTCTAAAAGGATGAGTTTGCAACTACTTTACTTTTGGAGAAAATTCAAAACATTCATTATTCAATAGGGCCCAAACTATCAAAAACCAGCGGTTTCAATGAACACACATTTCTTGGTAAAATCATGCAGGACTGAAATTTTTTGATGTTTTTCTACTCCTCTCATGAGCCCAAACAAGTCTCTAAAAGCATGAGTTTGCAACTACTTTACTTTTGGAGAAAATTCAAAACATTCATTATTCAATAGAGCCCAATAGCAAAAATCAGGTTTTGAATGAAGAATCACATTTCCTGGTAGAATCATGCAGGATTGAAATTTTTGATGGTTTTTTACTCCTCTCAACAGCCCAAACAAGTTTCTAAAAGGATGAGTTTGCAACTACTTTACTTTTGGAGAAAATTCAAAACATTCATTATTCAATAGGGCCCAAACTATCAAAAACCAGCGGTTTCAATGAACACACATTTCTTGGTAGAATCATGCAGGACTGAAATTTTTGATGTTTTTCTACTCCTCTCATGAGCCCAAACAAGTCTCTAAAAGGATGAGTTTGCAACTACTTTACTTTTGGAGAAAATTCAAAACATTCATTATTCAATAGAGCCCAATAGCAAAAACCAGCGTTTTGAATGAAGAATCACATTTCTTGGTAGAATCATGCAGGATTGAAATTTTTGATGGTTTTTTACTCCTCTCAACAGCCCAAACAAGTTTCTAAAAGGATGAGTTTGTAACTACTTTACTTTTGGAGAAAATTCAAAACATTCATTATTCAATAGGGCCCAAACTATCAAAAACCAGCGGTTTGAATGAACACACATTTCTTGGTAGAATCATGCAGGACTGAAATTTTTGATGTTTTTCTACTCCTCTCATGAGCCCAAACAAGTCTCTAAAAGCATGAGTTTGCAACTACTTTACTTTTGGAGAAAATTCAAAACATTCATTACACAAAAGAGCCCAATAGCAAAAACCAGCGTTTTGAATGAAGAATCACATTTCTTGGTAGAATCATGCAGGATTGAAATTTTTGATGGTTTTTTACTCCTCTCAACAGCCCAAACAAGTTTCTAAAAGGATGAGTTTGCAACTACTTTACTTTTGGAGAAAATTCAAAACATTCATTATTCAATAGGGCCCAAACTATCAAAAACCAGCGGTTTGAATGAACACACATTTCTTGGTAGAATCATGCAGGACTGAAATTTTTGATGTTTTTCTACTCCTCTCATGAGCCCAAACAAGTCTCTAAAAGCATGAGTTTGCAACTACTTTACTTTTGGAGAAAATTCAAAACATTCATTACTCAAAAGAGCCCAATAGCAAAAACCAGCGTTTTGAATGAAGAATCACATTTCTTGGTAGAATCATGCAGGATTGAAATTTTTGATGGTTTTTTACTCCTCTCAACAGCCCAAACAAGTTTCTAAAAGGATGAGTTTGCAACTACTTTACTTTTGGAGAAAATTCAAAACATTCATTATTCAATAGGGCCCAAACAATCAAAAACCAGCGGTTTCAATGAACACACATTTCTTGGTAGAATCATGCAGGACTGAAATTTTTGATGTTTTTCTACTCCTCTCATGAGCCCAAACAAGTCTCTAAAAGCATGAGTTTGCAACTACTTTACTTTTGGAGAAAATTCAAAACATTCATTATTCAATAGAGCCCAATAGCAAAAATCAGGTTTTGAATGAAGAATCACATTTCTTGGTAAAATCATGCAGGATTGAAATTATTGATGGTTTTTTTTACTCCACTCAACAGCCCAAACAAGTTTCTAAAAGGATGAGTTTGCAACTACTTTACTTTTGGAGAAAATTCAAAACATTCATTATTCAATAGGGCCCAAACTATCAAAAACCAGCGGTTTGAATGAACACACATTTCTTGGTAGAATCATGCAGGACTGAAATTTTTGATGTTTTTCTACTCCTCTCATGAGCCCAAACAAGTCTCTAAAAGCATGAGTTTGCAACTACTTTACTTTTGGAGAAAATTCAAAACATTCATTACTCAAAAGAGCCCAATAGCAAAAACCAGCGTTTTGAATGAAGAATCACATTTCTTGGTAGAATCATGCAGGATTGAAATTTTTGATGGTTTTTTACTCCTCTCAACAGCCCAAACAAGTTTCTAAAAGGATGAGTTTGCAACTACTTTACTTTTGGAGAAAATTCAAAACATTCATTATTCAATAGGGCCCAAACTATCAAAAACCAGCGGTTTCAATGAACACACATTTCTTGGTAGAATAATGCAGGACTGAAATTTTTGATGTTTTTCTACTCCTCTCATGAGCCCAAACAAGTCTCTAAAAGCATGAGTTTGCAACTACTTTACTTTTGGAGAAAATTCAAAACATTCATTATTCAATAGAGCCCAATAGCAAAAATCAGGTTTTGAATGAAGAATCACATTTCTTGGTAGAATCATGCAGGATTGAAATTTTTGATGGTTTTTTACTCCTCTCAACAGCCCAAACAAGTTTCTAAAAGGATGAGTTTGCAGCTACTTTACTTTTGGAGAAAATTCAAAACATTCATTATTCAATAGGGCCCAAACTATCAAAAACCAGCGGTTTCAATGAACACACATTTCTTGGTAGAATCATGCAGGACTGAAATTTTTGATGTTTTTCTACTCCTCTCATGAGCCCAAACAAGTCTCTAAAAGCATGAGTTTGCAACTACTTTACTTTTGGAGAAAATTCAAAACATTCATTATTCAATAGAGCCCAATAGCAAAAATCAGGTTTTGAATGAAGAATCACATTTCTTGGTAAAATCATGCAGGATTGAAATTTTTGATGGTTTTTTACTCCTCTCAACAGCCCAAACAAGTTTCTAAAAGGATGAGTTTGCAACTACTTTACTTTTGGAGAAAATTCAAAACATTCATTATTCAATAGGGCCCAAACTATCAAAAACCAGCGATTTGAATGAACACACATTTCTTGGTAGAATCATGCAGGACTGAAATTTTTGATGTTTTTCTACTCCTCTCATGAGCCCAAACAAGTCTCTAAAAGCATGAGTTTGCAACTACTTTACTTTTGGAGAAAATTCAAAACATTCATTACTCAAAAGAGCCCAATAGCAAAAACCAGCGTTTTGAATGAAGAATCACATTTCTTGGTAGAATCATGCAGGATTGAAATTTTTGATGTTTTTTACTCCTCTCAACAGCCCAAACAAGTTTCTAAAAGGTTGAGTTTGCAACTACTTTACTTTTGGAGAAAATTCAAAACATTCATTATTCAATAGGGCCCAAACTGTCAAAAAACAGAGGTTTCAATGAACACACATTTCTTGGTAGAATCATGCAGGACTGAAATTTTTGATGTTTTTCTACTCCTCTCATGAGCCCAAACAAGTCTCTAAAAGCATGAGTTTGCAACTACTTTACTTTTGGAGAAAATTCAAAACATTCATTATTCAATAGAGCCCAATAGCAAAAATCAGGTTTTGAATGAAGAATCACATTTCTTGGTAGAATCATGCAGGATTGAAATTTTTGATGGTTTTTTACTCCTCTCAACAGCCCAAACAAGTTTCTAAAAGGATGAGTTTGCAACTACTTTACTTTTGGAGAAAATTCAAAACATTCATTATTCAATAGGGCCCAAACTATCAAAAACCAGCGGTTTCAATGAACACACATTTCTTGGTAGAATCATGCAGGACTGAAATTTTTGATGTTTTTCTACTCCTCTCATGAGCCCAAACAAGTCTCTAAAAGCATGAGTTTGCAACTACTTTACTTTTGGAGAAAATTCAAAACATTCATTATTCAATAGAGCCCAATAGCAAAAATCAGGTTTTGAATGAAGAATCACATTTCTTGGTAAAATCATGCAGGATTGAAATTTTTGATGGTTTTTTACTCCTCTCAACAGCCCAAACAAGTTTCTAAAAGGATGAGTTTGCAACTACTTTACTTTTGGAGAAAATTCAAAACATTCATTATTCAATAGGGCCCAAACTATCAAAAACCAGCGGTTTCAATGAACACACATTTCTTGGTAGAATCATGCAGGACTGAAATTTTTGATGTTTTTCTACTCCTCTCATGAGCCCAAACAAGTCTCTAAAAGCATGAGTTTGCAACTACTTTACTTTTGGAGAAAATTCAAAACATTCATTATTCAATAGAGCCCAATAGCAAAAATCAGGTTTTGAATGAAGAATCACATTTCTTGGTAGAATCATGCAGGATTGAAATTTTTGATGGTTTTTTACTCCTCTCAACAGCCCAAACAAGTTTCTAAAAGGATGAGTTTGCAACTACTTTACTTTTGGAGAAAATTCAAAACATTCATTATTCAATAGGGCCCAAACTATCAAAAACCAGCGGTTTCAATGAACACACATTTCTTGGTAGAATCATGCAGGACTGAAATTTTTGATGTTTTTCTACTCCTCTCATGAGCCCAAACAAGTCTCTAAAAGCATGAGTTTGCAACTACTTTACTTTTGGAGAAAATTCAAAACATTCATTATTCAATAGAGCCCAATAGCAAAAATCAGGTTTTGAATGAAGAATCACATTTCTTGGTAAAATCATGCAGGATTGAAATTTTTGATGGTTTTTTACTCCTCTCAACAGCCCAAACAAGTTTCTAAAAGGATGAGTTTGCAACTACTTTACTTTTGGAGAAAATTCAAAACATTCATTATTCAATAGGGCCCAAACTATCAAAAACCAGCGGTTTCAATGAACACACATTTCTTGGTAGAATCATGCAGGACTGAAATTTTTGATGTTTTTCTACTCATCTCATGAGCCCAAACAAGTCTCTAAAAGCATGAGTTTGCAACTTCTTTACTTTTGGAGAAAATTCAAAACATTCATTATTCAATAGAGCCCAATAGCAAAAATCAGGTTTTGAATGAAGAATCACATTTCTTGGTAGAATCATGCAGGATTGAAATTTTTGATGGTTTTTTACTCCTCTCAACAGCCCAAACAAGTTTCTAAAAGGATGAGTTTGCAACTACTTTACTTTTGGAGAAAATTCAAAACATTCATTATTCAATAGGGCCCAAACTATCAAAAACCAGCGGTTTCATTGAACACACATTTCTTGGTAGAATCATGCAGGACTGAAATTTTTGATGTTTTTCTACTCCTCTCATGAGCCCAAACAAGTCTCTAAAAGCATGAGTTTGCAACTACTTTACTTTTGGAGAAAATTCAAAACATTCATTATTCAATAGGGCCCAAACTATCAAAAACCAGCGGTTTCAATGAACACACATTTCTTGGTAGAATCATGCAGGACTGAAATTTTTGATGTTTTTCTACTCCTCTCATGAGCCCAAACAAGTCTCTAAAAGCATGAGTTTGCAACTACTTTACTTTTGGAGAAAATTCAAAACATTCATTATTCAATAGAGCCCAATAGCAAAAATCAGGTTTTGAATGAAGAATCACATTTCTTGGTAAAATCATGCAGGATTGAAATATTTGATGGTTTTTTACTCCTCTCAACAGCCCAAACAAGTTTCTAAAAGGATGAGTTTGCAACTACTTTACTTTTGGAGAAAATTCAAAACATTCATTATTCAATAGGGCCCAAACTATCAAAAACCAGCGGTTTCAATGAACACACATTTCTTGGTAAAATCATGCAGGACTGAAATTTTTTGATGTTTTTCTACTCCTCTCATGAGCCCAAACAAGTCTCTAAAAGCATGAGTTTGCAACTACTTTACTTTTGGAGAAAATTCAAAACATTCATTATTCAATAGAGCCCAATAGCAAAAATCAGGTTTTGAATGAAGAATCACATTTCCTGGTAGAATCATGCAGGATTGAAATTTTTGATGGTTTTTTACTCCTCTCAACAGCCCAAACAAGTTTCTAAAAGGATGAGTTTGCAACTACTTTACTTTTGGAGAAAATTCAAAACATTCATTATTCAATAGGGCCCAAACTATCAAAAACCAGCGGTTTCAATGAACACACATTTCTTGGTAGAATCATGCAGGACTGAAATTTTTGATGTTTTTCTACTCCTCTCATGAGCCCAAACAAGTCTCTAAAAGGATGAGTTTGCAACTACTTTACTTTTGGAGAAAATTCAAAACATTCATTATTCAATAGAGCCCAATAGCAAAAACCAGCGTTTTGAATGAAGAATCACATTTCTTGGTAGAATCATGCAGGATTGAAATTTTTGATGGTTTTTTACTCCTCTCAACAGCCCAAACAAGTTTCTAAAAGGATGAGTTTGTAACTACTTTACTTTTGGAGAAAATTCAAAACATTCATTATTCAATAGGGCCCAAACTATCAAAAACCAGCGGTTTGAATGAACACACATTTCTTGGTAGAATCATGCAGGACTGAAATTTTTGATGTTTTTCTACTCCTCTCATGAGCCCAAACAAGTCTCTAAAAGCATGAGTTTGCAACTACTTTACTTTTGGAGAAAATTCAAAACATTCATTACACAAAAGAGCCCAATAGCAAAAACCAGCGTTTTGAATGAAGAATCACATTTCTTGGTAGAATCATGCAGGATTGAAATTTTTGATGGTTTTTTACTCCTCTCAACAGCCCAAACAAGTTTCTAAAAGGATGAGTTTGCAACTACTTTACTTTTGGAGAAAATTCAAAACATTCATTATTCAATAGGGCCCAAACTATCAAAAACCAGCGGTTTGAATGAACACACATTTCTTGGTAGAATCATGCAGGACTGAAATTTTTGATGTTTTTCTACTCCTCTCATGAGCCCAAACAAGTCTCTAAAAGCATGAGTTTGCAACTACTTTACTTTTGGAGAAAATTCAAAACATTCATTACTCAAAAGAGCCCAATAGCAAAAACCAGCGTTTTGAATGAAGAATCACATTTCTTGGTAGAATCATGCAGGATTGAAATTTTTGATGGTTTTTTACTCCTCTCAACAGCCCAAACAAGTTTCTAAAAGGATGAGTTTGCAACTACTTTACTTTTGGAGAAAATTCAAAACATTCATTATTCAATAGGGCCCAAACAATCAAAAACCAGCGGTTTCAATGAACACACATTTCTTGGTAGAATCATGCAGGACTGAAATTTTTGATGTTTTTCTACTCCTCTCATGAGCCCAAACAAGTCTCTAAAAGCATGAGTTTGCAACTACTTTACTTTTGGAGAAAATTCAAAACATTCATTATTCAATAGAGCCCAATAGCAAAAATCAGGTTTTGAATGAAGAATCACATTTCTTGGTAAAATCATGCAGGATTGAAATTATTGATGGTTTTTTTTACTCCACTCAACAGCCCAAACAAGTTTCTAAAAGGATGAGTTTGCAACTACTTTACTTTTGGAGAAAATTCAAAACATTCATTATTCAATAGGGCCCAAACTATCAAAAACCAGCGGTTTGAATGAACACACATTTCTTGGTAGAATCATGCAGGACTGAAATTTTTGATGTTTTTCTACTCCTCTCATGAGCCCAAACAAGTCTCTAAAAGCATGAGTTTGCAACTACTTTACTTTTGGAGAAAATTCAAAACATTCATTACTCAAACGAGCCCAATAGCAAAAACCAGCGTTTTGAATGAAGAATCACATTTCTTGGTAGAATCATGCAGGATTGAAATTTTTGATGGTTTTTTACTCCTCTCAACAGCCCAAACAAGTTTCTAAAAGGATGAGTTTGCAACTACTTTACTTTTGGAGAAAATTCAAAACATTCATTATTCAATAGGGCCCAAACTATCAAAAACCAGCGGTTTCAATGAACACACATTTCTTGGTAGAATAATGCAGGACTGAAATTTTTGATGTTTTTCTACTCCTCTCATGAGCCCAAACAAGTCTCTAAAAGCATGAGTTTGCAACTACTTTACTTTTGGAGAAAATTCAAAACATTCATTATTCAATAGAGCCCAATAGCAAAAATCAGGTTTTGAATGAAGAATCACATTTCTTGGTAGAATCATGCAGTATTGAAATTTTTGATGGTTTTTTACTCCTCTCAACAGCCCAAACAAGTTTCTAAAAGGATGAGTTTGCAACTACTTTACTTTTGGAGAAAATTCAAAACATTCATTATTCAATAGGGCCCAAACTATCAAAAACCAGCGGTTTGAATGAACACACATTTCTTGGTAGAATCATGCAGGACTGAAATTTTTGATGTTTTTCTACTCCTCTCATGAGCCCAAACAAGTCTCTAAAAGCATGAGTTTGCAACTACTTTACTTTTGGAGAAAATTCAAAACATTCATTATTCAATAGAGCCCAATAGCAAAAATCAGGTTTTGAATGAAGAATCACATTTCTTGGTAAAATCATGCAGGATTGAAATTTTTGATGGTTTTTTACTCCTCTCAACAGCCCAAACAAGTTTCTAAAAGGATGAGTTTGCAACTACTTTACTTTTGGAGAAAATTCAAAACATTCATTATTCAATAGGGCCCAAACTATCAAAAACCAGCGATTTGAATGAACACACATTTCTTGGTAGAATCATGCAGGACTGAAATTTTTGATGTTTTTCTACTCCTCTCATGAGCCCAAACAAGTCTCTAAAAGCATGAGTTTGCAACTACTTTACTTTTGGAGAAAATTCAAAACATTCATTACTCAAAAGAGCCCAATAGCAAAAACCAGCGTTTTGAATGAAGAATCACATTTCTTGGTAGAATCATGCAGGATTGAAATTTTTGATGGTTTTTTACTCCTCTCAACAGCCCAAACAAGTTTCTAAAAGGATGAGTTTGCAACTACTTTACTTTTGGAGAAAATTCAAAACATTCATTATTCAATAGGGCCCAAACTGTCAAAAAACAGAGGTTTCAATGAACACACATTTCTTGGTAGAATCATGCAGGACTGAAATTTTTGATGTTTTTCTACTCCTCTCATGAGCCCAAACAAGTCTCTAAAAGCATGAGTTTGCAACTACTTTACTTTTGGAGAAAATTCAAAACATTCATTATTCAATAGAGCCCAATAGCAAAAATCAGGTTTTGAATGAAGAATCACATTTCTTGGTAGAATCATGCAGGATTGAAATTTTTGATGGTTTTTTACTCCTCTCAACAGCCCAAACAAGTTTCTAAAAGGATGAGTTTGCAACTACTTTACTTTTGGAGAAAATTCAAAACATTCATTATTCAATAGGGCCCAAACTATCAAAAACCAGCGGTTTCAATGAACACACATTTCTTGGTAGAATCATGCAGGACTGAAATTTTTGATGTTTTTCTACTCCTCTCATGAGCCCAAACAAGTCTCTAAAAGCATGAGTTTGCAACTACTTTACTTTTGGAGAAAATTCAAAACATTCATTATTCAATAGAGCCCAATAGCAAAAATCAGGTTTTGAATGAAGAATCACATTTCTTGGTAAAATCATGCAGGATTGAAATTTTTGATGGTTTTTTACTCCTCTCAACAGCCCAAACAAGTTTCTAAAAGGATGAGTTTGCAACTACTTTACTTTTGGAGAAAATTCAAAACATTCATTATTCAATAGGGCCCAAACTATCAAAAACCAGCGGTTTCAATGAACACACATTTCTTGGTAGAATCATGCAGGACTGAAATTTTTGATGTTTTTCTACTCCTCTCATGAGCCCAAACAAGTCTCTAAAAGCATGAGTTTGCAACTACTTTACTTTTGGAGAAAATTCAAAACATTCATTATTCAATAGAGCCCAATAGCAAAAATCAGGTTTTGAATGAAGAATCACATTTCTTGGTAGAATCATGCAGGATTGAAATTTTTGATGGTTTTTTACTCCTCTCAACAGCCCAAACAAGTTTCTAAAAGGATGAGTTTGCAACTACTTTACTTTTGGAGAAAATTCAAAACATTCATTATTCAATAGGGCCCAAACTATCAAAAACCAGCGGTTTCAATGAACACACATTTCTTGGTAGAATCATGCAGGACTGAAATTTTTGATGTTTTTCTACTCCTCTCATGAGCCCAAACAAGTCTCTAAAAGCATGAGTTTGCAACTACTTTACTTTTGGAGAAAATTCAAAACATTCATTATTCAATAGGGCCCAAACTATCAAAAACCAGCGGTTTCAATGAACACACATTTCTTGGTAGAATCATGCAGGACTGAAATTTTTGATGTTTTTCTACTCCTCTCATGAGCCCAAACAAGTCTCTAAAAGCATGAGTTTGCAACTACTTTACTTTTGGAGAAAATTCAAAACATTCATTATTCAATAGAGCCCAATAGCAAAAATCAGGTTTTGAATGAAGAATCACATTTCTTGGTAAAATCATGCAGGATTGAAATTTTTGATGGTTTTTTACTCCTCTCAACAGCCCAAACAAGTTTCTAAAAGGATGAGTTTGCAACTACTTTACTTTTGGAGAAAATTCAAAACATTCATTATTCAATAGGGCCCAAACTATCAAAAACCAGCGGTTTCAATGAACACACATTTCTTGGTAGAATCATGCAGGACTGAAATTTTTGATGTTTTTCTACTCCTCTCATGAGCCCAAACAAGTCTCTAAAAGCATGAGTTTGCAACTACTTGACTTTTGGAGAAAATTCAAAACATTCATTATTCAATAGAGCCCAATAGCAAAAATCAGGTTTTGAATGAAGAATCACATTTCTTGGTAAAATCATGCAGGATTGAAATTTTTGATGGTTTTTTACTCCTCTCAACAGCCCAAACAAGTTTCTAAAAGGATGAGTTTGCAACTACTTTACTTTTGGAGAAAATTCAAAACATTCATTATTCAATAGGGCCCAAACTATCAAAAACCAGCGGTTTCAATGAACACACATTTCTTGGTAGAATCATGCAGGACTGAAATTTTTGATGTTTTTCTACTACTCTCATGAGCCCAAACAAGTCCCTAAAAGCATGAGTTTGCAACTACTTTACTTTTGGAGAAAATTCAAAACATTCATTACTCAAAAGAGCCCAATAGCAAAAACCAGCGTTTTGAATGAAGAATCACATTTCTTGGTAGAATCATGCAGGATTGAAATTTTTGATGGTTTTTTACTCCTCTCAACAGCCCAAACAAGTTTCTAAAAGGATGAGTTTGCAACTACTTTACTTTTGGAGAAAATTCAAAACATTCATTATTCAATAGGGCCCAAAATATCAAAAACCAGCGGTTTGAATGAACACACATTTCTTGGTAGAATCGTGCAGGACTGAAATTTTTGATGTTTTTCTACTCCTCTCATGAGCCCAAACAAGTCTCTAAAAGGATGAGTTTGCAACTACTTTACTTTTGGAGAAAATTCAAAACATTCATTATTCAATAGAGCCCAATAGCAAAAACCAGCGTTTTGAATGAAGAATCACATTTCTTGGTAGAATCATGCAGGATTGAAATTTTTGATGGTTTTTTACTCCTCTCAACAGCCCAAACAAGTTTCTAAAAGGATGAGTTTGTAACTACTTTACTTTTGGAGAAAATTCAAAACATTCATTATTCAATAGGGCCCAAACTATCAAAAACCAGCGGTTTGAATGAACACACATTTCTTGGTAGAATCATGCAGGACTGAAATTTTTGATGTTTTTCTACTCCTCTCATGAGCCCAAACAAGTCTCTAAAAGCATGAGTTTGCAACTACTTTACTTTTGGAGAAAATTCAAAACATTCATTATTCAATAGAGCCCAATAGCAAAAATCAGGTTTTGAATGAAGAATCACATTTCTTGGTAAAATCATGCAGGATTGAAATTATTGATGGTTTTTTACTCCTCTCAACAGCCCAAACAAGTTTCTAAAAGGATGAGTTTGCAACTACTTTACTTTTGGAGAAAATTCAAAACATTCATTATTCAATAGGGCCCAAACTATCAAAAACCAGCGGTTTGAATGAACACACATTTCTTGGTAGAATCATGCAGGACTGAAATTTTTGATGTTTTTCTACTCCTCTCATGAGCCCAAACAAGTCTCTAAAAGCATGAGTTTGCAACTACTTTACTTTTGGAGAAAATTCAAAACATTCATTACTCAAAAGAGCCCAATAGCAAAAACCAGCGTTTTGAATGAAGAATCACATTTCTTGGTAGAATCATGCAGGATTGAAATTTTTGATGGTTTTTTACTCCTCTCAACAGCCCAAACAAGTTTCTAAAAGGATGAGTTTGCAACTACTTTACTTTTGGAGAAAATTCAAAACATTCATTATTCAATAGGGCCCAAACTATCAAAAACCAGCGGTTTCAATGAACACACATTTCTTGGTAGAATCATGCAGGACTGAAATTTTTGATGTTTTTCTACTCCTCTCATGAGCCCAAACAAGTCTCTAAAAGCATGAGTTTGCAACTACTTTACTTTTGGAGAAAATTCAAAACATTTATTATTCAATAGAGCCCAATAGCAAAAATCAGGTTTTGAATGAAGAATCACATTTCTTGGTAGAATCATGCAGGATTGAAATTTTTGATGGTTTTTTACTCCTCTCAACAGCCCAAACAAGTTTCTAAAAGGATGAGTTTGCAACTACTTTACTTTTGGAGAAAATTCAAAACATTCATTATTCAATAGGGCCCAAACTATCAAAAACCAGCGGTTTCAATGAACACACATTTCTTGGTAGAATCATGCAGGACTGAAATTTTTGATGTTTTTCTACTCCTCTCATGAGCCCAAACAAGTCTCTAAAAGCATGAGTTTGCAACTACTTTACTTTTGGAGAAAATTCAAAACATTCATTACTCAAAAGAGCCCAATAGCAAAAACCAGCGTTTTGAATGAAGAATCACATTTCTTGGTAAAATCATGCAGGATTGAAATTTTTGATGGTTTTTTACTCCTCTCAACAGCCCAAACAAGTTTCTAAAAGGATGAGTTTGCAACTACTTTACTTTTGGAGAAAATTCAAAACATTCATTATTCAATAGGGCCCAAACTATCAAAAACCAGCGGTTTCAATGAACACACATTTCTTGGTAGAATCATGCAGGACTGAAATTTTTGATGTTTTTCTACTCCTCTCATGAGCCCAAACAAGTCTCTAAAAGCATGAGTTTGCAACTACTTTACTTTTGGAGAAAATTCAAAACATTCATTATTCAATAGGGCCCAAACTATCAAAAACCAGCGGTTTCAATGAACACACATTTCTTGGTAGAATCATGCAGGACTGAAATTTTTGATGTTTTTCTACTCCTCTCATGAGCCCAAACAAGTCTCTAAAAGCATGAGTTTGCAACTACTTTACTTTTGGAGAAAATTCAAAACATTCATTATTCAATAGAGCCCAATAGCAAAAATCAGGTTTTGAATGAAGAATCACATTTCTTGGTAAAATCATGCAGGATTGAAATTTTTGATGGTTTTTTACTCCTCTCAACAGCCCAAACAAGTTTCTAAAAGGATGAGTTTGCAACTACTTTACTTTTGGAGAAAATTCAAAACATTCATTATTCAATAGGGCCCAAACTATCAAAAACCAGCGGTTTCAATGAACACACATTTCTTGGTAGAATCATGCAGGACTGAAATTTTTGATGTTTTTCTACTCCTCTCATGAGCCCAAACAAGTCTCTAAAAGCATGAGTTTGCAACTACTTTACTTTTGGAGAAAATTCAAAACATTCATTATTCAATAGAGCCCAATAGCAAAAATCAGGTTTTGAATGAAGAATCACATTTCTTGGTAAAATCATGCAGGATTGAAATTTTTGATGGTTTTTTACTCCTCTCAACAGCCCAAACAAGTTTCTAAAAGGATGAGTTTGCAACTACTTTACTTTTGGAGAAAATTCAAAACATTCATTATTCAATAGGGCCCAAACTATCAAAAACCAGCGGTTTCAATGAACACACATTTCTTGGTAGAATCATGCAGGACTGAAATTTTTGATGTTTTTCTACTACTCTCATGAGCCCAAACAAGTCCCTAAAAGCATGAGTTTGCAACTACTTTACTTTTGGAGAAAATTCAAAACATTCATTACTCAAAAGAGCCCAATAGCAAAAACCAGCGTTTTGAATGAAGAATCACATTTCTTGGTAGAATCATGCAGGATTGAAATTTTTGATGGTTTTTTACTCCTCTCAACAGCCCAAACAAGTTTCTAAAAGGATGAGTTTGCAACTACTTTACTTTTGGAGAAAATTCAAAACATTCATTATTCAATAGGGCCCAAAATATCAAAAACCAGCGGTTTGAATGAACACACATTTCTTGGTAGAATCGTGCAGGACTGAAATTTTTGATGTTTTTCTACTCCTCTCATGAGCCCAAACAAGTCTCTAAAAGGATGAGTTTGCAACTACTTTACTTTTGGAGAAAATTCAAAACATTCATTATTCAATAGAGCCCAATAGCAAAAACCAGCGTTTTGAATGAAGAATCACATTTCTTGGTAGAATCATGCAGGATTGAAATTTTTGATGGTTTTTTACTCCTCTCAACAGCCCAAACAAGTTTCTAAAAGGATGAGTTTGTAACTACTTTACTTTTGGAGAAAATTCAAAACATTCATTATTCAATAGGGCCCAAACTATCAAAAACCAGCGGTTTGAATGAACACACATTTCTTGGTAGAATCATGCAGGACTGAAATTTTTGATGTTTTTCTACTCCTCTCATGAGCCCAAACAAGTCTCTAAAAGCATGAGTTTGCAACTACTTTACTTTTGGAGAAAATTCAAAACATTCATTACTCAAAAGAGCCCAATAGCAAAAACCAGCGTTTTGAATGAAGAATCACATTTCTTGGTAGAATCATGCAGGATTGAAATTTTTGATGGTTTTTTACTCCTCTCAACAGCCCAAACAAGTTTCTAAAAGGATGAGTTTGCAACTACTTTACTTTTGGAGAAAATTCAAAACATTCATTATTCAATAGGGCCCAAACTATCAAAAACCAGCGGTTTGAATGAACACACATTTCTTGGTAGAATCATGCAGGACTGAAATTTTTGATGTTTTTCTACTCCTCTCATGAGCCCAAACAAGTCTCTAAAAGCATGAGTTTGCAACTACTTTACTTTTGGAGAAAATTCAAAACATTCATTATTCAATAGAGCCCAATAGCAAAAATCAGGTTTTGAATGAAGAATCACATTTCTTGGTAAAATCATGCAGGATTGAAATTATTGATGGTTTTTTTTACTCCTCTCAACAGCCCAAACAAGTTTCTAAAAGGATGAGTTTGCAACTACTTTACTTTTGGAGAAAATTCAAAACATTCATTATTCAATAGGGCCCAAACTATCAAAAACCAGCGGTTTGAATGAACACACATTTCTTGGTAGAATCATGCAGGACTGAAATTTTTGATGTTTTTCTACTCCTCTCATGAGCCCAAACAAGTCTCTAAAAGCATGAGTTTGCAACTACTTTACTTTTGGAGAAAATTCAAAACATTCATTACTCAAAAGAGCCCAATAGCAAAAACCAGTGTTTTGAATGAAGAATCACATTTCTTGGTAGAATCATGCAGGATTGAAATTTTTGATGGTTTTTTACTCCTCTCAACAGCCCAAACAAGTTTCTAAAAGGATGAGTTTGCAACTACTTTACTTTTGGAGAAAATTCAAAACATTCATTATTCAATAGGGCCCAAACTATCAAAAACCAGCGGTTTCAATGAACACACATTTCTTGGTAGAATCATGCAGGACTGAAATTTTTGATGTTTTTCTACTCCTCTCATGAGCCCAAACAAGTCTCTAAAAGCATGAGTTTGCAACTACTTTACTTTTGGAGAAAATTCAAAACATTTATTATTCAATAGAGCCCAATAGCAAAAATCAGGTTTTGAATGAAGAATCACATTTCTTGGTAGAATCATGCAGGATTGAAATTTTTGATGGTTTTTTACTCCTCTCAACAGCCCAAACAAGTTTCTAAAAGGATGAGTTTGCAACTACTTTACTTTTGGAGAAAATTCAAAACATTCATTATTCAATAGGGCCCAAACTATCAAAAACCAGCGGTTTCAATGAACACACATTTCTTGGTAGAATCATGCAGGACTGAAATTTTTGATGTTTTTCTACTCCTCTCATGAGCCCAAACAAGTCTCTAAAAGCATGAGTTTGCAACTACTTTACTTTTGGAGAAAATTCAAAACATTCATTACTCAAAAGAGCCCAATAGCAAAAACCAGCGTTTTGAATGAAGAATCACATTTCTTGGTAGAATCATGCAGGATTGAAATTTTTGATGGTTTTTTACTCCTCTCAACAGCCCAAACAAGTTTCTAAAAGGATGAGTTTGCAACTACTTTACTTTTGGAGAAAATTCAAAACATTCATTATTCAATAGGGCCCAAACTATCAAAAACCAGCGGTTTCAATGAACACACATTTCTTGGTAGAATCATGCAGGACTGAAATTTTTGATGTTTTTCTACTCCTCTCATGAGCCCAAACAAGTCTCTAAAAGCATGAGTTTGCAACTACTTTACTTTTGGAGAAAATTCAAAACATTCACTATTCAATAGAGCCCAATAGCAAAAATCAGGTTTTGAATGAAGAATCACATTTCTTGGTAAAATCATGCAGGATTGAAATTTTTGATGGTTTTTTACTCCTCTCAACAGCCCAAACAAGTTTCTAAAAGGATGAGTTTGCAACTACTTTACTTTTGGAGAAAATTCAAAACATTCATTATTCAATAGGGCCCAAACTATCAAAAACCAGCGGTTTGAATGAACACACATTTCTTGGTAGAATCATGCAGGACTGAAATTTTTGATGTTTTTCTACTCCTCTCATGAGCCCAAACAAGTCTCTAAAAGCATGAGTTTGCAACTACTTTACTTTTGGAGAAAATTCAAAACATTCATTATTCAATAGAGCCCAATAGCAAAAATCAGGTTTTGAATGAAGAATCACATTTCTTGGTAGAATCATGCAGGATTGAAATTTTTGATGGTTTTTTACTCCTCTCAACAGCCCAAACAAGTTTCTAAAAGGATGAGTTTGCAACTACTTTACTTTTGGAGAAAATTCAAAACATTCATTATTCAATAGGGCCCAAACTATAAAAAACCAGCGGTTTCAATGAACACACATTTCTTGGTAGAATCATGCAGGACTGAAATTTTTGATGTTTTTCTACTCCTCTCATGAGCCCAAACAAGTCTCTAAAAGCATGAGTTTGCAACTACTTTACTTTTGGAGAAAATTCAAAACATTCATTATTCAATAGAGCCCAATAGCAAAAATCAGGTTTTGAATGAAGAATCACATTTCTTGGTAAAATCATGCAGGATTGAAATTTTTGATGGTTTTTTACTCCTCTCAACA
Organism: Dendrobates tinctorius; assembly: GCF_039654945.1. Lineage (NCBI taxonomy): Eukaryota > Metazoa > Chordata > Amphibia > Anura > Dendrobatidae > Dendrobates > Dendrobates tinctorius. The sequence continues at coordinate 285,595 of NW_027362110.1, forward strand.
GCCCAAACAAGTTTCTAAAAGGATGAGTTTGCAACTACTTTACTTTTGGAGAAAATTCAAAACATTCATTATTCAATAGGGCCCAAACTATCAAAAACCAGTGGTTTGAATGAACACACATTTCTTGGTAGAATCATGCAGGACTGAAATTTTTGATGTTTTTCTACTCCTCTCATGAGCCCAAACAAGTCTCTAAAAGCATGAGTTTGCAACTACTTTACTTTTGGAGAAAATTCAAAACATTCATTATTCAATAGAGCCCAATAGCAAAAATCAGGTTTTGAATGAAGAATCACATTTCTTGGTAGAATCATGCAGGATTGAAATTTTTGATGGTTTTTTACTCCTCTCAACAGCCCAAACAAGTTTCTAAAAGGATGAGTTTGCAACTACTTTACTTTTGGAGAAAATTCAAAACATTCATTATTCAATAGGGCCCAAACTATCAAAAACCAGCGGTTTCAATGAACACACATTTCTTGGTAGAATCATGCAGGACTGAAATTTTTGATGTTTTTCTACTCCTCTCATGAGCCCAAACAAGTCTCTAAAAGCATGAGTTCGCAACTACTTTACTTTTGGAGAAAATTCAAAACATTCATTATTCAATAGGGCCCAAACTATCAAAAACCAGCGGTTTCAATAAACACACATTTCTTGGTAGAATCATGCAGGACTGAAATTTTTGATGTTTTTCTACTCCTCTCATGAGCCCAAACAAGTCTCTAAAAGCATGAGTTTGCAACTACTTTACTTTTGGAGAAAATTCAAAACATTCATTATTCAATAGAGCCCAATAGCAAAAATCAGGTTTTGAATGAAGAATCACATTTCTTGGTAAAATCATGCAGGATTGAAATTTTTGATGGTTTTTTACTCCTCTCAACAGCCCAAACAAGTTTCTAAAAGGATGAGTTTGCAACTACTTTACTTTTGGAGAAAATTCAAAACATTCATTATTCAATAGGGCCCAAACTATCAAAAACCAGCGGTTTCAATGAACACACATTTCTTGGTAGAATCATGCAGGACTGAAATTTTTGATGTTTTTCTACTCCTCTCATGAGCCCAAACAAGTCTCTAAAAGCATGAGTTTGCAACTACTTTACTTTTGGAGAAAATTCAAAACATTCATTATTCAATAGAGCCCAATAGCAAAAATCAGGTTTTGAATGAAGAATCACATTTCTTGGTAAAATCATGCAGGATTGAAATTTTTGATGGTTTTTTACTCCTCTCCACAGCCCAAACAAGTTTCTAAAAGGATGAGTTTGCAACTACTTTACTTTTGGAGAAAATTCAAAACATTCATTATTCAATAGGGCCCAAACTATCAAAAACCAGCGGTTTCAATGAACACACATTTCTTGGTAGAATCATGCAGGACTGAAATTTTTGATGTTTTTCTACTCCTCTCATGAGCCCAAACAAGTCTCTAAAAGCATGAGTTTGCAACTACTTTACTTTTGGAGAAAATTCAAAACATTCATTATTCAATAGAGCCCAATAGCAAAAATCAGGTTTTGAATGAAGAATCACATTTCTTGGTAGAATCATGCAGGATTGAAATTTTTGATGGTTTTTTACTCCTCTCAACAGCCCAAACAAGTTTCTAAAAGGATGAGTTTGCAACTACTTTACTTTTGGAGAAAATTCAAAACATTCATTATTCAATAGGGCCCAAACTATCAAAAACCAGCGGTTTGAATGAACACACATTTCTTGGTAGAATCATGCAGGACTGAAATTTTTGATGTTTTTCTACTCATCTCATGAGCCCAAACAAGTCTCTAAAAGCATGAGTTTGCAACTACTTTACTTTTGGAGAAAATTCAAAACATTCATTACTCAAAAGAGCCCAATAGCAAAAACCAGCGTTTTGAATGAAGAATCACATTTCTTGGTAGAATCATGCAGGATTGAAATTTTTGATGGTTTTTTACTCCTCTCAACAGCCCAAACAAGTTTCTAAAAGGATGAGTTTGCAACTACTTTACTTTTGGAGAAAATTCAAAACATTCATTATTCAATAGGGCCCAAACTATCAAAAACCAGCGGTTTCAATGAACACACATTTCTTGGTAGAATCATGCAGGACTGAAATTTTTGATGTTTTTCTACTACTCTCATGAGCCCAAACAAGTCTCTAAAAGCATGAGTTTGCAACTACTTGACTTTTGGAGAAAATTCAAAACATTCATTATTCAATAGAGCCCAATAGCAAAAATCAGGTTTTGAATGAAGAATCACATTTCTTTGTAGAATCATGCAGGATTGAAATTTTTGATGGTTTTTTACTCCTCTCAACAGCCCAAACAAGTTTCTAAAAGGATGAGTTTGTAACTACTTTACTTTTGGAGAAAATTCAAAACATTCATTATTCAATAGGGCCCAAACTATCAAAAACCAGCGGTTTCAATGAACACACATTTCTTGGTAGAATCATGCAGGACTGAAATTTTTGATGTTTTTCTACTCCTCTCATGAGCCCAAACAAGTCCCTAAAAGCATGAGTTTGCAACTACTTTACTTTTGGAGAAAATTCAAAACATTCATTACTCAAAAGAGCCCAATAGCAAAAACCAGCGTTTTGAATGAAGAATCACATTTCTTGGTAGAATCATGCAGGATTGAAATTTTTGATGGTGTTTTACTCCTCTCAACAGCCCAAACAAGTTTCTAAAAGGATGAGTTTGCAACTACTTTACTTTTGGAGAAAATTCAAAACATTCATTATTCAATAGGGCCCAAACTATCAAAAACCAGCGGTTTCAATGAACACACATTTCTTGGTAAAATCATGCAGGACTGAAATTTTTGATGTTTTTCTACTCCTCTCATGAGCCCAAACAAGTCTCTAAAAGCATGAGTTTGCAACTACTTTACTTTTGGAGAAAATTCAAAACATTCATTATTCAATAGAGCCCAATAGCAAAAATCAGGTTTTGAATGAAGAATCACATTTCTTGGTAGAATCATGCAGGATTGAAATTTTTGATGGTTTTTTACTCCTCTCAACAGCCCAAACAAGTTTCTAAAAGGATGAGTTTGCAACTACTTTACTTTTGGAGAAAATTCAAAACATTCATTATTCAATAGGGCCCAAACTATCAAAAACCAGCGGTTTCAATGAACACACATTTCTTGGTAGAATCATGCAGGACTGAAATTTTTGATGTTTTTCTACTCCTCTCATGAGCCCAAACAAGTCTCTAAAAGCATGAGTTTGCAACTACTTTACTTTTGGAGAAAATTCAAAACATTCATTATTCAATAGAGCCCAATAGCAAAAATCAGGTTTTGAATGAAGAATCACATTTCTTGGTAGAATCATGCAGGATTGAAATTTTTGATGGTTTTTTACTCCTCTCAACAGCCCAAACAAGTTTCTAAAAGGATGAGTTTGCAACTACTTTACTTTTGGAGAAAATTCAAAACATTCATTATTCAATAGGGCCCAAACTATCAAAAACCAGCGGTTTCAATGAACACACATTTCTTGGTAGAATCATGCAGGACTGAAATTTTTGATGTTTTTCTACTCCTCTCATGAGCCCAAACAAGTCTCTAAAAGCATGAGTTTGCAACTACTTTACTTTTGGAGAAAATTCAAAACATTCATTATTCAATAGAGCCCAATAGCAAAAATCAGGTTTTGAATGAAGAATCACATTTCTTGGTAAAATCATGCAGGATTGAAATTTTTGATGGTTTTTTACTCCTCTCAACAGCCCAAACAAGTTTCTAAAAGGATGAGTTTGCAACTACTTTACTTTTGGAGAAAATTCAAAACATTCATTATTCAATAGGGCCCAAACTATCAAAAACCAGCGGTTTGAATGAACACACATTTCTTGGTAGAATCATGCAGGACTGAAATTTTTGATGTTTTTCTACTCCTCTCATCAGCCCAAACAAGTCTCTAAAAGCATGAGTTTGCAACTACTTTACTTTTGGAGAAAATTCAAAACATTCATTACTCAAAAGAGCCCAATAGCAAAAACCAGCGTTTTGAATGAAGAATCACATTTCTTGGTAGAATCATGCAGGATTGAAATTTTTGATGGTTTTTTACTCCTCTCAACAGCCCAAACAAGTTTCTAAAAGGATGAGTTTGCAACTACTTTACTTTTGGAGAAAATTCAAAACATTCATTATTCAATAGGGCCCAAACTATCAAAAACCAGCGGTTTCAATGAACACACATTTCTTGGTAGAATCATGCAGGACTGAAATTATTGATGTTTTTCTACTCCTCTCATGAGCCCAAACAAGTCTCTAAAAGCATGAGTTTGCAACTACTTTACTTTTGGAGAAAATTCAAAACATTCATTATTCAATAGAGCCCAATAGCAAAAATCAGGTTTTGAATGAAGAATCACATTTCTTGGTAGAATCATGCAGGATTGAAATTTTTGATGGTTTTTTACTCCTCTCAACAGCCCAAACAAGTTTCTAAAAGGATGAGTTTGCAACTACTTTACTTTTGGAGAAAATTCAAAACATTCATTATTCAATAGGGCCCAAACTATCAAAAACCAGCGGTTTCAATGAACACACATTTCTTGGTAGAATCATGCAGGACTGAAATTTTTGATGTTTTTCTACTCCTCTCATGAGCCCAAACAAGTCTCTAAAAGCATGAGTTTGCAACTACTTTACTTTTGGAGAAAATTCAAAACATTCATTATTCAATAGAGCCCAATAGCAAAAATCAGGTTTTGAATGAAGAATCACATTTCTTGGTAGAATCATGCAGGATTGAAATTTTTGATGGTTTTTTACTCCTCTCAACAGCCCAAACAAGTTTCTAAAAGGATGAGTTTGCAACTACTTTACTTTTGGAGAAAATTCAAAACATTCATTATTCAATAGGGCCCAAACTATCAAAAACCAGCGGTTTCAATGAACACACATTTCTTGGTAGAATCATGCAGGACTGAAATTTTTGATGTTTTTCTACTCCTCTCATGAGCCCAAACAAGTCTCTAAAAGCATGAGTTTGCAACTACTTTACTTTTGGAGAAAATTCAAAACATTTATTATTCAATAGAGCCCAATAGCAAAAATCAGGTTTTGAATGAAGAATCACATTTCTTGGTAGAATCATGCAGGATTGAAATTTTTGATGGTTTTTTACTCCTCTCAACAGCCCAAACAAGTTTCTAAAAGGATGAGTTTGCAACTACTTTACTTTTGGAGAAAATTCAAAACATTCATTATTCAATAGGGCCCAAACTATCAAAAACCAGCGGTTTCAATGAACACACATTTCTTGGTAGAATCATGCAGGACTGAAATTTTTGATGTTTTTCTACTCCTCTCATGAGCCCAAACAAGTCTCTAAAAGCATGAGTTTGCAACTACTTTACTTTTGGAGAAAATTCAAAACATTCATTACTCAAAAGAGCCCAATAGCAAAAACCAGCGTTTTGAATGAAGAATCACATTTCTTGGTAAAATCATGCAGGATTGAAATTTTTGATGGTTTTTTACTCCTCTCAACAGCCCAAACAAGTTTCTAAAAGGATGAGTTTGCAACTACTTTACTTTTGGAGAAAATTCAAAACATTCATTATTCAATAGGGCCCAAACTATCAAAAACCAGCGGTTTCAATGAACACACATTTCTTGGTAGAATCATGCAGGACTGAAATTTTTGATGTTTTTCTACTCCTCTCATGAGCCCAAACAAGTCTCTAAAAGCATGAGTTTGCAACTACTTTACTTTTGGAGAAAATTCAAAACATTCATTATTCAATAGGGCCCAAACTATCAAAAACCAGCGGTTTCAATGAACACACATTTCTTGGTAGAATCATGCAGGACTGAAATTTTTGATGTTTTTCTACTCCTCTCATGAGCCCAAACAAGTCTCTAAAAGCATGAGTTTGCAACTACTTTACTTTTGGAGAAAATTCAAAACATTCATTATTCAATAGAGCCCAATAGCAAAAATCAGGTTTTGAATGAAGAATCACATTTCTTGGTAAAATCATGCAGGATTGAAATTTTTGATGGTTTTTTACTCCTCTCAACAGCCCAAACAAGTTTCTAAAAGGATGAGTTTGCAACTACTTTACTTTTGGAGAAAATTCAAAACATTCATTATTCAATAGGGCCCAAACTATCAAAAACCAGCGGTTTCAATGAACACACATTTCTTGGTAGAATCATGCAGGACTGAAATTTTTGATGTTTTTCTACTCCTCTCATGAGCCCAAACAAGTCTCTAAAAGCATGAGTTTGCAACTACTTTACTTTTGGAGAAAATTCAAAACATTCATTATTCAATAGAGCCCAATAGCAAAAATCAGGTTTTGAATGAAGAATCACATTTCTTGGTAAAATCATGCAGGATTGAAATTTTTGATGGTTTTTTACTCCTCTCAACAGCCCAAACAAGTTTCTAAAAGGATGAGTTTGCAACTACTTTACTTTTGGAGAAAATTCAAAACATTCATTATTCAATAGGGCCCAAACTATCAAAAACCAGCGGTTTCAATGAACACACATTTCTTGGTAGAATCATGCAGGACTGAAATTTTTGATGTTTTTCTACTACTCTCATGAGCCCAAACAAGTCCCTAAAAGCATGAGTTTGCAACTACTTTACTTTTGGAGAAAATTCAAAACATTCATTACTCAAAAGAGCCCAATAGCAAAAACCAGCGTTTTGAATGAAGAATCACATTTCTTGGTAGAATCATGCAGGATTGAAATTTTTGATGGTTTTTTACTCCTCTCAACAGCCCAAACAAGTTTCTAAAAGGATGAGTTTGCAACTACTTTACTTTTGGAGAAAATTCAAAACATTCATTATTCAATAGGGCCCAAAATATCAAAAACCAGCGGTTTGAATGAACACACATTTCTTGGTAGAATCGTGCAGGACTGAAATTTTTGATGTTTTTCTACTCCTCTCATGAGCCCAAACAAGTCTCTAAAAGGATGAGTTTGCAACTACTTTACTTTTGGAGAAAATTCAAAACATTCATTATTCAATAGAGCCCAATAGCAAAAACCAGCGTTTTGAATGAAGAATCACATTTCTTGGTAGAATCATGCAGGATTGAAATTTTTGATGGTTTTTTACTCCTCTCAACAGCCCAAACAAGTTTCTAAAAGGATGAGTTTGTAACTACTTTACTTTTGGAGAAAATTCAAAACATTCATTATTCAATAGGGCCCAAACTATCAAAAACCAGCGGTTTGAATGAACACACATTTCTTGGTAGAATCATGCAGGACTGAAATTTTTGATGTTTTTCTACTCCTCTCATGAGCCCAAACAAGTCTCTAAAAGCATGAGTTTGCAACTACTTTACTTTTGGAGAAAATTCAAAACATTCATTACTCAAAAGAGCCCAATAGCAAAAACCAGCGTTTTGAATGAAGAATCACATTTCTTGGTAGAATCATGCAGGATTGAAATTTTTGATGGTTTTTTACTCCTCTCAACAGCCCAAACAAGTTTCTAAAAGGATGAGTTTGCAACTACTTTACTTTTGGAGAAAATTCAAAACATTCATTATTCAATAGGGCCCAAACTATCAAAAACCAGCGGTTTGAATGAACACACATTTCTTGGTAGAATCATGCAGGACTGAAATTTTTGATGTTTTTCTACTCCTCTCATGAGCCCAAACAAGTCTCTAAAAGCATGAGTTTGCAACTACTTTACTTTTGGAGAAAATTCAAAACATTCATTATTCAATAGAGCCCAATAGCAAAAATCAGGTTTTGAATGAAGAATCACATTTCTTGGTAAAATCATGCAGGATTGAAATTATTGATGGTTTTTTTTACTCCTCTCAACAGCCCAAACAAGTTTCTAAAAGGATGAGTTTGCAACTACTTTACTTTTGGAGAAAATTCAAAACATTCATTATTCAATAGGGCCCAAACTATCAAAAACCAGCGGTTTGAATGAACACACATTTCTTGGTAGAATCATGCAGGACTGAAATTTTTGATGTTTTTCTACTCCTCTCATGAGCCCAAACAAGTCTCTAAAAGCATGAGTTTGCAACTACTTTACTTTTGGAGAAAATTCAAAACATTCATTACTCAAAAGAGCCCAATAGCAAAAACCAGCGTTTTGAATGAAGAATCACATTTCTTGGTAGAATCATGCAGGATTGAAATTTTTGATGGTTTTTTACTCCTCTCAACAGCCCAAACAAGTTTCTAAAAGGATGAGTTTGCAACTACTTTACTTTTGGAGAAAATTCAAAACATTCATTATTCAATAGGGCCCAAACTATCAAAAACCAGCGGTTTCAATGAACACACATTTCTTGGTAGAATCATGCAGGACTGAAATTTTTGATGTTTTTCTACTCCTCTCATGAGCCCAAACAAGTCTCTAAAAGCATGAGTTTGCAACTACTTTACTTTTGGAGAAAATTCAAAACATTTATTATTCAATAGAGCCCAATAGCAAAAATCAGGTTTTGAATGAAGAATCACATTTCTTGGTAGAATCATGCAGGATTGAAATTTTTGATGGTTTTTTACTCCTCTCAACAGCCCAAACAAGTTTCTAAAAGGATGAGTTTGCAACTACTTTACTTTTGGAGAAAATTCAAAACATTCATTATTCAATAGGGCCCAAACTATCAAAAACCAGCGGTTTCAATGAACACACATTTCTTGGTAGAATCATGCAGGACTGAAATTTTTGATGTTTTTCTACTCCTCTCATGAGCCCAAACAAGTCTCTAAAAGCATGAGTTTGCAACTACTTTACTTTTGGAGAAAATTCAAAACATTCATTACTCAAAAGAGCCCAATAGCAAAAACCAGCGTTTTGAATGAAGAATCACATTTCTTGGTAGAATCATGCAGGATTGAAATTTTTGATGGTTTTTTACTCCTCTCAACAGCCCAAACAAGTTTCTAAAAGGATGAGTTTGCAACTACTTTACTTTTGGAGAAAATTCAAAACATTCATTATTCAATAGGGCCCAAACTATCAAAAACCAGCGGTTTCAATGAACACACATTTCTTGGTAGAATCATGCAGGACTGAAATTTTTGATGTTTTTCTACTCCTCTCATGAGCCCAAACAAGTCTCTAAAAGCATGAGTTTGCAACTACTTTACTTTTGGAGAAAATTCAAAACATTCACTATTCAATAGAGCCCAATAGCAAAAATCAGGTTTTGAATGAAGAATCACATTTCTTGGTAAAATCATGCAGGATTGAAATTTTTGATGGTTTTTTACTCCTCTCAACAGCCCAAACAAGTTTCTAAAAGGATGAGTTTGCAACTACTTTACTTTTGGAGAAAATTCAAAACATTCATTATTCAATAGGGCCCAAACTATCAAAAACCAGCGGTTTGAATGAACACACATTTCTTGGTAGAATCATGCAGGACTGAAATTTTTGATGTTTTTCTACTCCTCTCATGAGCCCAAACAAGTCTCTAAAAGCATGAGTTTGCAACTACTTTACTTTTGGAGAAAATTCAAAACATTCATTATTCAATAGAGCCCAATAGCAAAAATCAGGTTTTGAATGAAGAATCACATTTCTTGGTAGAATCATGCAGGATTGAAATTTTTGATGGTTTTTTACTCCTCTCAACAGCCCAAACAAGTTTCTAAAAGGATGAGTTTGCAACTACTTTACTTTTGGAGAAAATTCAAAACATTCATTATTCAATAGGGCCCAAACTATCAAAAACCAGCGGTTTCAATGAACACACATTTCTTGGTAGAATCATGCAGGACTGAAATTTTTGATGTTTTTCTACTCCTCTCATGAGCCCAAACAAGTCTCTAAAAGCATGAGTTTGCAACTACTTTACTTTTGGAGAAAATTCAAAACATTCATTATTCAATAGAGCCCAATAGCAAAAATCAGGTTTTGAATGAAGAATCACATTTCTTGGTAAAATCATGCAGGATTGAAATTTTTGATGGTTTTTTACTCCTCTCAACAGCCCAAACAAGTTTCTAAAAGGATGAGTTTGCAACTACTTTACTTTTGGAGAAAATTCAAAACATTCATTATTCAATAGGGCCCAAACTATCAAAAACCAGTGGTTTGAATGAACACACATTTCTTGGTAGAATCATGCAGGACTGAAATTTTTGATGTTTTTCTACTCCTCTCATGAGCCCAAACAAGTCTCTAAAAGCATGAGTTTGCAACTACTTTACTTTTGGAGAAAATTCAAAACATTCATTATTCAATAGAGCCCAATAGCAAAAATCAGGTTTTGAATGAAGAATCACATTTCTTGGTAGAATCATGCAGGATTGAAATTTTTGATGGTTTTTTACTCCTCTCAACAGCCCAAACAAGTTTCTAAAAGGATGAGTTTGCAACTACTTTACTTTTGGAGAAAATTCAAAACATTCATTATTCAATAGGGCCCAAACTATCAAAAACCAGCGGTTTCAATGAACACACATTTCTTGGTAGAATCATGCAGGACTGAAATTTTTGATGTTTTTCTACTCCTCTCATGAGCCCAAACAAGTCTCTAAAAGCATGAGTTCGCAACTACTTTACTTTTGGAGAAAATTCAAAACATTCATTATTCAATAGGGCCCAAACTATCAAAAACCAGCGGTTTCAATAAACACACATTTCTTGGTAGAATCATGCAGGACTGAAATTTTTGATGTTTTTCTACTCCTCTCATGAGCCCAAACAAGTCTCTAAAAGCATGAGTTTGCAACTACTTTACTTTTGGAGAAAATTCAAAACATTCATTATTCAATAGAGCCCAATAGCAAAAATCAGGTTTTGAATGAAGAATCACATTTCTTGGTAAAATCATGCAGGATTGAAATTTTTGATGGTTTTTTACTCCTCTCAACAGCCCAAACAAGTTTCTAAAAGGATGAGTTTGCAACTACTTTACTTTTGGAGAAAATTCAAAACATTCATTATTCAATAGGGCCCAAACTATCAAAAACCAGCGGTTTCAATGAACACACATTTCTTGGTAGAATCATGCAGGACTGAAATTTTTGATGTTTTTCTACTCCTCTCATGAGCCCAAACAAGTCTCTAAAAGCATGAGTTTGCAACTACTTTACTTTTGGAGAAAATTCAAAACATTCATTATTCAATAGAGCCCAATAGCAAAAATCAGGTTTTGAATGAAGAATCACATTTCTTGGTAAAATCATGCAGGATTGAAATTTTTGATGGTTTTTTACTCCTCTCCACAGCCCAAACAAGTTTCTAAAAGGATGAGTTTGCAACTACTTTACTTTTGGAGAAAATTCAAAACATTCATTATTCAATAGGGCCCAAACTATCAAAAACCAGCGGTTTCAATGAACACACATTTCTTGGTAGAATCATGCAGGACTGAAATTTTTGATGTTTTTCTACTCCTCTCATGAGCCCAAACAAGTCTCTAAAAGCATGAGTTTGCAACTACTTTACTTTTGGAGAAAATTCAAAACATTCATTATTCAATAGAGCCCAATAGCAAAAATCAGGTTTTGAATGAAGAATCACATTTCTTGGTAGAATCATGCAGGATTGAAATTTTTGATGGTTTTTTACTCCTCTCAACAGCCCAAACAAGTTTCTAAAAGGATGAGTTTGCAACTACTTTACTTTTGGAGAAAATTCAAAACATTCATTATTCAATAGGGCCCAAACTATCAAAAACCAGCGGTTTGAATGAACACACATTTCTTGGTAGAATCATGCAGGACTGAAATTTTTGATGTTTTTCTACTCATCTCATGAGCCCAAACAAGTCTCTAAAAGCATGAGTTTGCAACTACTTTACTTTTGGAGAAAATTCAAAACATTCATTACTCAAAAGAGCCCAATAGCAAAAACCAGCGTTTTGAATGAAGAATCACATTTCTTGGTAGAATCATGCAGGATTGAAATTTTTGATGGTTTTTTACTCCTCTCAACAGCCCAAACAAGTTTCTAAAAGGATGAGTTTGCAACTACTTTACTTTTGGAGAAAATTCAAAACATTCATTATTCAATAGGGCCCAAACTATCAAAAACCAGCGGTTTCAATGAACACACATTTCTTGGTAGAATCATGCAGGACTGAAATTTTTGATGTTTTTCTACTACTCTCATGAGCCCAAACAAGTCTCTAAAAGCATGAGTTTGCAACTACTTGACTTTTGGAGAAAATTCAAAACATTCATTATTCAATAGAGCCCAATAGCAAAAATCAGGTTTTGAATGAAGAATCACATTTCTTTGTAGAATCATGCAGGATTGAAATTTTTGATGGTTTTTTACTCCTCTCAACAGCCCAAACAAGTTTCTAAAAGGATGAGTTTGTAACTACTTTACTTTTGGAGAAAATTCAAAACATTCATTATTCAATAGGGCCCAAACTATCAAAAACCAGCGGTTTCAATGAACACACATTTCTTGGTAGAATCATGCAGGACTGAAATTTTTGATGTTTTTCTACTCCTCTCATGAGCCCAAACAAGTCCCTAAAAGCATGAGTTTGCAACTACTTTACTTTTGGAGAAAATTCAAAACATTCATTACTCAAAAGAGCCCAATAGCAAAAACCAGCGTTTTGAATGAAGAATCACATTTCTTGGTAGAATCATGCAGGATTGAAATTTTTGATGGTGTTTTACTCCTCTCAACAGCCCAAACAAGTTTCTAAAAGGATGAGTTTGCAACTACTTTACTTTTGGAGAAAATTCAAAACATTCATTATTCAATAGGGCCCAAACTATCAAAAACCAGCGGTTTCAATGAACACACATTTCTTGGTAAAATCATGCAGGACTGAAATTTTTGATGTTTTTCTACTCCTCTCATGAGCCCAAACAAGTCTCTAAAAGCATGAGTTTGCAACTACTTTACTTTTGGAGAAAATTCAAAACATTCATTATTCAATAGAGCCCAATAGCAAAAATCAGGTTTTGAATGAAGAATCACATTTCTTGGTAGAATCATGCAGGATTGAAATTTTTGATGGTTTTTTACTCCTCTCAACAGCCCAAACAAGTTTCTAAAAGGATGAGTTTGCAACTACTTTACTTTTGGAGAAAATTCAAAACATTCATTATTCAATAGGGCCCAAACTATCAAAAACCAGCGGTTTCAATGAACACACATTTCTTGGTAGAATCATGCAGGACTGAAATTTTTGATGTTTTTCTACTCCTCTCATGAGCCCAAACAAGTCTCTAAAAGCATGAGTTTGCAACTACTTTACTTTTGGAGAAAATTCAAAACATTCATTATTCAATAGAGCCCAATAGCAAAAATCAGGTTTTGAATGAAGAATCACATTTCTTGGTAGAATCATGCAGGATTGAAATTTTTGATGGTTTTTTACTCCTCTCAACAGCCCAAACAAGTTTCTAAAAGGATGAGTTTGCAACTACTTTACTTTTGGAGAAAATTCAAAACATTCATTATTCAATAGGGCCCAAACTATCAAAAACCAGCGGTTTCAATGAACACACATTTCTTGGTAGAATCATGCAGGACTGAAATTTTTGATGTTTTTCTACTCCTCTCATGAGCCCAAACAAGTCTCTAAAAGCATGAGTTTGCAACTACTTTACTTTTGGAGAAAATTCAAAACATTCATTATTCAATAGAGCCCAATAGCAAAAATCAGGTTTTGAATGAAGAATCACATTTCTTGGTAAAATCATGCAGGATTGAAATTTTTGATGGTTTTTTACTCCTCTCAACAGCCCAAACAAGTTTCTAAAAGGATGAGTTTGCAACTACTTTACTTTTGGAGAAAATTCAAAACATTCATTATTCAATAGGGCCCAAACTATCAAAAACCAGCGGTTTGAATGAACACACATTTCTTGGTAGAATCATGCAGGACTGAAATTTTTGATGTTTTTCTACTCCTCTCATCAGCCCAAACAAGTCTCTAAAAGCATGAGTTTGCAACTACTTTACTTTTGGAGAAAATTCAAAACATTCATTACTCAAAAGAGCCCAATAGCAAAAACCAGCGTTTTGAATGAAGAATCACATTTCTTGGTAGAATCATGCAGGATTGAAATTTTTGATGGTTTTTTACTCCTCTCAACAGCCCAAACAAGTTTCTAAAAGGATGAGTTTGCAACTACTTTACTTTTGGAGAAAATTCAAAACATTCATTATTCAATAGGGCCCAAACTATCAAAAACCAGCGGTTTCAATGAACACACATTTCTTGGTAGAATCATGCAGGACTGAAATTATTGATGTTTTTCTACTCCTCTCATGAGCCCAAACAAGTCTCTAAAAGCATGAGTTTGCAACTACTTTACTTTTGGAGAAAATTCAAAACATTCATTATTCAATAGAGCCCAATAGCAAAAATCAGGTTTTGAATGAAGAATCACATTTCTTGGTAGAATCATGCAGGATTGAAATTTTTGATGGTTTTTTACTCCTCTCAACAGCCCAAACAAGTTTCTAAAAGGATGAGTTTGCAACTACTTTACTTTTGGAGAAAATTCAAAACATTCATTATTCAATAGGGCCCAAACTATCAAAAACCAGCGGTTTCAATGAACACACATTTCTTGGTAGAATCATGCAGGACTGAAATTTTTGATGTTTTTCTACTCCTCTCATGAGCCCAAACAAGTCTCTAAAAGCATGAGTTTGCAACTACTTTACTTTTGGAGAAAATTCAAAACATTCATTATTCAATAGAGCCCAATAGCAAAAATCAGGTTTTGAATGAAGAATCACATTTCTTGGTAAAATCATGCAGGATTGAAATTTTTGATGGTTTTTTACTCCTCTCAACAGCCCAAACAAGTTTCTAAAAGGATGAGTTTGCAACTACTTTACTTTTGGAGAAAATTCAAAACATTCATTATTCAATAGGGCCCAAACTATCAAAAACCAGCGGTTTCAATGAACACACATTTCTTGGTAGAATCATGCAGGACTGAAATTTTTGATGTTTTTCTACTACTCTCATGAGCCCAAACAAGTCCCTAAAAGCATGAGTTTGCAACTACTTTACTTTTGGAGAAAATTCAAAACATTCATTACTCAAAAGAGCCCAATAGCAAAAACCAGCGTTTTGAATGAAGAATCACATTTCTTGGTAGAATCATGCAGGATTGAAATTTTTGATGGTTTTTTACTCCTCTCAACAGCCCAAACAAGTTTCTAAAAGGATGAGTTTGCAACTACTTTACTTTTGGAGAAAATTCAAAACATTCATTATTCAATAGGGCCCAAAATATCAAAAACCAGCGGTTTGAATGAACACACATTTCTTGGTAGAATCGTGCAGGACTGAAATTTTTGATGTTTTTCTACTCCTCTCATGAGCCCAAACAAGTCTCTAAAAGGATGAGTTTGCAACTACTTTACTTTTGGAGAAAATTCAAAACATTCATTATTCAATAGAGCCCAATAGCAAAAACCAGCGTTTTGAATGAAGAATCACATTTCTTGGTAGAATCATGCAGGATTGAAATTTTTGATGGTTTTTTACTCCTCTCAACAGCCCAAACAAGTTTCTAAAAGGATGAGTTTGTAACTACTTTACTTTTGGAGAAAATTCAAAACATTCATTATTCAATAGGGCCCAAACTATCAAAAACCAGCGGTTTGAATGAACACACATTTCTTGGTAGAATCATGCAGGACTGAAATTTTTGATGTTTTTCTACTCCTCTCATGAGCCCAAACAAGTCTCTAAAAGCATGAGTTTGCAACTACTTTACTTTTGGAGAAAATTCAAAACATTCATTACTCAAAAGAGCCCAATAGCAAAAACCAGCGTTTTGAATGAAGAATCACATTTCTTGGTAGAATCATGCAGGATTGAAATTTTTGATGGTTTTTTACTCCTCTCAACAGCCCAAACAAGTTTCTAAAAGGATGAGTTTGCAACTACTTTACTTTTGGAGAAAATTCAAAACATTCATTATTCAATAGGGCCCAAACTATCAAAAACCAGCGGTTTGAATGAACACACATTTCTTGGTAGAATCATGCAGGACTGAAATTTTTGATGTTTTTCTACTCCTCTCATGAGCCCAAACAAGTCTCTAAAAGCATGAGTTTGCAACTACTTTACTTTTGGAGAAAATTCAAAACATTCATTATTCAATAGAGCCCAATAGCAAAAATCAGGTTTTGAATGAAGAATCACATTTCTTGGTAAAATCATGCAGGATTGAAATTATTGATGGTTTTTTTTACTCCTCTCAACAGCCCAAACAAGTTTCTAAAAGGATGAGTTTGCAACTACTTTACTTTTGGAGAAAATTCAAAACATTCATTATTCAATAGGGCCCAAACTATCAAAAACCAGCGGTTTCAATGAACACACATTTCTTGGTAGAATCATGCAGGACTGAAATTTTTGATGTTTTTCTACTCCTCTCATGAGCCCAAACAAGTCTCTAAAAGCATGAGTTTGCAACTACTTTACTTTTGGAGAAAATTCAAAACATTCATTACTCAAAAGAGCCCAATAGCAAAAACCAGCGTTTTGAATGAAGAATCACATTTCTTGGTAGAATCATGCAGGATTGAAATTTTTGATGGTTTTTTACTCCTCTCAACAGCCCAAACAAGTTTCTAAAAGGATGAGTTTGCAACTACTTTACTTTTGGAGAAAATTCAAAACATTCATTATTCAATAGGGCCCAAACTATCAAAAACCAGCGGTTTCAATGAACACACATTTCTTGGTAGAATCATGCAGGACTGAAATTTTTGATGTTTTTCTACTCCTCTCATGAGCCCAAACAAGTCTCTAAAAGCATGAGTTTGCAACTACTTTACTTTTGGAGAAAATTCAAAACATTCACTATTCAATAGAGCCCAATAGCAAAAATCAGGTTTTGAATGAAGAATCACATTTCTTGGTAAAATCATGCAGGATTGAAATTTTTGATGGTTTTTTACTCCTCTCAACAGCCCAAACAAGTTTCTAAAAGGATGAGTTTGCAACTACTTTACTTTTGGAGAAAATTCAAAACATTCATTATTCAATAGGGCCCAAACTATCAAAAACCAGCGGTTTGAATGAACACACATTTCTTGGTAGAATCATGCAGGACTGAAATTTTTGATGTTTTTCTACTCCTCTCATGAGCCCAAACAAGTCTCTAAAAGCATGAGTTTGCAACTACTTTACTTTTGGAGAAAATTCAAAACATTCATTATTCAATAGAGCCCAATAGCAAAAATCAGGTTTTGAATGAAGAATCACATTTCTTGGTAGAATCATGCAGGATTGAAATTTTTGATGGTTTTTTACTCCTCTCAACAGCCCAAACAAGTTTCTAAAAGGATGAGTTTGCAACTACTTTACTTTTGGAGAAAATTCAAAACATTCATTATTCAATAGGGCCCAAACTATCAAAAACCAGCGGTTTCAATGAACACACATTTCTTGGTAGAATCATGCAGGACTGAAATTTTTGATGTTTTTCTACTCCTCTCATGAGCCCAAACAAGTCTCTAAAAGCATGAGTTTGCAACTACTTTACTTTTGGAGAAAATTCAAAACATTCATTATTCAATAGAGCCCAATAGCAAAAATCAGGTTTTGAATGAAGAATCACATTTCTTGGTAAAATCATGCAGGATTGAAATTTTTGATGGTTTTTTACTCCTCTCAACAGCCCAAACAAGTTTCTAAAAGGATGAGTTTGCAACTACTTTACTTTTGGAGAAAATTCAAAACATTCATTATTCAATAGGGCCCAAACTATCAAAAACCAGTGGTTTGAATGAACACACATTTCTTGGTAGAATCATGCAGGACTGAAATTTTTGATGTTTTTCTACTCCTCTCATGAGCCCAAACAAGTCTCTAAAAGCATGAGTTTGCAACTACTTTACTTTTGGAGAAAATTCAAAACATTCATTATTCAATAGAGCCCAATAGCAAAAATCAGGTTTTGAATGAAGAATCACATTTCTTGGTAGAATCATGCAGGATTGAAATTTTTGATGGTTTTTTACTCCTCTCAACAGCCCAAACAAGTTTCTAAAAGGATGAGTTTGCAACTACTTTACTTTTGGAGAAAATTCAAAACATTCATTATTCAATAGGGCCCAAACTATCAAAAACCAGCGGTTTCAATGAACACACATTTCTTGGTAGAATCATGCAGGACTGAAATTTTTGATGTTTTTCTACTCCTCTCATGAGCCCAAACAAGTCTCTAAAAGCATGAGTTCGCAACTACTTTACTTTTGGAGAAAATTCAAAACATTCATTATTCAATAGGGCC
This sequence comes from Dendrobates tinctorius, assembly GCF_039654945.1. NCBI lineage: Eukaryota > Metazoa > Chordata > Amphibia > Anura > Dendrobatidae > Dendrobates > Dendrobates tinctorius. The sequence goes on from NW_027362110.1 coordinate 303,805, forward strand.
CAAACTATCAAAAACCAGCGGTTTCAATAAACACACATTTCTTGGTAGAATCATGCAGGACTGAAATTTTTGATGTTTTTCTACTCCTCTCATGAGCCCAAACAAGTCTCTAAAAGCATGAGTTTGCAACTACTTTACTTTTGGAGAAAATTCAAAACATTCATTATTCAATAGAGCCCAATAGCAAAAATCAGGTTTTGAATGAAGAATCACATTTCTTGGTAAAATCATGCAGGATTGAAATTTTTGATGGTTTTTTACTCCTCTCAACAGCCCAAACAAGTTTCTAAAAGGATGAGTTTGCAACTACTTTACTTTTGGAGAAAATTCAAAACATTCATTATTCAATAGGGCCCAAACTATCAAAAACCAGCGGTTTCAATGAACACACATTTCTTGGTAGAATCATGCAGGACTGAAATTTTTGATGTTTTTCTACTCCTCTCATGAGCCCAAACAAGTCTCTAAAAGCATGAGTTTGCAACTACTTTACTTTTGGAGAAAATTCAAAACATTCATTATTCAATAGAGCCCAATAGCAAAAATCAGGTTTTGAATGAAGAATCACATTTCTTGGTAAAATCATGCAGGATTGAAATTTTTGATGGTTTTTTACTCCTCTCCACAGCCCAAACAAGTTTCTAAAAGGATGAGTTTGCAACTACTTTACTTTTGGAGAAAATTCAAAACATTCATTATTCAATAGGGCCCAAACTATCAAAAACCAGCGGTTTCAATGAACACACATTTCTTGGTAGAATCATGCAGGACTGAAATTTTTGATGTTTTTCTACTCCTCTCATGAGCCCAAACAAGTCTCTAAAAGCATGAGTTTGCAACTACTTTACTTTTGGAGAAAATTCAAAACATTCATTATTCAATAGAGCCCAATAGCAAAAATCAGGTTTTGAATGAAGAATCACATTTCTTGGTAGAATCATGCAGGATTGAAATTTTTGATGGTTTTTTACTCCTCTCAACAGCCCAAACAAGTTTCTAAAAGGATGAGTTTGCAACTACTTTACTTTTGGAGAAAATTCAAAACATTCATTATTCAATAGGGCCCAAACTATCAAAAACCAGCGGTTTGAATGAACACACATTTCTTGGTAGAATCATGCAGGACTGAAATTTTTGATGTTTTTCTACTCATCTCATGAGCCCAAACAAGTCTCTAAAAGCATGAGTTTGCAACTACTTTACTTTTGGAGAAAATTCAAAACATTCATTACTCAAAAGAGCCCAATAGCAAAAACCAGCGTTTTGAATGAAGAATCACATTTCTTGGTAGAATCATGCAGGATTGAAATTTTTGATGGTTTTTTACTCCTCTCAACAGCCCAAACAAGTTTCTAAAAGGATGAGTTTGCAACTACTTTACTTTTGGAGAAAATTCAAAACATTCATTATTCAATAGGGCCCAAACTATCAAAAACCAGCGGTTTCAATGAACACACATTTCTTGGTAGAATCATGCAGGACTGAAATTTTTGATGTTTTTCTACTACTCTCATGAGCCCAAACAAGTCTCTAAAAGCATGAGTTTGCAACTACTTGACTTTTGGAGAAAATTCAAAACATTCATTATTCAATAGAGCCCAATAGCAAAAATCAGGTTTTGAATGAAGAATCACATTTCTTTGTAGAATCATGCAGGATTGAAATTTTTGATGGTTTTTTACTCCTCTCAACAGCCCAAACAAGTTTCTAAAAGGATGAGTTTGTAACTACTTTACTTTTGGAGAAAATTCAAAACATTCATTATTCAATAGGGCCCAAACTATCAAAAACCAGCGGTTTCAATGAACACACATTTCTTGGTAGAATCATGCAGGACTGAAATTTTTGATGTTTTTCTACTCCTCTCATGAGCCCAAACAAGTCCCTAAAAGCATGAGTTTGCAACTACTTTACTTTTGGAGAAAATTCAAAACATTCATTACTCAAAAGAGCCCAATAGCAAAAACCAGCGTTTTGAATGAAGAATCACATTTCTTGGTAGAATCATGCAGGATTGAAATTTTTGATGGTGTTTTACTCCTCTCAACAGCCCAAACAAGTTTCTAAAAGGATGAGTTTGCAACTACTTTACTTTTGGAGAAAATTCAAAACATTCATTATTCAATAGGGCCCAAACTATCAAAAACCAGCGGTTTCAATGAACACACATTTCTTGGTAAAATCATGCAGGACTGAAATTTTTGATGTTTTTCTACTCCTCTCATGAGCCCAAACAAGTCTCTAAAAGCATGAGTTTGCAACTACTTTACTTTTGGAGAAAATTCAAAACATTCATTATTCAATAGAGCCCAATAGCAAAAATCAGGTTTTGAATGAAGAATCACATTTCTTGGTAGAATCATGCAGGATTGAAATTTTTGATGGTTTTTTACTCCTCTCAACAGCCCAAACAAGTTTCTAAAAGGATGAGTTTGCAACTACTTTACTTTTGGAGAAAATTCAAAACATTCATTATTCAATAGGGCCCAAACTATCAAAAACCAGCGGTTTCAATGAACACACATTTCTTGGTAGAATCATGCAGGACTGAAATTTTTGATGTTTTTCTACTCCTCTCATGAGCCCAAACAAGTCTCTAAAAGCATGAGTTTGCAACTACTTTACTTTTGGAGAAAATTCAAAACATTCATTATTCAATAGAGCCCAATAGCAAAAATCAGGTTTTGAATGAAGAATCACATTTCTTGGTAGAATCATGCAGGATTGAAATTTTTGATGGTTTTTTACTCCTCTCAACAGCCCAAACAAGTTTCTAAAAGGATGAGTTTGCAACTACTTTACTTTTGGAGAAAATTCAAAACATTCATTATTCAATAGGGCCCAAACTATCAAAAACCAGCGGTTTCAATGAACACACATTTCTTGGTAGAATCATGCAGGACTGAAATTTTTGATGTTTTTCTACTCCTCTCATGAGCCCAAACAAGTCTCTAAAAGCATGAGTTTGCAACTACTTTACTTTTGGAGAAAATTCAAAACATTCATTATTCAATAGAGCCCAATAGCAAAAATCAGGTTTTGAATGAAGAATCACATTTCTTGGTAAAATCATGCAGGATTGAAATTTTTGATGGTTTTTTACTCCTCTCAACAGCCCAAACAAGTTTCTAAAAGGATGAGTTTGCAACTACTTTACTTTTGGAGAAAATTCAAAACATTCATTATTCAATAGGGCCCAAACTATCAAAAACCAGCGGTTTGAATGAACACACATTTCTTGGTAGAATCATGCAGGACTGAAATTTTTGATGTTTTTCTACTCCTCTCATCAGCCCAAACAAGTCTCTAAAAGCATGAGTTTGCAACTACTTTACTTTTGGAGAAAATTCAAAACATTCATTACTCAAAAGAGCCCAATAGCAAAAACCAGCGTTTTGAATGAAGAATCACATTTCTTGGTAGAATCATGCAGGATTGAAATTTTTGATGGTTTTTTACTCCTCTCAACAGCCCAAACAAGTTTCTAAAAGGATGAGTTTGCAACTACTTTACTTTTGGAGAAAATTCAAAACATTCATTATTCAATAGGGCCCAAACTATCAAAAACCAGCGGTTTCAATGAACACACATTTCTTGGTAGAATCATGCAGGACTGAAATTATTGATGTTTTTCTACTCCTCTCATGAGCCCAAACAAGTCTCTAAAAGCATGAGTTTGCAACTACTTTACTTTTGGAGAAAATTCAAAACATTCATTATTCAATAGAGCCCAATAGCAAAAATCAGGTTTTGAATGAAGAATCACATTTCTTGGTAGAATCATGCAGGATTGAAATTTTTGATGGTTTTTTACTCCTCTCAACAGCCCAAACAAGTTTCTAAAAGGATGAGTTTGCAACTACTTTACTTTTGGAGAAAATTCAAAACATTCATTATTCAATAGGGCCCAAACTATCAAAAACCAGCGGTTTCAATGAACACACATTTCTTGGTAGAATCATGCAGGACTGAAATTTTTGATGTTTTTCTACTCCTCTCATGAGCCCAAACAAGTCTCTAAAAGCATGAGTTTGCAACTACTTTACTTTTGGAGAAAATTCAAAACATTCATTATTCAATAGAGCCCAATAGCAAAAATCAGGTTTTGAATGAAGAATCACATTTCTTGGTAGAATCATGCAGGATTGAAATTTTTGATGGTTTTTTACTCCTCTCAACAGCCCAAACAAGTTTCTAAAAGGATGAGTTTGCAACTACTTTACTTTTGGAGAAAATTCAAAACATTCATTATTCAATAGGGCCCAAACTATCAAAAACTAGCGGTTTCAATGAACACACATTTCTTGGTAGAATCATGAAGGACTGAAATTTTTGATGTTTTTCTACTCCTCTCATGAGCCCAAACAAGTCTCTAAAAGCATGAGTTTGCAACTACTTTACTTTTGGAGAAAATTCAAAACATTCATTATTCAATAGAGCCCAATAGCAAAAATCAGGTTTTGAATGAAGAATCACATTTCTTGGTAAAATCATGCAGGATTGAAATTTTTGATGGTTTTTTACTCCTCTCAACAGCCCAAACAAGTTTCTAAAAGGATGAGTTTGCAACTACTTTACTTTTGGAGAAAATTCAAAACATTCATTATTCAATAGGGCCCAAACTATCAAAAACCAGCGGTTTCAATGAACAAACATTTCTTGGTAGAATCATGCAGGACTGAAATTTTTGATGTTTTTCTACTCCTCTCATGAGCCCAAACAAGTCTCTAAAAGCATGAGTTTGCAACTACTTTACTTTTGGAGAAAATTCAAAACATTCACTATTCAATAGAGCCCAATAGCAAAAATCAGGTTTTGAATGAAGAATCACATTTCTTGGTAAAATCATGCAGGATTGAAATTTTTGATGGTTTTTTACTCCTCTCAACAGCCCAAACAAGTTTCTAAAAGGATGAGTTTGCAACTACTTTACTTTTGGAGAAAATTCAAAACATTCATTATTCAATAGGGCCCAAACTATCAAAAACCAGCGGTTTGAATGAACACACATTTCTTGGTAGAATCATGCAGGACTGAAATTTTTGATGTTTTTCTACTCCTCTCATGAGCCCAAACAAGTCTCTAAAAGCATGAGTTTGCAACTACTTTACTTTTGGAGAAAATTCAAAACATTCATTACTCAAAAGAGCCCAATAGCAAAAACCAGCGTTTTGAATGAAGAATCACATTTCTTGGTAGAATCATGCAGGATTGAAATTTTTGATGGTGTTTTACTCCTCTCAACAGCCCAAACAAGTTTCTAAAAGGATGAGTTTGCAACTACTTTACTTTTGGAGAAAATTCAAAACATTCATTATTCAATAGGGCCCAAACTATCAAAAACCAGCGGTTTCAATGAACACACATTTCTTGGTAAAATCATGCAGGACTGAAATTTTTGATGTTTTTCTACTCCTCTCATGAGCCCAAACAAGTCTCTAAAAGCATGAGTTTGCAACTACTTTACTTTTGGAGAAAATTCAAAACATTCATTATTCAATAGAGCCCAATAGCAAAAATCAGGTTTTGAATGAAGAATCACATTTCTTGGTAGAATCATGCAGGATTGAAATTTTTGATGGTTTTTTACTCCTCTCAACAGCCCAAACAAGTTTCTAAAAGGATGAGTTTGCAACTACTTTACTTTTGGAGAAAATTCAAAACATTCATTATTCAATAGGGCCCAAACTATCAAAAACCAGCGGTTTCAATGAACACACATTTCTTGGTAGAATCATGCAGGACTGAAATTTTTGATGTTTTTCTACTCCTCTCATGAGCCCAAACAAGTCTCTAAAAGCATGAGTTTGCAACTACTTTACTTTTGGAGAAAATTCAAAACATTCATTATTCAATAGAGCCCAATAGCAAAAATCAGGTTTTGAATGAAGAATCACATTTCTTGGTAGAATCATGCAGGATTGAAATTTTTGATGGTTTTTTACTCCTCTCAACAGCCCAAACAAGTTTCTAAAAGGATGAGTTTGCAACTACTTTACTTTTGGAGAAAATTCAAAACATTCATTATTCAATAGGGCCCAAACTATCAAAAACCAGCGGTTTCAATGAACACACATTTCTTGGTAGAATCATGCAGGACTGAAATTTTTGATGTTTTTCTACTCCTCTCATGAGCCCAAACAAGTCTCTAAAAGCATGAGTTTGCAACTACTTTACTTTTGGAGAAAATTCAAAACATTCATTATTCAATAGAGCCCAATAGCAAAAATCAGGTTTTGAATGAAGAATCACATTTCTTGGTAAAATCATGCAGGATTGAAATTTTTGATGGTTTTTTACTCCTCTCAACAGCCCAAACAAGTTTCTAAAAGGATGAGTTTGCAACTACTTTACTTTTGGAGAAAATTCAAAACATTCATTATTCAATAGGGCCCAAACTATCAAAAACCAGCGGTTTGAATGAACACACATTTCTTGGTAGAATCATGCAGGACTGAAATTTTTGATGTTTTTCTACTCCTCTCATCAGCCCAAACAAGTCTCTAAAAGCATGAGTTTGCAACTACTTTACTTTTGGAGAAAATTCAAAACATTCATTACTCAAAAGAGCCCAATAGCAAAAACCAGCGTTTTGAATGAAGAATCACATTTCTTGGTAGAATCATGCAGGATTGAAATTTTTGATGGTTTTTTACTCCTCTCAACAGCCCAAACAAGTTTCTAAAAGGATGAGTTTGCAACTACTTTACTTTTGGAGAAAATTCAAAACATTCATTATTCAATAGGGCCCAAACTATCAAAAACCAGCGGTTTCAATGAACACACATTTCTTGGTAGAATCATGCAGGACTGAAATTATTGATGTTTTTCTACTCCTCTCATGAGCCCAAACAAGTCTCTAAAAGCATGAGTTTGCAACTACTTTACTTTTGGAGAAAATTCAAAACATTCATTATTCAATAGAGCCCAATAGCAAAAATCAGGTTTTGAATGAAGAATCACATTTCTTTGTAGAATCATGCAGGATTGAAATTTTTGATGGTTTTTTACTCCTCTCAACAGCCCAAACAAGTTTCTAAAAGGATGAGTTTGCAACTACTTTACTTTTGGAGAAAATTCAAAACATTCATTATTCAATAGGGCCCAAACTATCAAAAACCAGCGGTTTCAATGAACACACATTTCTTGGTAGAATCATGCAGGACTGAAATTTTTGATGTTTTTCTACTCCTCTCATGAGCCCAAACAAGTCTCTAAAAGCATGAGTTTGCAACTACTTTACTTTTGGAGAAAATTCAAAACATTCATTATTCAATAGAGCCCAATAGCAAAAATCAGGTTTTGAATGAAGAATCACATTTCTTGGTAGAATCATGCAGGATTGAAATTTTTGATGGTTTTTTACTCCTCTCAACAGCCCAAACAAGTTTCTAAAAGGATGAGTTTGCAACTACTTTACTTTTGGAGAAAATTCAAAACATTCATTATTCAATAGGGCCCAAACTATCAAAAACTAGCGGTTTCAATGAACACACATTTCTTGGTAGAATCATGAAGGACTGAAATTTTTGATGTTTTTCTACTCCTCTCATGAGCCCAAACAAGTCTCTAAAAGCATGAGTTTGCAACTACTTTACTTTTGGAGAAAATTCAAAACATTCATTATTCAATAGAGCCCAATAGCAAAAATCAGGTTTTGAATGAAGAATCACATTTCTTGGTAAAATCATGCAGGATTGAAATTTTTGATGGTTTTTTACTCCTCTCAACAGCCCAAACAAGTTTCTAAAAGGATGAGTTTGCAACTACTTTACTTTTGGAGAAAATTCAAAACATTCATTATTCAATAGGGCCCAAACTATCAAAAACCAGCGGTTTCAATGAACAAACATTTCTTGGTAGAATCATGCAGGACTGAAATTTTTGATGTTTTTCTACTCCTCTCATGAGCCCAAACAAGTCTCTAAAAGCATGAGTTTGCAACTACTTTACTTTTGGAGAAAATTCAAAACATTCACTATTCAATAGAGCCCAATAGCAAAAATCAGGTTTTGAATGAAGAATCACATTTCTTGGTAAAATCATGCAGGATTGAAATTTTTGATGGTTTTTTACTCCTCTCAACAGCCCAAACAAGTTTCTAAAAGGATGAGTTTGCAACTACTTTACTTTTGGAGAAAATTCAAAACATTCATTATTCAATAGGGCCCAAACTATCAAAAACCAGCGGTTTGAATGAACACACATTTCTTGGTAGAATCATGCAGGACTGAAATTTTTGATGTTTTTCTACTCCTCTCATGAGCCCAAACAAGTCTCTAAAAGCATGAGTTTGCAACTACTTTACTTTTGGAGAAAATTCAAAACATTCATTATTCAATAGAGCCCAATAGCAAAAATCAGGTTTTGAATGAAGAATCACATTTCTTGGTAGAATCATGCAGGATTGAAATTTTTGATGGTTTTTTACTCCTCTCAACAGCCCAAACAAGTTTCTAAAAGGATGAGTTTGCAACTACTTTACTTTTGGAGAAAATTCAAAACATTCATTATTCAATAGGGCCCAAACTATCAAAAACCAGCGGTTTCAATGAACACACATTTCTTGGTAGAATCATGCAGGACTGAAATTTTTGATGTTTTTCTACTCCTCTCATGAGCCCAAACAAGTCTCTAAAAGCATGAGTTTGCAACTACTTTACTTTTGGAGAAAATTCAAAACATTCATTATTCAATAGAGCCCAATAGCAAAAATCAGGTTTTGAATGAAGAATCACATTTCTTGGTAAAATCATGCAGGATTGAAATTTTTGATGGTTTTTTACTCCTCTCAACAGCCCAAACAAGTTTCTAAAAGGATGAGTTTGCAACTACTTTACTTTTGGAGAAAATTCAAAACATTCATTATTCAATAGGGCCCAAACTATCAAAAACCAGTGGTTTGAATGAACACACATTTCTTGGTAGAATCATGCAGGACTGAAATTTTTGATGTTTTTCTACTCCTCTCATGAGCCCAAACAAGTCTCTAAAAGCATGAGTTTGCAACTACTTTACTTTTGGAGAAAATTCAAAACATTCATTATTCAATAGAGCCCAATAGCAAAAATCAGGTTTTGAATGAAGAATCACATTTCTTGGTAGAATCATGCAGGATTGAAATTTTTGATGGTTTTTTACTCCTCTCAACAGCCCAAACAAGTTTCTAAAAGGATGAGTTTGCAACTACTTTACTTTTGGAGAAAATTCAAAACATTCATTATTCAATAGGGCCCAAACTATCAAAAACCAGCGGTTTCAATGAACACACATTTCTTGGTAGAATCATGCAGGACTGAAATTTTTGATGTTTTTCTACTCCTCTCATGAGCCCAAACAAGTCTCTAAAAGCATGAGTTTGCAACTACTTTACTTTTGGAGAAAATTCAAAACATTCATTATTCAATAGGGCCCAAACTATCAAAAACCAGCGGTTTCAATGAACACACATTTCTTGGTAGAATCATGCAGGACTGAAATTTTTGATGTTTTTCTACTCCTCTCATGAGCCCAAACAAGTCTCTAAAAGCATGAGTTTGCAACTACTTTACTTTTGGAGAAAATTCAAAACATTCATTATTCAATAGAGCCCAATAGCAAAAATCAGGTTTTGAATGAAGAATCACATTTCTTGGTAAAATCATGCAGGATTGAAATTTTTGATGGTTTTTTACTCCTCTCAACAGCCCAAACAAGTTTCTAAAAGGATGAGTTTGCAACTACTTTACTTTTGGAGAAAATTCAAAACATTCATTATTCAATAGGGCCCAAACTATCAAAAACCAGCGGTTTCAATGAACACACATTTCTTGGTAGAATCATGCAGGACTGAAATTTTTGATGTTTTTCTACTCCTCTCATGAGCCCAAACAAGTCTCTAAAAGCATGAGTTTGCAACTACTTTACTTTTGGAGAAAATTCAAAACATTCATTATTCAATAGAGCCCAATAGCAAAAATCAGGTTTTGAATGAAGAATCACATTTCTTGGTAAAATCATGCAGGATTGAAATTTTTGATGGTTTTTTACTCCTCTCAACAGCCCAAACAAGTTTCTAAAAGGATGAGTTTGCAACTACTTTACTTTTGGAGAAAATTCAAAACATTCATTATTCAATAGGGCCCAAACTATCAAAAACCAGCGGTTTCAATGAACACACATTTCTTGGTAGAATCATGCAGGACTGAAATTTTTGATGTTTTTCTACTCCTCTCATGAGCCCAAACAAGTCTCTAAAAGCATGAGTTTGCAACTACTTTACTTTTGGAGAAAATTCAAAACATTCATTATTCAATAGAGCCCAATAGCAAAAATCAGGTTTTGAATGAAGAATCACATTTCTTGGTAGAATCATGCAGGATTGAAATTTTTGATGGTTTTTTACTCCTCTCAACAGCCCAAACAAGTTTCTAAAAGGATGAGTTTGCAACTACTTTACTTTTGGAGAAAATTCAAAACATTCATTATTCAATAGGGCCCAAACTATCAAAAACCAGCGGTTTGAATGAACACACATTTCTTGGTAGAATCATGCAGGACTGAAATTTTTGATGTTTTTCTACTCCTCTCATGAGCCCAAACAAGTCTCTAAAAGCATGAGTTTGCAACTACTTTACTTTTGGAGAAAATTCAAAACATTCATTATTCAATAGAGCCCAATAGCAAAAATCAGGTTTTGAATGAAGAATCACATTTCTTGGTAGAATCATGCAGGATTGAAATTTTTGATGGTTTTTTACTCCTCTCAACAGCCCAAACAAGTTTCTAAAAGGATGAGTTTGCAACTACTTTACTTTTGGAGAAAATTCAAAACATTCATTATTCAATAGGGCCCAAACTATCAAAAACCAGCGGTTTCAATGAACACACATTTCTTGGTAGAATCATGCAGGACTGAAATTTTTGATGTTTTTCTACTCCTCTCATGAGCCCAAACAAGTCTCTAAAAGCATGAGTTTGCAACTACTTTACTTTTGGAAAAAATTCAAAACATTCATTATTCAATAGAGCCCAATAGCAAAAATCAGGTTTTGAATGAAGAATCACATTTCTTGGTAGAATCATGCAGGATTGAAATTTTTGATGGTTTTTTACTCCTCTCAACAGCCCAAACAAGTTTCTAAAAGGATGAGTTTGCAACTACTTTACTTTTGGAGAAAATTCAAAACATTCATTATTCAATAGGGCCCAAACTATCAAAAACCAGCGGTTTCAATGAACACACATTTCTTGGTAGAATCATGCAGGACTGAAATTTTTGATGTTTTTCTACTCCTCTCATGAGCCCAAACAAGTCTCTAAAAGCATGAGTTTGCAACTACTTTACTTTTGGAGAAAATTCAAAACATTCATTATTCAATAGGGCCCAAACTATCAAAAACCAGCGGTTTCAATGAACACACATTTCTTTGTAGAATCATGCAGGACTGAAATTTTTGATGTTTTTCTACTCCTCTCATGAGCCCAAACAAGTCTCTAAAAGCATGAGTTTGCAACTACTTTACTTTTGGAGAAAATTCAAAACATTCATTATTCAATGGAGCCCAATAGCAAAAATCAGGTTTTGAATGAAGAATCACATTTCTTGGTAAAATCATGCAGGATTGAAATTTTTGATGGTTTTTTACTCCTCTCAACAGCCCAAACAAGTTTCTAAAAGGATGAGTTTGCAACTACTTTACTTTTGGAGAAAATTCAAAACATTCATTATTCAATAGGGCCCAAACTATCAAAAACCAGCGGTTTGAATGAACACACATTTCTTGGTAGAATCATGCAGGACTGAAATTTTTGATGTTTTTCTACTCCTCTCATGAGCCCAAACAAGTCTCTAAAAGCATGAGTTTGCAACTACTTTACTTTTGGAGAAAATTCAAAACATTCATTATTCAATAGAGCCCAATAGCAAAAATCAGGTTTTGAATGAAGAATCACATTTCTTGGTAAAATCATGCAGGATTGAAATTTTTGATGGTTTTTTACTCCTCTCAACAGCCCAAACAAGTTTCTAAAAGGATGAGTTTGCAACTACTTTACTTTTGGAGAAAATTCAAAACATTCATTATTCAATAGGGCCCAAACTATCAAAAACCAGCGGTTTCAATGAACACACATTTCTTGGTAGAATCATGCAGGACTGAAATTTTTGATGTTTTTCTACTCCTCTCATGAGCCCAAACAAGTCTCTAAAAGCATGAGTTTGCAACTACTTTACTTTTGGAGAAAATTCAAAACATTCATTATTCAATAGAGCCCAATAGCAAAAATCAGGTTTTGAATGAAGAATCACATTTCTTGGTAGAATCATGCAGGATTGAAATTTTTGATGGTTTTTTACTCCTCTCAACAGCCCAAACAAGTTTCTAAAAGGATGAGTTTGCAACTACTTTACTTTTGGAGAAAATTCAAAACATTCATTATTCAATAGGGCCCAAACTATCAAAAACCAGCGGTTTGAATGAACACACATTTCTTGGTAGAATCATGCAGGACTGAAATTTTTGATGTTTTTCTACTCATCTCATGAGCCCAAACAAGTCTCTAAAAGCATGAGTTTGCAACTACTTTACTTTTGGAGAAAATTCAAAACATTCATTACTCAAAAGAGCCCAATAGCAAAAACCAGCGTTTTGAATGAAGAATCACATTTCTTGGTAGAATCATGCAGGATTGAAATTTTTGATGGTTTTTTACTCCTCTCAACAGCCCAAACAAGTTTCTAAAAGGATGAGTTTGCAACTACTTTACTTTTGGAGAAAATTCAAAACATTCATTATTCAATAGGGCCCAAACTATCAAAAACCAGCGGTTTCAATGAACACACATTTCTTGGTAGAATTATGCAGGACTGAAATTTTTGATGTTTTTCTACTACTCTCATGAGCCCAAACAAGTCTCTAAAAGCATGAGTTTGCAACTACTTTACTTTTGGAGAAAATTCAAAACATTCATTATTCAATAGAGCCCAATAGCAAAAATCAGGTTTTGAATGAAGAATCACATTTCTTTGTAGAATCATGCAGGATTGAAATTTTTGATGGTTTTTTACTCCTCTCAACAGCCCAAACAAGTTTCTAAAAGGATGAGTTTGTAACTACTTTACTTTTGGAGAAAATTCAAAACATTCATTATTCAATAGGGCCCAAACTATCAAAAACCAGCGGTTTCAATGAACACACATTTCTTGGTAGAATCATGCAGGACTGAAATTTTTGATGTTTTTCTACTCCTCTCATGAGCCCAAACAAGTCCCTAAAAGCATGAGTTTGCAACTACTTTACTTTTGGAGAAAATTCAAAACATTCATTACTCAAAAGAGCCCAATAGCAAAAACCAGCGTTTTGAATGAAGAATCACATTTCTTGGTAGAATCATGCAGGATTGAAATTTTTGATGGTGTTTTACTCCTCTCAACAGCCCAAACAAGTTTCTAAAAGGATGAGTTTGCAACTACTTTACTTTTGGATAAAATTCAAAACATTCATTATTCAATAGGGCCCAAACTATCAAAAACCAGCGGTTTCAATGAACACACATTTCTTGGTAAAATCATGCAGGACTGAAATTTTTGATGTTTTTCTACTCCTCTCATGAGCCCAAACAAGTCTCTAAAAGCATGAGTTTGCAACTACTTTACTTTTGGAGAAAATTCAAAACTTTCATTATTCAATAGAGCCCAATAGCAAAAATCAGGTTTTGAATGAAGAATCACATTTCTTGGTAGAATCATGCAGGATTGAAATTTTTGATGGTTTTTTACTCCTCTCAACAGCCCAAACAAGTTTCTAAAAGGATGAGTTTGCAACTACTTTACTTTTGGAGAAAATTCAAAACATTCATTATTCAATAGGGCCCAAACTATCAAAAACCAGCGGTTTCAATGAACACACATTTCTTGGTAGAATCATGCAGGACTGAAATTTTTGATGTTTTTCTACTCCTCTCATGAGCCCAAACAAGTCTCTAAAAGCATGAGTTTGCAACTACTTTACTTTTGGAGAAAATTCAAAACATTCATTATTCAATAGAGCCCAATAGCAAAAATCAGGTTTTGAATGAAGAATCACATTTCTTGGTAGAATCATGCAGGATTGAAATTTTTGATGGTTTTTTACTCCTCTCAACAGCCCAAACAAGTTTCTAAAAGGATGAGTTTGCAACTACTTTACTTTTGGAGAAAATTCAAAACATTCATTATTCAATAGGGCCCAAACTATCAAAAACCAGCGGTTTCAATGAACACACATTTCTTGGTAGAATCATGCAGGACTGAAATTTTTGATGTTTTTCTACTCCTCTCATGAGCCCAAACAAGTCTCTAAAAGCATGAGTTTGCAACTACTTTACTTTTGGAGAAAATTCAAAACATTCATTATTCAATAGAGCCCAATAGCAAAAATCAGGTTTTGAATGAAGAATCACATTTCTTGGTAAAATCATGCAGGATTGAAATTTTTGATGGTTTTTTACTCCTCTCAACAGCCCAAACAAGTTTCTAAAAGGATGAGTTAGCAACTACTTTACTTTTGGAGAAAATTCAAAACATTCATTATTCAATAGGGCCCAAACTATCAAAAACCAGCGGTTTCAATGAACACACATTTCTTGGTAGAATCATGCAGGACTGAAATTTTTGATGTTTTTCTACTCCTCTCATCAGCCCAAACAAGTCTCTAAAAGCATGAGTTTGCAACTACTTTACTTTTGGAGAAAATTCAAAACATTCATTACTCAAAAGAGCCCAATAGCAAAAACCAGCGTTTTGAATGAAGAATCACATTTCTTGGTAGAATCATGCAGGATTGAAATTTTTGATGGTTTTTTACTCCTCTCAACAGCCCAAACAAGTTTCTAAAAGGATGAGTTTGCAACTACTTTACTTTTGGAGAAAATTCAAAACATTCATTATTCAATAGGGCCCAAACTATCAAAAACCAGCGGTTTCAATGAACACACATTTCTTGGTAGAATCATGCAGGACTGAAATTTTTGATGTTTTTCTACTCCTCTCATGAGCCCAAACAAGTCTCTAAAAGCATGAGTTTGCAACTACTTTACTTTTGGAGAAAATTCAAAACATTCATTATTCAATAGAGCCCAATAGCAAAAATCAGGTTTTGAATGAAGAATCACATTTCTTGGTAGAATCATGCAGGATTGAAATTTTTGATGGTTTTTTACTCCTCTCAACAGCCCAAACAAGTTTCTAAAAGGATGAGTTTGCAACTACTTTACTTTTGGAGAAAATTCAAAACATTCATTATTCAATAGGGCCCAAACTATCAAAAACTAGCGGTTTCAATGAACACACATTTCTTGGTAGAATCATGAAGGACTGAAATTTTTGATGTTTTTCTACTCCTCTCATGAGCCCAAACAAGTCTCTAAAAGCATGAGTTTGCAACTACTTTACTTTTGGAGAAAATTCAAAACATTCATTATTCAATAGAGCCCAATAGCAAAAATCAGGTTTTGAATGAAGAATCACATTTCTTGGTAAAATCATGCAGGATTGAAATTTTTGATGGTTTTTTACTCCTCTCAACAGCCCAAACAAGTTTCTAAAAGGATGAGTTTGCAACTACTTTACTTTTGGAGAAAATTCAAAACATTCATTATTCAATAGGGCCCAAACTATCAAAAACCAGCGGTTTCAATGAACAAACATTTCTTGGTAGAATCATGCAGGACTGAAATTTTTGATGTTTTTCTACTCCTCTCATGAGCCCAAACAAGTCTCTAAAAGCATGAGTTTGCAACTACTTTACTTTTGGAGAAAATTCAAAACATTCACTATTCAATAGAGCCCAATAGCAAAAATCAGGTTTTGAATGAAGAATCACATTTCTTGGTAAAATCATGCAGGATTGAAATTTTTGATGGTTTTTTACTCCTCTCAACAGCCCAAACAAGTTTCTAAAAGGATGAGTTTGCAACTACTTTACTTTTGGAGAAAATTCAAAACATTCATTATTCAATAGGGCCCAAACTATCAAAAACCAGCGGTTTGAATGAACACACATTTCTTGGTAGAATCATGCAGGACTGAAATTTTTGATGTTTTTCTACTCCTCTCATGAGCCCAAACAAGTCTCTAAAAGCATGAGTTTGCAACTACTTTACTTTTGGAGAAAATTCAAAACATTCATTATTCAATAGAGCCCAATAGCAAAAATCAGGTTTTGAATGAAGAATCACATTTCTTGGTAGAATCATGCAGGATTGAAATTTTTGATGGTTTTTTACTCCTCTCAACAGCCCAAACAAGTTTCTAAAAGGATGAGTTTGCAACTACTTTACTTTTGGAGAAAATTCAAAACATTCATTATTCAATAGGGCCCAAACTATCAAAAACCAGCGGTTTCAATGAACACACATTTCTTGGTAGAATCATGCAGGACTGAAATTTTTGATGTTTTTCTACTCCTCTCATGAGCCCAAACAAGTCTCTAAAAGCATGAGTTTGCAACTACTTTACTTTTGGAGAAAATTCAAAACATTCATTATTCAATAGAGCCCAATAGCAAAAATCAGGTTTTGAATGAAGAATCACATTTCTTGGTAAAATCATGCAGGATTGAAATTTTTGATGGTTTTTTACTCCTCTCAACAGCCCAAACAAGTTTCTAAAAGGATGAGTTTGCAACTACTTT
Source organism: Dendrobates tinctorius (assembly GCF_039654945.1). Taxonomy (NCBI): domain Eukaryota; kingdom Metazoa; phylum Chordata; class Amphibia; order Anura; family Dendrobatidae; genus Dendrobates; species Dendrobates tinctorius. Next base: position 320,457 of record NW_027362110.1, read on the forward strand.
ACTTTTGGAGAAAATTCAAAACATTCATTATTCAATAGGGCCCAAACTATCAAAAACCAGTGGTTTGAATGAACACACATTTCTTGGTAGAATCATGCAGGACTGAAATTTTTGATGTTTTTCTACTCCTCTCATGAGCCCAAACAAGTCTCTAAAAGCATGAGTTTGCAACTACTTTACTTTTGGAGAAAATTCAAAACATTCATTATTCAATAGAGCCCAATAGCAAAAATCAGGTTTTGAATGAAGAATCACATTTCTTGGTAGAATCATGCAGGATTGAAATTTTTGATGGTTTTTTACTCCTCTCAACAGCCCAAACAAGTTTCTAAAAGGATGAGTTTGCAACTACTTTACTTTTGGAGAAAATTCAAAACATTCATTATTCAATAGGGCCCAAACTATCAAAAACCAGCGGTTTCAATGAACAAACATTTCTTGGTAGAATCATGCAGGACTGAAATTTTTGATGTTTTTCTACTCCTCTCATGAGCCCAAACAAGTCTCTAAAAGCATGAGTTTGCAACTACTTTACTTTTGGAGAAAATTCAAAACATTCACTATTCAATAGAGCCCAATAGCAAAAATCAGGTTTTGAATGAAGAATCACATTTCTTGGTAAAATCATGCAGGATTGAAATTTTTGATGGTTTTTTACTCCTCTCAACAGCCCAAACAAGTTTCTAAAAGGATGAGTTTGCAACTACTTTACTTTTGGAGAAAATTCAAAACATTCATTATTCAATAGGGCCCAAACTATCAAAAACCAGCGGTTTGAATGAACACACATTTCTTGGTAGAATCATGCAGGACTGAAATTTTTGATGTTTTTCTACTCCTCTCATGAGCCCAAACAAGTCTCTAAAAGCATGAGTTTGCAACTACTTTACTTTTGGAGAAAATTCAAAACATTCATTATTCAATAGAGCCCAATAGCAAAAATCAGGTTTTGAATGAAGAATCACATTTCTTGGTAGAATCATGCAGGATTGAAATTTTTGATGGTTTTTTACTCCTCTCAACAGCCCAAACAAGTTTCTAAAAGGATGAGTTTGCAACTACTTTACTTTTGGAGAAAATTCAAAACATTCATTATTCAATAGGGCCCAAACTATCAAAAACCAGCGGTTTCAATGAACACACATTTCTTGGTAGAATCATGCAGGACTGAAATTTTTGATGTTTTTCTACTCCTCTCATGAGCCCAAACAAGTCTCTAAAAGCATGAGTTTGCAACTACTTTACTTTTGGAGAAAATTCAAAACATTCATTATTCAATAGAGCCCAATAGCAAAAATCAGGTTTTGAATGAAGAATCACATTTCTTGGTAAAATCATGCAGGATTGAAATTTTTGATGGTTTTTTACTCCTCTCAACAGCCCAAACAAGTTTCTAAAAGGATGAGTTTGCAACTACTTTACTTTTGGAGAAAATTCAAAACATTCATTATTCAATAGGGCCCAAACTATCAAAAACCAGTGGTTTGAATGAACACACATTTCTTGGTAGAATCATGCAGGACTGAAATTTTTGATGTTTTTCTACTCCTCTCATGAGCCCAAACAAGTCTCTAAAAGCATGAGTTTGCAACTACTTTACTTTTGGAGAAAATTCAAAACATTCATTATTCAATAGAGCCCAATAGCAAAAATCAGGTTTTGAATGAAGAATCACATTTCTTGGTAGAATCATGCAGGATTGAAATTTTTGATGGTTTTTTACTCCTCTCAACAGCCCAAACAAGTTTCTAAAAGGATGAGTTTGCAACTACTTTACTTTTGGAGAAAATTCAAAACATTCATTATTCAATAGGGCCCAAACTATCAAAAACCAGCGGTTTCAATGAACACACATTTCTTGGTAGAATCATGCAGGACTGAAATTTTTGATGTTTTTCTACTCCTCTCATGAGCCCAAACAAGTCTCTAAAAGCATGAGTTTGCAACTACTTTACTTTTGGAGAAAATTCAAAACATTCATTATTCAATAGAGCCCAATAGCAAAAATCAGGTTTTGAATGAAGAATCACATTTCTTGGTAGAATCATGCAGGATTGAAATTTTTGATGGTTTTTTACTCCTCTCAACAGCCCAAACAAGTTTCTAAAAGGATGAGTTTGCAACTACTTTACTTTTGGAGAAAATTCAAAACATTCATTATTCAATAGGGCCCAAACTATCAAAAACCAGCGGTTTCAATGAACACACATTTCTTGGTAGAATCATGCAGGACTGAAATTTTTGATGTTTTTCTACTCCTCTCATGAGCCCAAACAAGTCTCCAAAAGCATGAGTTTGCAACTACTTTACTTTTGGAGAAAATTCAAAACATTCATTATTCAATAGGGCCCAAACTATCAAAAACCAGCGGTTTCAATGAACACACATTTCTTGGTAGAATCATGCAGGACTGAAATTTTTGATGTTTTTCTACTCCTCTCATGAGCCCAAACAAGTCTCTAAAAGCATGAGTTTGCAACTACTTTACTTTTGGAGAAAATTCAAAACATTCATTATTCAATAGAGCCCAATAGCAAAAATCAGGTTTTGAATGAAGAATCACATTTCTTGGTAAAATCATGCAGGATTGAAATTTTTGATGGTTTTTTACTCCTCTCAACAGCCCAAACAAGTTTCTAAAAGGATGAGTTTGCAACTACTTTACTTTTGGAGAAAATTCAAAACATTCATTATTCAATAGGGCCCAAACTATCAAAAACCAGCGGTTTCAATGAACACACATTTCTTGGTAGAATCATGCAGGACTGAAATTTTTGATGTTTTTCTACTCCTCTCATGAGCCCAAACAAGTCTCTAAAAGCATGAGTTTGCAACTACTTTACTTTTGGAGAAAATTCAAAACATTCATTATTCAATAGAGCCCAATAGCAAAAATCAGGTTTTGAATGAAGAATCACATTTCTTGGTAAAATCATGCAGGATTGAAATTTTTGATGGTTTTTTACTCCTCTCAACAGCCCAAACAAGTTTCTAAAAGGATGAGTTTGCAACTACTTTACTTTTGGAGAAAATTCAAAACATTCATTATTCAATAGGGCCCAAACTATCAAAAACCAGCGGTTTCAATGAACACACATTTCTTGGTAGAATCATGCAGGACTGAAATTTTTGATGTTTTTCTACTCCTCTCATGAGCCCAAACAAGTCTCTAAAAGCATGAGTTTGCAACTACTTTACTTTTGGAGAAAATTCAAAACATTCATTATTCAATAGAGCCCAATAGCAAAAATCAGGTTTTGAATGAAGAATCACATTTCTTGGTAAAATCATGCAGGATTGAAATTTTTGATGGTTTTTTACTCCTCTCAACAGCCCAAACAAGTTTCTAAAAGGATGAGTTTGCAACTACTTTACTTTTGGAGAAAATTCAAAACATTCATTATTCAATAGGGCCCAAACTATCAAAAACCAGCGGTTTCAATGAACACACATTTCTTGGTAGAATCATGCAGGACTGAAATTTTTGATGTTTTTCTACTCCTCTCATGAGCCCAAACAAGTCTCTAAAAGCATGAGTTTGCAACTACTTTACTTTTGGAGAAAATTCAAAACATTCATTATTCAATAGAGCCCAATAGCAAAAATCAGGTTTTGAATGAAGAATCACATTTCTTGGTAGAATCATGCAGGATTGAAATTTTTGATGGTTTTTTACTCCTCTCAACAGCCCAAACAAGTTTCTAAAAGGATGAGTTTGCAACTACTTTACTTTTGGAGAAAATTCAAAACATTCATTATTCAATAGGGCCCAAACTATCAAAAACCAGCGGTTTGAATGAACACACATTTCTTGGTAGAATCATGCAGGACTGAAATTTTTGATGTTTTTCTACTCATCTCATGAGCCCAAACAAGTCTCTAAAAGCATGAGTTTGCAACTACTTTACTTTTGGAGAAAATTCAAAACATTCATTACTCAAAAGAGCCCAATAGCAAAAACCAGCGTTTTGAATGAAGAATCACATTTCTTGGTAGAATCATGCAGGATTGAAATTTTTGATGGTTTTTTACTCCTCTCAACAGCCCAAACAAGTTTCTAAAAGGATGAGTTTGCAACTACTTTACTTTTGGAGAAAATTCAAAACATTCATTATTCAATAGGGCCCAAACTATCAAAAACCAGCGGTTTCAATGAACACACATTTCTTGGTAGAATTATGCAGGACTGAAATTTTTGATGTTTTTCTACTACTCTCATGAGCCCAAACAAGTCTCTAAAAGCATGAGTTTGCAACTACTTTACTTTTGGAGAAAATTCAAAACATTCATTATTCAATAGAGCCCAATAGCAAAAATCAGGTTTTGAATGAAGAATCACATTTCTTTGTAGAATCATGCAGGATTGAAATTTTTGATGGTTTTTTACTCCTCTCAACAGCCCAAACAAGTTTCTAAAAGGATGAGTTTGTAACTACTTTACTTTTGGAGAAAATTCAAAACATTCATTATTCAATAGGGCCCAAACTATCAAAAACCAGCGGTTTCAATGAACACACATTTCTTGGTAGAATCATGCAGGACTGAAATTTTTGATGTTTTTCTACTCCTCTCATGAGCCCAAACAAGTCCCTAAAAGCATGAGTTTGCAACTACTTTACTTTTGGAGAAAATTCAAAACATTCATTACTCAAAAGAGCCCAATAGCAAAAACCAGCGTTTTGAATGAAGAATCACATTTCTTGGTAGAATCATGCAGGATTGAAATTTTTGATGGTGTTTTACTCCTCTCAACAGCCCAAACAAGTTTCTAAAAGGATGAGTTTGCAACTACTTTACTTTTGGAGAAAATTCAAAACATTCATTATTCAATAGGGCCCAAACTATCAAAAACCAGCGGTTTCAATGAACACACATTTCTTGGTAAAATCATGCAGGACTGAAATTTTTGATGTTTTTCTACTCCTCTCATGAGCCCAAACAAGTCTCTAAAAGCATGAGTTTGCAACTACTTTACTTTTGGAGAAAATTCAAAACATTCATTATTCAATAGAGCCCAATAGCAAAAATCAGGTTTTGAATGAAGAATCACATTTCTTGGTAGAATCATGCAGGATTGATATTTTTGATGGTTTTTTACTCCTCTCAACAGCCCAAACAAGTTTCTAAAAGGATGAGTTTGCAACTACTTTACTTTTGGAGAAAATTCAAAACATTCATTATTCAATAGGGCCCAAACTATCAAAAACCAACGGTTTCAATGAACACACATTTCTTGGTAGAATCATGCAGGACTGAAATTTTTGATGTTTTTCTACTCCTCTCATGAGCCCAAACAAGTCTCTAAAAGCATGAGTTTGCAACTACTTTACTTTTGGAGAAAATTCAAAACATTCATTATTCAATAGAGCCCAATAGCAAAAATCAGGTTTTGAATGAAGAATCACATTTCTTGGTAAAATCATGCAGGATTGAAATTTTTGATGGTTTTTTACTCCTCTCAACAGCCCAAACAAGTTTCTAAAAGGATGAGTTTGCAACTACTTTACTTTTGGAGAAAATTCAAAACATTCATTATTCAATAGGGCCCAAACTATCAAAAACCAGCGGTTTCAATGAACACACATTTCTTGGTAGAATCATGCAGGACTGAAATTTTTGATGTTTTTCTACTCCTCTCATCAGCCCAAACAAGTCTCTAAAAGCATGAGTTTGCAACTACTTTACTTTTGGAGAAAATTCAAAACATTCATTACTCAAAAGAGCCCAATAGCAAAAACCAGCGTTTTGAATGAAGAATCACATTTCTTGGTAGAATCATGCAGGATTGAAATTTTTGATGGTTTTTTACTCCTCTCAACAGCCCAAACAAGTTTCTAAAAGGATGAGTTTGCAACTACTTTACTTTTGGAGAAAATTCAAAACATTCATTATTCAATAGGGCCCAAACTATCAAAAACCAGCGGTTTCAATGAACACACATTTCTTTGTAGAATCATGCAGGACTGAAATTATTGATGTTTTTCTACTCCTCTCATGAGCCCAAACAAGTCTCTAAAAGCATGAGTTTGCAACTACTTTACTTTTGGAGAAAATTCAAAACATTCATTATTCAATAGAGCCCAATAGCAAAAATCAGGTTTTGAATGAAGAATCACATTTCTTGGTAGAATCATGCAGGATTGAAATTTTTGATGGTTTTTTACTCCTCTCAACAGCCCAAACAAGTTTCTAAAAGGATGAGTTTGCAACTACTTTACTTTTGGAGAAAATTCAAAACATTCATTATTCAATAGGGCCCAAACTATCAAAAACCAGCGGTTTCAATGAACACACATTTCTTGGTAGAATCATGCAGGACTGAAATTTTTGATGTTTTTCTACTCCTCTCATGAGCCCAAACAAGTCTCTAAAAGCATGAGTTTGCAACTACTTTACTTTTGGAGAAAATTCAAAACATTCATTATTCAATAGAGCCCAATAGCAAAAATCAGGTTTTGAATGAAGAATCACATTTCTTGGTAGAATCATGCAGGATTGAAATTTTTGATGGTTTTTTACTCCTCTCAACAGCCCAAACAAGTTTCTAAAAGGATGAGTTTGCAACTACTTTACTTTTGGAGAAAATTCAAAACATTCATTATTCAATAGGGCCCAAACTATCAAAAACTAGCGGTTTCAATGAACACACATTTCTTGGTAGAATCATGCAGGACTGAAATTTTTGATGTTTTTCTACTCCTCTCATGAGCCCAAACAAGTCTCTAAAAGCATGAGTTTGCAACTACTTTACTTTTGGAGAAAATTCAAAACATTCATTATTCAATAGGGCCCAAACTATCAAAAACCAGCGGTTTCAATGAACACACATTTCTTGGTAGAATCATGCAGGACTGAAATTTTTGATGTTTTTCTACTCCTCTCATGAGCCCAAACAAGTCTCTAAAAGCATGAGTTTGCAACTACTTTACTTTTGGAGAAAATTCAAAACATTCATTACTCAAAAGAGCCCAATAGCAAAAACCAGCGTTTTGAATGAAGAATCACATTTCTTGGTAGAATCATGCATGATTGAAATTTTTGATGGTTTTTTACTCCTCTCAACAGCCCAAACAAGTTTCTAAAAGGATGAGTTTGCAACTACTTTACTTTTGGAGAAAATTCAAAACATTCATTATTCAATAGGGCCCAAACTATCAAAAACCAGCGGTTTCAATGAACACACATTTCTTGGTAGAATCATGCAGGACTGAAATTTTTGATGTTTTTCTACTCCTCTCATGAGCCCAAACAAGTCTCTAAAAGCATGAGTTTGCAACTACTTTACTTTTGGAGAAAATTCAAAACATTCATTATTCAATAGGGCCCAAACTATCAAAAACCAGCGGTTTCAATGAACACACATTTCTTGGTAGAATCATGCAGGACTGAAATTTTTGATGTTTTTCTACTCCTCTCATGAGCCCAAACAAGTCTCTAAAAGAATGAGTTTGCAACTACTTTACTTTTGGAGAAAATTCAAAACATTCATTATTCAATAGAGCCCAATAGCAAAAATCAGGTTTTGAATGAAGAATCACATTTCTTGGTAAAATCATGCAGGATTGAAATTTTTGATGGTTTTTTACTCCTCTCAACAGCCCAAACAAGTTTCTAAAAGGATGAGTTTGCAACTACTTTACTTTTGGAGAAAATTCAAAACATTCATTATTCAATAGGGCCCAAACTATCAAAAACCAGCGGTTTCAATGAACACACATTTCTTGGTAGAATCATGCAGGACTGAAATTTTTGATGTTTTTCTACTCCTCTCATGAGCCCAAACAAGTCTCTAAAAGCATGAGTTTGCAACTACTTTACTTTTGGAGAAAATTCAAAACATTCATTATTCAATAGAGCCCAATAGCAAAAATCAGGTTTTGAATGAAGAATCACATTTCTTGGTAAAATCATGCAGGATTGAAATTTTTGATGGTTTTTTACTCCTCTCAACAGCCCAAACAAGTTTCTAAAAGGATGAGTTTGCAACTACTTTACTTTTGGAGAAAATTCAAAACATTCATTATTCAATAGGGCCCAAACTATCAAAAACCAGCGGTTTCAATGAACACACATTTCTTGGTAGAATCATGCAGGACTGAAATTTTTGATGTTTTTCTACTCCTCTCATGAGCCCAAACAAGTCTCTAAAAGCATGAGTTTGCAACTACTTTACTTTTGGAGAAAATTCAAAACATTCATTATTCAATAGAGCCCAATAGCAAAAATCAGGTTTTGAATGAAGAATCACATTTCTTGGTAGAATCATGCAGGATTGAAATTTTTGATGGTTTTTTACTCCTCTCAACAGCCCAAACAAGTTTCTAAAAGGATGAGTTTGCAACTACTTTACTTTTGGAGAAAATTCAAAACATTCATTATTCAATAGGGCCCAAACTATCAAAAACCAGCGGTTTGAATGAACACACATTTCTTGGTAGAATCATGCAGGACTGAAATTTTTGATGTTTTTCTACTCCTCTCATGAGCCCAAACAAGTCTCTAAAAGCATGAGTTTGCAACTACTTTACTTTTGGAGAAAATTCAAAACATTCATTACTCAAAAGAGCCCAATAGCAAAAACCAGCGTTTTGAATGAAGAATCACATTTCTTGGTAGAATCATGCAGGATTGAAATTTTTGATGGTTTTTTACTCCTCTCAACAGCCCAAACAAGTTTCTAAAAGGATGAGTTTGCAACTACTTTACTTTTGGAGAAAATTCAAAACATTCATTATTCAATAGGGCCCAAACTATCAAAAACCAGCGGTTTCAATGAACACACATTTCTTGGTAGAATCATGCAGGACTGAAATTTTTGATGTTTTTCTACTCCTCTCATGAGCCCAAACAAGTCTCTAAAAGCATGAGTTTGCAACTACTTTACTTTTGGAGAAAATTCAAAACATTCATTATTCAATAGAGCCCAATAGCAAAAATCAGGTTTTGAATGAAGAATCACATTTCTTGGTAGAATCATGCAGGATTGAAATTTTTGATGGTTTTTTACTCCTCTCAACAGCCCAAACAAGTTTCTAAAAGGATGAGTTTGCAACTACTTTACTTTTGGAGAAAATTCAAAACATTCATTATTCAATAGGGCCCAAACTATCAAAAACCAGCGGTTTCAATGAACACACATTTCTTGGTAGAATCATGCAGGACTGAAATTTTTGATGTTTTTCTACTCCTCTCATGAGCCCAAACAAGTCTCTAAAAGCATGAGTTTGCAACTACTTTACTTTTGGAGAAAATTCAAAACATTCATTATTCAATAGAGCCCAATAGCAAAAATCAGGTTTTGAATGAAGAATCACATTTCTTGGTAAAATCATGCAGGATTGAAATTTTTGATGGTTTTTTACTCCTCTCAACAGCCCAAACAAGTTTCTAAAAGGATGAGTTTGCAACTACTTTACTTTTGGAGAAAATTCAAAACATTCATTATTCAATAGGGCCCAAACTATCAAAAACCAGCGGTTTGAATGAACACACATTTCTTGGTAGAATCATGCAGGACTGAAATTTTTGATGTTTTTCTACTCCTCTCATGAGCCCAAACAAGTCTCTAAAAGCATGAGTTTGCAACTACTTTACTTTTGGAGAAAATTCAAAACATTCATTACTCAAAAGAGCCCAATAGCAAAAACCAGCGTTTTGAATGAAGAATCACATTTCTTGGTAGAATCATGCAGGATTGAAATTTTTGATGGTTTTTTACTCCTCTCAACAGCCCAAACAATTTTCTAAAAGGATGAGTTTGCAACTACTTTACTTTTGGAGAAAATTCAAAACATTCATTATTCAATAGGGCCCAATAGCAAAAATCAGGTTTTGAATGAAGAATCACATTTCTTGGTAGAATCATGCAGGATTGAAATTTTTGATGTTTTTTTACTCCTCTCTACAGCCCAAACAAGTTTCTAAAAGGATGAGTTTGCAACTGCTTTACTTTTGGAGAAAATTCAAAACATTCATTATTCAATAGGGCCCAAACTATCAAAAACCAGCGGTTTGAATGAACACACATTTCTTGGTAGAATCATGCAGGACTCAAATTTTTGATGTTTTTCTACTCCTCTCATGAGCCCAAACAAGTCTCTAAAAGCATGAGTTTGCAACTACTTTTGGAGAAAATTCAAAACATTCATTATTCAATAGAGCCCAATAGCAAAAATCAGGTTTTGAATGAAGAATCACATTTCTTGGTAGAATCATGCAGGATTGAAATTTTTGATGGTTTTTTACTCCTCTCAACAGCCCAAACAAGTTTCTAAAAGGATGAGTTTGCAACTACTTTACTTTTGGAGAAAATTCAAAACATTCATTATTCAATAGGGCCCAAACTATCAAAAACCAGCCGTTTCAATGAACACACATTTCTTGGTAGAATCATGCAGGACTGAAATTTTTGATGTTTTTCTACTCCTCTCATGAGCCCAAACAAGTCTCTAAAAGCATGAGTTTGCAACTACTTTACTTTTGGAGAAAATTCAAAACATTCATTATTCAATAGAGCCCAATAGCAAAAATCAGGTTTTGAATGAAGAATCACATTTCTTGGTAGAATCATGCAGGATTGAAATTTTTGATGGTTTTTTACTCCTCTCAACAGCCCAAACAAGTTTCTAAAAGGATGAGTTTGCAACTACTTTACTTTTGGAGAAAATTCAAAACATTCATTATTCAATAGGGCCCAAACTATCAAAAACCAGCGGTTTCAATGAACACACATTTCTTGGTGGAATCATGCAGGACTGAAATTTTTGATGTTTTTCTACTCCTCTCATGAGCCCAAACAAGTCTCTAAAAGCATGAGTTTGCAACTACTTTACTTTTGGAGAAAATTCAAAACATTCATTATTCAATAGAGCCCAATAGCAAAAATCAGGTTTTGAATGAAGAATCACATTTCTTGGTAGAATCATGCAGGATTGAAATTTTTGATGGTTTTTTACTCCTCTCAACAGCCCAAACAAGTTTCTAAAAGGATGAGTTTGCAACTACTTTACTTTTGGAGAAAATTCAAAACATTCATTATTCAATAGGGCCCAAACTATCAAAAACCAACGGTTTCAATGAACACACATTTCTTGGTAGAATCATGCAGGACTGAAATTTTTGATGTTTTTCTACTCCTCTCATGAGCCCAAACAAGTCTCTAAAAGCATGAGTTTGCAACTACTTTACTTTTGGAGAAAATTCAAAACATTCATTATTCAATAGAGCCCAATAGCAAAAATCAGGTTTTGAATGAAGAATCACATTTCTTGGTAAAATCATGCAGGATTGAAATTTTTGATGGTTTTTTACTCCTCTCAACAGCCCAAACAAGTTTCTAAAAGGATGAGTTTGCAACTACTTTACTTTTGGAGAAAATTCAAAACATTCATTATTCAATAGGGCCCAAACTATCAAAAACCAGCGGTTTCAATGAACACACATTTCTTGGTAGAATCATGCAGGACTGAAATTTTTGATGTTTTTCTACTCCTCTCATCAGCCCAAACAAGTCTCTAAAAGCATGAGTTTGCAACTACTTTACTTTTGGAGAAAATTCAAAACATTCATTACTCAAAAGAGCCCAATAGCAAAAACCAGCGTTTTGAATGAAGAATCACATTTCTTGGTAGAATCATGCAGGATTGAAATTTTTGATGGTTTTTTACTCCTCTCAACAGCCCAAACAAGTTTCTAAAAGGATGAGTTTGCAACTACTTTACTTTTGGAGAAAATTCAAAACATTCATTATTCAATAGGGCCCAAACTATCAAAAACCAGCGGTTTCAATGAACACACATTTCTTTGTAGAATCATGCAGGACTGAAATTATTGATGTTTTTCTACTCCTCTCATGAGCCCAAACAAGTCTCTAAAAGCATGAGTTTGCAACTACTTTACTTTTGGAGAAAATTCAAAACATTCATTATTCAATAGAGCCCAATAGCAAAAATCAGGTTTTGAATGAAGAATCACATTTCTTGGTAGAATCATGCAGGATTGAAATTTTTGATGGTTTTTTACTCCTCTCAACAGCCCAAACAAGTTTCTAAAAGGATGAGTTTGCAACTACTTTACTTTTGGAGAAAATTCAAAACATTCATTATTCAATAGGGCCCAAACTATCAAAAACCAGCGGTTTCAATGAACACACATTTCTTGGTAGAATCATGCAGGACTGAAATTTTTGATGTTTTTCTACTCCTCTCATGAGCCCAAACAAGTCTCTAAAAGCATGAGTTTGCAACTACTTTACTTTTGGAGAAAATTCAAAACATTCATTATTCAATAGAGCCCAATAGCAAAAATCAGGTTTTGAATGAAGAATCACATTTCTTGGTAGAATCATGCAGGATTGAAATTTTTGATGGTTTTTTACTCCTCTCAACAGCCCAAACAAGTTTCTAAAAGGATGAGTTTGCAACTACTTTACTTTTGGAGAAAATTCAAAACATTCATTATTCAATAGGGCCCAAACTATCAAAAACTAGCGGTTTCAATGAACACACATTTCTTGGTAGAATCATGCAGGACTGAAATTTTTGATGTTTTTCTACTCCTCTCATGAGCCCAAACAAGTCTCTAAAAGCATGAGTTTGCAACTACTTTACTTTTGGAGAAAATTCAAAACATTCATTATTCAATAGGGCCCAAACTATCAAAAACCAGCGGTTTCAATGAACACACATTTCTTGGTAGAATCATGCAGGACTGAAATTTTTGATGTTTTTCTACTCCTCTCATGAGCCCAAACAAGTCTCTAAAAGCATGAGTTTGCAACTACTTTACTTTTGGAGAAAATTCAAAACATTCATTACTCAAAAGAGCCCAATAGCAAAAACCAGCGTTTTGAATGAAGAATCACATTTCTTGGTAGAATCATGCATGATTGAAATTTTTGATGGTTTTTTACTCCTCTCCACAGCCCAAACAAGTTTCTAAAAGGATGAGTTTGCAACTACTTTACTTTTGGAGAAAATTCAAAACATTCATTATTCAATAGGGCCCAAACTATCAAAAACCAGCGGTTTCAATGAACACACATTTCTTGGTAGAATCATGCAGGACTGAAATTTTTGATGTTTTTCTACTCCTCTCATGAGCCCAAACAAGTCTCTAAAAGCATGAGTTTGCAACTACTTTACTTTTGGAGAAAATTCAAAACATTCATTATTCAATAGGGCCCAAACTATCAAAAACCAGCGGTTTCAATGAACACACATTTCTTGGTAGAATCATGCAGGACTGAAATTTTTGATGTTTTTCTACTCCTCTCATGAGCCCAAACAAGTCTCTAAAAGAATGAGTTTGCAACTACTTTACTTTTGGAGAAAATTCAAAACATTCATTATTCAATAGAGCCCAATAGCAAAAATCAGGTTTTGAATGAAGAATCACATTTCTTGGTAGAATCATGCAGGATTGAAATTTTTGATGGTTTTTTACTCCTCTCAACAGCCCAAACAAGTTTCTAAAAGGATGAGTTTGCAACTACTTTACTTTTGGAGAAAATTCAAAACATTCATTATTCAATAGGGCCCAAACTATCAAAAACCAGCGGTTTCAATGAACACACATTTCTTGGTAGAATCATGCAGGACTGAAATTTTTGATGTTTTTCTACTCCTCTCATGAGCCCAAACAAGTCTCTAAAAGCATGAGTTTGCAACTACTTTACTTTTGGAGAAAATTCAAAACATTCATTATTCAATAGAGCCCAATAGCAAAAATCAGGTTTTGAATGAAGAATCACATTTCTTGGTAAAATCATGCAGGATTGAAATTTTTGATGGTTTTTTACTCCTCTCAACAGCCCAAACAAGTTTCTAAAAGGATGAGTTTGCAACTACTTTACTTTTGGAGAAAATTCAAAACATTCATTATTCAATAGGGCCCAAACTATCAAAAACCAGCGGTTTCAATGAACACACATTTCTTGGTAGAATCATGCAGGACTGAAATTTTTGATGTTTTTCTACTCCTCTCATGAGCCCAAACAAGTCTCTAAAAGCATGAGTTTGCAACTACTTTACTTTTGGAGAAAATTCAAAACATTCATTATTCAATAGAGCCCAATAGCAAAAATCAGGTTTTGAATGAAGAATCACATTTCTTGGTAGAATCATGCAGGATTGAAATTTTTGATGGTTTTTTACTCCTCTCAACAGCCCAAACAAGTTTCTAAAAGGATGAGTTTGCAACTACTTTACTTTTGGAGAAAATTCAAAACATTCATTATTCAATAGGGCCCAAACTATCAAAAACCAGCGGTTTGAATGAACACACATTTCTTGGTAGAATCATGCAGGACTGAAATTTTTGATGTTTTTCTACTCCTCTCATGAGCCCAAACAAGTCTCTAAAAGCATGAGTTTGCAACTACTTTACTTTTGGAGAAAATTCAAAACATTCATTACTCAAAAGAGCCCAATAGCAAAAACCAGCGTTTTGAATGAAGAATCACATTTCTTGGTAGAATCATGCAGGATTGAAATTTTTGATGGTTTTTTACTCCTCTCAACAGCCCAAACAATTTTCTAAAAGGATGAGTTTGCAACTACTTTACTTTTGGAGAAAATTCAAAACATTCATTATTCAATAGGGCCCAATAGCAAAAATCAGGTTTTGAATGAAGAATCACATTTCTTGGTAGAATCATGCAGGATTGAAATTTTTGATGGTTTTTTACTCCTCTCAACAGCCCAAACAAGTTTCTAAAAGGATGAGTTTGCAACTACTTTACTTTTGGAGAAAATTCAAAACATTCATTATTCAATAGGGCCCAAACTATCAAAAACCAGCGGTTTCAATGAACACACATTTCTTGGTAGAATCATGCAGGACTGAAATTTTTGATGTTTTTCTACTCCTCTCATGAGCCCAAACAAGTCTCTAAAAGCATGAGTTTGCAACTACTTTACTTTTGGAGAAAATTCAAAACATTCATTATTCAATAGAGCCCAATAGCAAAAATCAGGTTTTGAATGAAGAATCACATTTCTTGGTAAAATCATGCAGGATTGAAAGTTTTGATGGTTTTTTACTCCTCTCAACAGCCCAAACAAGTTTCTAAAAGGATGAGTTTGCAACTGCTTTACTTTTGGAGAAAATTCAAAACATTCATTATTCAATAGGGCCCAAACTATCAAAAACCAGCGGTTTCAATGAACACACATTTCTTGGTAGAATCATGCAGGACTGAAATTTTTGATGTTTTTCTACTCCTCTCATGAGCCCAAACAAGTCTCTAAAAGCATGAGTTTGCAACTACTTTACTTTTGGAGAAAATTCAAAACATTCATTATTCAATAGAGCCCAATAGCAAAAATCAGGTTTTGAATGAAGAATCACATTTCTTGGTAGAATCATGCAGGATTGAAATTTTTGATGGTTCTTTACTCCTGTCAACAGCCCAAACAAGTTTCTAAAAGGATGAGTTTGCAACTACTTTACTTTTGGAGAAAATTCAAAACATTCATTATTCAATAGGGCCCAAACTATCAAAAACCAGCGGTTTGAATGAACACACATTTCTTGGTAGAATCATGCAGGACTGAAATTTTTGATGTTTTTCTACTCCTCTCATGAGCCCAAACAAGTCTCTAAAAGCATGAGTTTGCAACTACTTTACTTTTGGAGAAAATTCAAAACATTCATTACTCAAAAGAGCCCAATAGCAAAAACCAGCGTTTTGAATGAAGAATCACATTTCTTGGTAGAATCATGCAGGATTGAAATTTTTGATGGTTTTTTACTCCTCTCAACAGCCCAAACAAGTTTCTAAAAGGATGAGTTTGCAACTACTTTACTTTTGGAGAAAATTCAAAACATTCATTATTCAATAGGGCCCAAACTATCAAAAACCAGCGGTTTCAATGAACACACATTTCTTGGTAGAATCATGCAGGACTGAAATTTTTGATGTTTTTCTACTACTCTCATGAGCCCAAACAAGTCTCTAAAAGCATGAGTTTGCAACTACTTTACTTTTGGAGAAAATTCAAAACATTCATTATTCAATAGAGCCCAATAGCAAAAATCAGGTTTTGAATGAAGAATCACATTTCTTTGTAGAATCATGCAGGATTGAAATTTTTGATGGTTTTTTACTCCTCTCAACAGCTCAAACAAGTTTCTAAAAGGATGAGTTTGTAACTACTTTACTTTTGGAGAAAATTCAAAACATTCATTATTCAATAGGGCCCAAACTATCAAAAACCAGCAGTTTCAATGAACACACATTTCTTGGTAGAATCATGCAGGACTGAAATTTTTGATGTTTTTCTACTCCTCTCATGAGCCCAAACAAGTCCCTAAAAGCATGAGTTTGCAACTACTTTACTTTTGGAGAAAATTCAAAACATTCATTACTCAAAAGAGCCCATTAGCAAAAACCAGCGTTTTGAATGAAGAATCACATTTCTTGGTAGAATCATGCAGGATTGATATTTTTGATGGTTTTTTACTCCTCTCAACAGCCCAAACAAGTTTCTAAAAGGATGAGTTTGCAACTACTTTACTTTTGGAGAAAATTCAAAACATTCATTATTCAATAGGGCCCAAACTATCAAAAACCAGCGGTTTCAATGAACACACATTTCTTGGTAAAATCATGCAGGACTGAAATTTTTGATGTTTTTCTACTCCTCTCATGAGCCCAAACAAGTCTCTAAAAGCATGAGTTTGCAACTACTTTACTTTTGGAGAAAATTCAAAACATTCATTATTCAATAGAGCCCAATAGCAAAAATCAGGTTTTGAATGAAGAATCACATTTCTTGGTAGAATCATGCAGGATTGAAATTTTTGATGGTTTTTTACTCCTCTCAACAGCCCAAACAAGTTTCTAAAAGGATGAGTTTGCAACTACTTTACTTTTGGAGAAAATTCAAAACATTCATTATTCAATAGGGCCCAAACTATCAAAAACCAGAGGTTTCAATGAACACACATTTCTTGGTAGAATCATGCAGGACTGAAATTTTTGATGTTTTTCTACTCCTCTCATGAGCCCAAACAAGTCTCTAAAAGCATGAGTTTGCAACTACTTTACTTTTGGAGAAAATTCAAAACATTCATTATTCAATAGAGCCCAATAGCAAAAATCAGGTTTTGAATGAAGAATCACATTTCTTGGTAAAATCATGCAGGATTGAAATTTTTGATGGTTTTTTACTCCTCTCAACAGCCCAAACAAGTTTCTAAAAGGATGAGTTTGCAACTACTTTACTTTTGGAGAAAATTCAAAACATTCATTATTCAATAGGGCCCAAACTATCAAAAACCAGCGGTTTCAATGAACACACATTTCTTGGTAGAATCATGCAGGACTGAAATTTTTGATGTTTTTCTACTCCTCTCATGAGCCCAAACAAGTCTCTAAAAGCATGAGTTTGCAACTACTTTACTTTTGGAGAAAATTCAAAACATTCATTATTCAATAGAGCCCAATAGCAAAAATCAGGTTTTGAATGAAGAATCACATTTCTTGGTAGAATCATGCAGGATTGAAATTTTTGATGGTTTTTTACTCCTCTCAACAGCCCAAACAAGTTTCTAAAAGGATGAGTTTGCAACTACTTTACTTTTGGAGAAAATTCAAAACATTCATTATTCAATAGGGCCCAAACTATCAAAAACCAGCGGTTTCAATGAACACACATTTCTTGGTAGAATCATGCAGGACTGAAATTTTTGATGTTTTTCTACTCCTCTCATGAGCCCAAACAAGTCTCTAAAAGCATGAGTTTGCAACTACTTTACTTTTGGAGAAAATTCAAAACATTCATTATTCAATAGAGCCCAATAGCAAAAATCAGGTTTTGAATGAAGAATCACATTTCTTGGTAAAATCATGCAGGATTGAAATTTTTGATGGTTTTTTACTCCTCTCAACAGCCCAAACAAGTTTCTAAAAGGATGAGTTTGCAACTACTTTACTTTTGGAGAAAATTCAAAACATTCATTATTCAATAGGGCCCAAACTATCAAAAACCAGCGGTTTGAATGAACACACATTTCTTGGTAGAATCATGCAGGACTGAAATTTTTGATGTTTTTCTACTCCTCTCATGAGCCCAAACAAGTCTCTAAAAGCATGAGTTTGCAACTACTTTACTTTTGGAGAAAATTCAAAACATTCATTATTCAATAGAGCCCAATAGCAAAAATCAGGTTTTGAATGAAGAATCACATTTCTTGGTAAAATCATGCAGGATTGAAATTTTTGATGGTTTTTTACTCCTCTCAACAGCCCAAACAAGTTTCTAAAAGGATGAGTTTGCAACTACTTTACTTTTGGAGAAAATTCAAAACATTCATTATTCAATAGGGCCCAAACTATCAAAAACCAGCGGTTTGAATGAACACACATTTCTTGGTAGAATCATGCAGGACTGAAATTTTTGATGTTTTTCTACTCCTCTCATGAGCCCAAACAAGTCTCTAAAAGCATGAGTTTGCAACTACTTTACTTTTGGAGAAAATTCAAAACATTCATTACTCAAAAGAGCCCAATAGCAAAAACCAGCGTTTTGAATGAAGAATCACATTTCTTGGTAGAATCATGCAGGATTGAAATTTTTGATGGTTTTTTACTCCTCTCAACAGCCCAAACAAGTTTCTAAAAGGATGAGTTTGCAACTACTTTACTTTTGGAGAAAATTCAAAACATTCATTATTCAATAGGGCCCAAACTATCAAAAACCAGCGGTTTCAATGAACACACATTTCTTGGTAGAATCATGCAGGACTGAAATTTTTGATGTTTTTCTACTCCTCTCATGAGCCCAAACAAGTCTCTAAAAGCATGAGTTTGCAACTACTTTACTTTTGGAGAAAATTCAAAACATTCATTATTCAATAGAGCCCAATAGCAAAAATCAGGTTTTGAATGAAGAATCACATTTCTTGGTAGAATCATGCAGGATTGAAATTTTTGATGGTTTTTTACTCCTCTCAACAGCCCAAACAAGTTTCTAAAAGGATGAGTTTGCAACTACTTTACTTTTGGAGAAAATTCAAAACATTCATTATTCAATAGGGCCCAAACTATCAAAAACCAGCGGTTTGAATGAACACACATTTCTTGGTAGAATCATGCAGGACTGAAATTTTTGATGTTTTTCTACTCCTCTCATGAGCCCAAACAAGTCTCTAAAAGCATGAGTTTGCAACTACTTTACTTTTGGAGAAAATTCAAAACATTCATTATTCAATAGAGCCCAATAGCAAAAATCAGGTTTTGAATGAAGAATCACATTTCTTGGTAAAATCATGCAGGATTGAAATTTTTGATGGTTTTTTACTCCTCTCAACAGCCCAAACAAGTTTCTAAAAGGATGAGTTTGCAACTACTTTACTTTTGGAGAAAATTCAAAACATTCATTATTCAATAGGGCCCAAACTATCAAAAACCAGCGGTTTGAATGAACACACATTTCTTGGTAGAATCATGCAGGACTGAAATTTTTGATGTTTTTCTACTCCTCTCATGAGCCCAAACAAGTCTCTAAAAGCATGAGTTTGCAACTACTTTACTTTTGGAGAAAATTCAAAACATTCATTATTCAATAGAGCCCAATAGCAAAAATCAGGTTTTGAATGAAGAATCACATTTCTTGGTAAAATCATGCAGGATTGAAAGTTTTGATGGTTTTTTACTCCTCTCAACAGCCCAAACAAGTTTCTAAAAGGATGAGTTTGCAACTGCTTTACTTTTGGAGAAAATTCAAAACATTCATTATTCAATAGGGCCCAAACTATCAAAACCCAGCGGTTTCAATGAACACACATTTCTTGGTAGAATCATGCAGGACTGAAATTTTTGATGTTTTTCTACTCCTCTCATGAGCCCAAACAAGTCTCTAAAAGCATGAGTTTGCAACTACTTTACTTTTGGAGAAAATTCAAAACATTCATTATTCAATAGAGCCCAATAGCAAAAATCAGGTTTTGAATGAAGAATCACATTTCTTGGTAGAATCATGCAGGATTGAAATTTTTGATGGTTTTTTACTCCTCTCAACAGCCCAAACAAGTTTCTAAAAGGATGAGTTTGCAACTACTTTACTTTTGGAGAAAATTCAAAACATTCATTATTCAATAGGGCCCAAACTATCAAAAACCAGCGGTTTGAATGAACACACATTTCTTGGTAGAATCATGCAGGACTGAAATTTTTGATGTTTTTCTACTCCTCTCATGAGCCCAAACAAGTCTCTAAAAGCATGAGTTTGCAACTACTTTACTTTTGGAGAAAATTCAAAACATTCATTACTCAAAAGAGCCCAATAGCAAAAACCAGCGTTTTGAATGAAGAATCACATTTCTTGGTAGAATCATGCAGGATTGAAATTTTTGATGGTTTTTTACTCCTCTCAACAGCCCAAACAAGTTTCTAAAAGGATGAGTTTGCAACTACTTTACTTTTGGAGAAAATTCAAAACATTCATTATTCAATAGGGCCCAAACTATCAAAAACCAGCGGTTTCAATGAACACACATTTCTTGGTAGAATCATGCAGGACTGAAATTTTTGATGTTTTTCTACTACTCTCATGAGCCCAAACAAGTCTCTAAAAGCATGAGTTTGCAACTACTTTACTTTTGGAGAAAATTCAAAACATTCATTATTCAATAGAGCCCAATAGCAAAAATCAGGTTTTGTATGAAGAATCACATTTCTTTGTAGAATCATGCAGGATTGAAATTTTTGATGGTTTTTTACTCCTCTCAACAGCCCAAACAAGTTTCTAAAAGGATGAGTTTGTAACTACTTTACTTTTGGAGAAAATTCAAAACATTCATTATTCAATAGGGCCCAAACTATCAAAAACCAGCGGTTTCAATGAACACACATTTCTTGGTAGAATCATGCAGGACTGAAATTTTTGATGTTTTTCTACTCCTCTCATGAGCCCAAACAAGTCCCTAAAAGCATGAGTTTGCAACTACTTTACTTTTGGAGAAAATTCAAAACATTCATTACTCAAAAGAGCCCAATAGCAAAAACCAGCGTTTTGAATGAAGAATCACATTTCTTGGTAGAATCATGCAGGATTGATATTTTTGATGGTTTTTTACTCCTCTCAACAGCCCAAACAAGTTTCTAAAAGGATGAGTTTGCAACTACTTTACTTTTGGAGAAAATTCAAAACATTCATTATTCAATAGGGCCCAAACTATCAAAAACCAGCGGTTTCAATGAACACACATTTCTTGGTAAAATCATGCAGGACTGAAATTTTTGATGTTTTTCTACTCCTCTCATGAGCCCAAACAAGTCTCTAAAAGCATGAGTTTGCAACTACTTTACTTTTGGAGAAAATTCAAAACATTCATTATTCAATAGAGCCCAATAGCAAAAATCAGGTTTTGAATGAAGAATCACATTTCTTGGTAGAATCATGCAGGATTGAAATTTTTGATGGTTTTTTACTCCTCTCAACAGCCCAAACAAGTTTCTAAAAGGATGAGTTTGCAACTACTTTACTTTTGGAGAAAATTCAAAACATTCATTATTCAATAGGGCCCAAACTATCAAAAACCAGCGGTTTCAATGAACACACATTTCTTGGTAGAATCATGCAGGACTGAAATTTTTGATGTTTTTCTACTCCTCTCATGAGCCCAAACAAGTCTCTAAAAGCATGAGTTTGCAACTACTTTACTTTTGGAGAAAATTCAAAACATTCATTATTCAATAGAGCCCAATAGCAAAAATCAGGTTTTGAATGAAGAATCACATTTCTTGGTAGAATCATGCAGGATTGAAATTTTTGATGGTTTTTTACTCCTCTCAACAGCCCAAACAAGTTTCTAAAAGGATGAGTTTGCAACTACTTTACTTTTGGAGAAAATTCAAAACATTCATTATTCAATAGGGCCCAAACTATCAAAAACCAGCGGTTTCAATGAACACACATTTCTTGGTAGAATCATGCAGGACTGAAATTTTTGATGTTTTTCTACTCCTCTCATGAGCCCAAACAAGTCTCTAAAAGCATGAGTTTGCAACTACTTTACTTTTGGAGAAAATTCAAAACATTCATTATTCAATAGGGCCCAAACTATCAAAAACCAGCGGTTTCAATGAACACACATTTCTTGGTAGAATCATGCAGGACTGAAATTTTTGATGTTTTTCTACTCCTCTCATGAGCCCAAACAAGTCTCTAAAAGCATGAGTTTGCAACTACTTTACTTTTGGAGAAAATTCAAAACATTCATTATTCAATAGAGCCCAATAGCAAAAATCAGGTTTTGAATGAAGAATCACATTTCTTGGTAAAATCATGCAGGATTGAAATTTTTGATGGTTTTTTACTCCTCTCAACAGCCCAAACAAGTTTCTAAAAGGATGAGTTTGCAACTACTTTACTTTTGGAGAAAATTCAAAACATTCATTATTCAATAGGGCCCAAACTATCAAAAACCAGCGGTTTCAATGAACACACATTTCTTGGTAGAATCATTCAGGACTGAAATTTTTGATGTTTTTCTACTCCTCTCATGAGCCCAAACAAGTCTCTAAAAGCATGAGTTTGCAACTACTTTACTTTTGGAGAAAATTCAAAACATTCATTATTCAATAGAGCCCAATAGCAAAAATCAGGTTTTGAATGAAGAATCACATTTCTTGGTAAAATCATGCAGGATTGAAATTTTTGATGGTTTTTTACTCCTCTCAACAGCCCAAACAAGTTTCTAAAAGGATGAGTTTGCAACTACTTTACTTTTGGAGAAAATTCAAAACATTCATTATTCAATAGGGCCCAAACTATCAAAAACCAGCGGTTTGAATGAACACACATTTCTTGGTAGAATCATGCAGGACTGAAATTTTTGATGTTTTTCTACTCCTCTCATGAGCCCAAACAAGTCTCTAAAAGCATGAGTTTGCAACTACTTTACTTTTGGAGAAAATTCAAAACATTCATTATTCAATAGAGCCCAATAGCAAAAATCAGGTTTTGAATGAAGAATCACATTTCTTGGTAGAATCATGCAGGATTGAAATTTTTGATGGTTTTTTACTCCTCTCAACAGCCCAAACAAGTTTCTAAAAGGATGAGTTTGCAACTACTTTACTTTTGGAGAAAATTCAAAACATTCATTATTCAATAGGGCCCAAACTATCAAAAACCAGCGGTTTCAATGAACACACATTTCTTGGTAGAATCATGCAGGACTGAAATTTTTGATGTTTTTCTACTCCTCTCATGAGCCCAAACAAGTCTCTAAAAGCATGAGTTTGCAACTACTTTACTTTTGGAGAAAATTCAAAACATTCATTATTCAATAGAGCCCAATAGCAAAAATCAGGTTTTGAATGAAGAATCACATTTCTTGGTAGAATCATGCAGGATTGAAATTTTTGATGGTTTTTTACTCCTCTCAACAGCCCAAACAAGTTTCTAAAAGGATGAGTTTGCAACTACTTTACTTTTGGAGAAAATTCAAAACATTCATTATTCAATAGGGCCCAAACTATCAAAAACTAGCGGTTTCAATGAACACACATTTCTTGGTAGAATCATGAAGGACTGAAATTTTTGATGTTTTTCTACTCCTCTCATGAGCCCAAACAAGTCTCTAAAAGCATGAGTTTGCAACTACTTTACTTTTGGAGAAAATTCAAAACATTCATTATTCAATAGAGCCCAATAGCAAAAATCAGGTTTTGAATGAAGAATCACATTTCTTGGTAAAATCATGCAGGATTGAAATTTTTGATGGTTTTTTACTCCTCTCAACAGCCCAAACAAGTTTCTAAAAGGATGAGTTTGCAACTACTTTACTTTTGGAGAAAATTCAAAACATTCATTATTCAATAGGGCCCAAACTATCAAAAACCAGCGGTTTCAATGAACAAACATTTCTTGGTAGAATCATGCAGGACTGAAATTTTTGATGTTTTTCTACTCCTCTCATGAGCCCAAACAAGTCTCTAAAAGCATGAGTTTGCAACTACTTTACTTTTGGAGAAAATTCAAAACATTCACTATTCAATAGAGCCCAATAGCAAAAATCAGGTTTTGAATGAAGAATCACATTTCTTGGTAAAATCATGCAGGATTGAAATTTTTGATGGTTTTTTACTCCTCTCAACAGCCCAAACAAGTTTCTAAAAGGATGAGTTTGCAACTACTTTACTTTTGGAGAAAATTCAAAACATTCATTATTCAATAGGGCCCAAACTATCAAAAACCAGCGGTTTGAATGAACACACATTTCTTGGTAGAATCATGCAGGACTGAAATTTTTGATGTTTTTCTACTCCTCTCATGAGCCCAAACAAGTCTCTAAAAGCATGAGTTTGCAACTACTTTACTTTTGGAGAAAATTCAAAACATTCATTATTCAATAGAGCCCAATAGCAAAAATCAGGTTTTGAATGAAGAATCACATTTCTTGGTAGAATCATGCAGGATTGAAATTTTTGATGGTTTTTTACTCCTCTCAACAGCCCAAACAAGTTTCTAAAAGGATGAGTTTGCAACTACTTTACTTTTGGAGAAAATTCAAAACATTCATTATTCAATAGGGCCCAAACTATCAAAAACCAGCGGTTTCAATGAACACACATTTCTTGGTAGAATCATGCAGGACTGAAATTTTTGATGTTTTTCTACTCCTCTCATGAGCCCAAACAAGTCTCTAAAAGCATGAGTTTGCAACTACTTTACTTTTGGAGAAAATTCAAAACATTCATTATTCAATAGAGCCCAATAGCAAAAATCAGGTTTTGAATGAAGAATCACATTTCTTGGTAAAATCATGCAGGATTGAAATTTTTGATGGTTTTTTACTCCTCTCAACAGCCCAAACAAGTTTCTAAAAGGATGAGTTTGCAACTACTTTACTTTTGGAGAAAATTCAAAACATTCATTATTCAATAGGGCCCAAACTATCAAAAACCAGCGGTTTCAATGAACACACATTTCTTGGTAGAATCATGCAGGACTGAAATTTTTGATGTTTTTCTACTCCTCTCATGAGCCCAAACAAGTCTCTAAAAGCATGAGTTTGCAACTACTTTACTTTTGGAGAAAATTCAAAACATTCATTACTCAAAAGAGCCCAATAGCAAAAACCAGCGTTTTGAATGAAGAATCACATTTCTTGGTAGAATCATGCAGGATTGAAATTTTTGATGGTTTTTTACTCCTCTCAACAGCCCAAACAAGTTTCTAAAAGGATGAGTTTGCAACTACTTTACTTTTGGAGAAAATTCAAAACATTCATTATTCAATAGGGCCCAAACTATCAAAAACCAGCGGTTTCAATGAACACACATTTCTTGGTAGAATCATGCAGGACTGAAATTTTTGATGTTTTTCTACTACTCTCATGAGCCCAAACAAGTCTCTAAAAGCATGAGTTTGCAACTACTTTACTTTTGGAGAAAATTCAAAACATTCATTATTCAATAGAGCCCAATAGCAAAAATCAGGTTTTGTATGAAGAATCACATTTCTTTGTAGAATCATGCAGGATTGAAATTTTTGATGGTTTTTTACTCCTCTCAACAGCCCAAACAAGTTTCTAAAAGGATGAGTTTGTAACTACTTTACTTTTGGAGAAAATTCAAAACATTCATTATTCAATAGGGCCCAAACTATCAAAAACCAGCGGTTTCAATGAACACACATTTCTTGGTAGAATCATGCAGGACTGAAATTTTTGATGTTTTTCTACTCCTCTCATGAGCCCAAACAAGTCCCTAAAAGCATGAGTTTGCAACTACTTTACTTTTGGAGAAAATTCAAAACATTCATTACTCAAAAGAGCCCAATAGCAAAAACCAGCGTTTTGAATGAAGAATCACATTTCTTGGTAGAATCATGCAGGATTGATATTTTTGATGGTTTTTTACTCCTCTCAACAGCCCAAACAAGTTTCTAAAAGGATGAGTTTGCAACTACTTTACTTTTGGAGAAAATTCAAAACATTCATTATTCAATAGGGCCCAAACTATCAAAAACCAGCGGTTTCAATGAACACACATTTCTTGGTAAAATCATGCAGGACTGAAATTTTTGATGTTTTTCTACTCCTCTCATGAGCCCAAACAAGTCTCTAAAAGCATGAGTTTGCAACTACTTTACTTTTGGAGAAAATTCAAAACATTCATTATTCAATAGAGCCCAATAGCAAAAATCAGGTTTTGAATGAAGAATCACATTTCTTGGTAGAATCATGCAGGATTGAAATTTTTGATGGTTTTTTACTCCTCTCAACAGCCCAAACAAGTTTCTAAAAGGATGAGTTTGCAACTACTTTACTTTTGGAGAAAATTCAAAACATTCATTATTCAATAGGGCCCAAACTATCAAAAACCAGCGGTTTCAATGAACACACATTTCTTGGTAGAATCATGCAGGACTGAAATTTTTGATGTTTTTCTACTCCTCTCATGAGCCCAAACAAGTCTCTAAAAGCATGAGTTTGCAACTACTTTACTTTTGGAGAAAATTCAAAACATTCATTATTCAATAGAGCCCAATAGCAAAAATCAGGTTTTGAATGAAGAATCACATTTCTTGGTAGAATCATGCAGGATTGAAATTTTTGATGGTTTTTTACTCCTCTCAACAGCCCAAACAAGTTTCTAAAAGGATGAGTTTGCAACTACTTTACTTTTGGAGAAAATTCAAAACATTCATTATTCAATAGGGCCCAAACTATCAAAAACCAGCGGTTTCAATGAACACACATTTCTTGGTAGAATCATGCAGGACTGAAATTTTTGATGTTTTTCTACTCCTCTCATGAGCCCAAACAAGTCTCTAAAAGCATGAGTTTGCAACTACTTTACTTTTGGAGAAAATTCAAAACATTCATTATTCAATAGGGCCCAAACTATCAAAAACCAGCGGTTTCAATGAACACACATTTCTTGGTAGAATCATGCAGGACTGAAATTTTTGATGTTTTTCTACTCCTCTCATGAGCCCAAACAAGTCTCTAAAAGCATGAGTTTGCAACTACTTTACTTTTGGAGAAAATTCAAAACATTCATTATTCAATAGAGCCCAATAGCAAAAATCAGGTTTTGAATGAAGAATCACATTTCTTGGTAAAATCATGCAGGATTGAAATTTTTGATGGTTTTTTACTCCTCTCAACAGCCCAAACAAGTTTCTAAAAGGATGAGTTTGCAACTACTTTACTTTTGGAGAAAATTCAAAACATTCATTATTCAATAGGGCCCAAACTATCAAAAACCAGCGGTTTCAATGAACACACATTTCTTGGTAGAATCATTCAGGACTGAAATTTTTGATGTTTTTCTACTCCTCTCATGAGCCCAAACAAGTCTCTAAAAGCATGAGTTTGCAACTACTTTACTTTTGGAGAAAATTCAAAACATTCATTATTCAATAGAGCCCAATAGCAAAAATCAGGTTTTGAATGAAGAATCACATTTCTTGGTAAAATCATGCAGGATTGAAATTTTTGATGGTTTTTTACTCCTCTCAACAGCCCAAACAAGTTTCTAAAAGGATGAGTTTGCAACTACTTTACTTTTGGAGAAAATTCAAAACATTCATTATTCAATAGGGCCCAAACTATCAAAAACCAGCGGTTTCAATGAACACACATTTCTTGGTAGAATCATGCAGGACTGAAATTTTTGATGTTTTTCTACTCCTCTCATGAGCCCAAACAAGTCTCTAAAAGCATGAGTTTGCAACTACTTTACTTTTGGAGAAAATTCAAAACATTCATTATTCAATAGAGCCCAATAGCAAAAATCAGGTTTTGAATGAAGAATCACATTTCTTGGTAGAATCATGCAGGATTGAAATTTTTGATGGTTTTTTACTCCTCTCAACAGCCCAAACAAGTTTCTAAAAGGATGAGTTTGCAACTACTTTACTTTTGGAGAAAATTCAAAACATTCATTATTCAATAGGGCCCAAACTATCAAAAACCAGCGGTTTGAATGAACACACATTTCTTGGTAGAATCATGCAGGACTGAAATTTTTGATGTTTTTCTACTCATCTCATGAGCCCAAACAAGTCTCTAAAAGCATGAGTTTGCAACTACTTTACTTTTGGAGAAAATTCAAAACATTCATTACTCAAAAGAGCCCAATAGCAAAAACCAGCGTTTTGAATGAAGAATCACATTTCTTGGTAGAATCATGCAGGATTGAAATTTTTGATGGTTTTTTACTCCTCTCAACAGCCCAAACAAGTTTCTAAAAGGATGAGTTTGCAACTACTTTACTTTTGGAGAAAATTCAAAACATTCATTATTCAATAGGGCCCAAACTATCAAAAACCAGTGGTTTCAATGAACACACATTTCTTGGTAGAATTATGCAGGACTGAAATTTTTGATGTTTTTCTACTACTCTCATGAGCCCAAACAAGTCTCTAAAAGCATGAGTTTGCAACTACTTTACTTTTGGAGAAAATTCAAAACATTCATTATTCAATAGAGCCCAATAGCAAAAATCAGGTTTTGAATGAAGAATCACATTTCTTTGTAGAATCATGCAGGATTGAAATTTTTGATGGTTTTTTACTCCTCTCAACAGCCCAAACAAGTTTCTAAAAGGATGAGTTTGTAACTACTTTACTTTTGGAGAAAATTCAAAACATTCATTATTCAATAGGGCCCAAACTATCAAAAACCAGCGGTTTCAATGAACACACATTTCTTGGTAGAATCATGCAGGACTGAAATTTTTGATGTTTTTCTACTCCTCTCATGAGCCCAAACAAGTCCCTAAAAGCATGAGTTTGCAACTACTTTACTTTTGGAGAAAATTCAAAACATTCATTACTCAAAAGAGCCCAATAGCAAAAACCAGCGTTTTGAATGAAGAATCACATTTCTTGGTAGAATCATGCAGGATTGAAATTTTTGATGGTGTTTTACTCCTCTCAACAGCCCAAACAAGTTTCTAAAAGGATGAGTTTGCAACTACTTTACTTTTGGAGAAAATTCAAAACATTCATTATTCAATAGGGCCCAAACTATCAAAAACCAGCGGTTTCAATGAACACACATTTCTTGGTAAAATCATGCAGGACTGAAATTTTTGATGTTTTTCTACTCCTCTCATGAGCCCAAACAAGTCTCTAAAAGCATGAGTTTGCAACTACTTTACTTTTGGAGAAAATTCAAAACATTCATTATTCAATAGAGCCCAATAGCAAAAATCAGGTTTTGAATGAAGAATCACATTTCTTGGTAGAATCATGCAGGATTGAAATTTTTGATGGTTTTTTACTCCTCTCAACAGCCCAAACAAGTTTCTAAAAGGATGAGTTTGCAACTACTTTACTTTTGGAGAAAATTCAAAACATTCATTATTCAATAGGGCCCAAACTATCAAAAACCAGCGGTTTCAATGAACACACATTTCTTGGTAGAATCATGCAGGACTGAAATTTTTGATGTTTTTCTACTCCTCTCATGAGCCCAAACAAGTCTCTAAAAGCATGAGTTTGCAACTACTTTACTTTTGGAGAAAATTCAAAACATTCATTATTCAATAGAGCCCAATAGCAAAAATCAGGTTTTGAATGAAGAATCACATTTCTTGGTAGAATCATGCAGGATTGAAATTTTTGATGGTTTTTTACTCCTCTCAACAGCCCAAACAAGTTTCTAAAAGGATGAGTTTGCAACTACTTTACTTTTGGAGAAAATTCAAAACATTCATTATTCAATAGGGCCCAAACTATCAAAAACTATCGGTTTCAATGAACACACATTTCTTGGTAGAATCATGAAGGACTGAAATTTTTGATGTTTTTCTACTCCTCTCATGAGCCCAAACAAGTCTCTAAAAGCATGAGTTTGCAACTACTTTACTTTTGGAGAAAATTCAAAACATTCATTATTCAATAGAGCCCAATAGCAAAAATCAGGTTTTGAATGAAGAATCACATTTCTTGGTAAAATCATGCAGGATTGAAATTTTTGATGGTTTTTTACTCCTCTCAACAGCCCAAACAAGTTTCTAAAAGGATGAGTTTGCAACTACTTTACTTTTGGAGAAAATTCAAAACATTCATTATTCAATAGGGCCCAAACTATCAAAAACCAGCGGTTTCAATGAACAAACATTTCTTGGTAGAATCATGCAGGACTGAAATTTTTGATGTTTTTCTACTCCTCTCATGAGCCCAAACAAGTCTCTAAAAGCATGAGTTTGCAACTACTTTACTTTTGGAGAAAATTCAAAACATTCATTATTCAATAGAGCCCAATAGCAAAAATCAGGTTTTGAATGAAGAATCACATTTCTTGGTAAAATCATGCAGGATTGAAATTTTTGATGGTTTTTTACTCCTCTCAACAGCCCAAACAAGTTTCTAAAAGGATGAGTTTGCAACTACTTTACTTTTGGAGAAAATTCAAAACATTCATTATTCAATAGGGCCCAAACTATCAAAAACCAGTGGTTTGAATGAACACACATTTCTTGGTAGAATCATGCAGGACTGAAATTTTTGATGTTTTTCTACTCCTCTCATGAGCCCAAACAAGTCTCTAAAAGCATGAGTTTGCAACTACTTTACTTTTGGAGAAAATTCAAAACATTCATTATTCAATAGAGCCCAATAGCAAAAATCAGGTTTTGAATGAAGAATCACATTTCTTGGTAGAATCATGCAGGATTGAAATTTTTGATGGTTTTTTACTCCTCTCAACAGCCCAAACAAGTTTCTAAAAGGATGAGTTTGCAACTACTTTACTTTTGGAGAAAATTCAAAACATTCATTATTCAATAGGGCCCAAACTATCAAAAACCAGCGGTTTCAATGAACACACATTTCTTGGTAGAATCATGCAGGACTGAAATTTTTGATGTTTTTCTACTCCTCTCATGAGCCCAAACAAGTCTCTAAAAGCATGAGTTTGCAACTACTTTACTTTTGGAGAAAATTCAAAACATTCATTATTCAATAGAGCCCAATAGCAAAAATCAGGTTTTGAATGAAGAATCACATTTCTTGGTAGAATCATGCAGGATTGAAATTTTTGATGGTTTTTTACTCCTCTCAACAGCCCAAACAAGTTTCTAAAAGGATGAGTTTGCAACTACTTTACTTTTGGAGAAAATTCAAAACATTCATTATTCAATAGGGCCCAAACTATCAAAAACCAGCGGTTTCAATGAACACACATTTCTTGGTAGAATCATGCAGGACTGAAATTTTTGATGTTTTTCTACTCCTCTCATGAGCCCAAACAAGTCTCTAAAAGCATGAGTTTGCAACTACTTTACTTTTGGAGAAAATTCAAAACATTCATTATTCAATAGGGCCCAAACTATCAAAAACCAGCGGTTTCAATGAACACACATTTCTTGGTAGAATCATGCAGGACTGAAATTTTTGATGTTTTTCTACTCCTCTCATGAGCCCAAACAAGTCTCTAAAAGCATGAGTTTGCAACTACTTTACTTTTGGAGAAAATTCAAAACATTCATTATTCAATAGAGCCCAATAGCAAAAATCAGGTTTTGAATGAAGAATCACATTTCTTGGTAAAATCATGCAGGATTGAAATTTTTGATGGTTTTTTACTCCTCTCAACAGCCCAAACAAGTTTCTAAAAGGATGAGTTTGCAACTACTTTACTTTTGGAGAAAATTCAAAACATTCATTATTCAATAGGGCCCAAACTATCAAAAACCAGCGGTTTCAATGAACACACATTTCTTGGTAGAATCATGCAGGACTGAAATTTTTGATGTTTTTCTACTCCTCTCATGAGCCCAAACAAGTCTCTAAAAGCATGAGTTTGCAACTACTTTACTTTTGGAGAAAATTCAAAACATTCATTATTCAATAGAGCCCAATAGCAAAAATCAGGTTTTGAATGAAGAATCACATTTCTTGGTAAAATCATGCAGGATTGAAATTTTTGATGGTTTTTTACTCCTCTCAACAGCCCAAACAAGTTTCTAAAAGGATGAGTTTGCAACTACTTTACTTTTGGAGAAAATTCAAAACATTCATTATTCAATAGGGCCCAAACTATCAAAAACCAGCGGTTTCAATGAACACACATTTCTTGGTAGAATCATGCAGGACTGAAATTTTTGATGTTTTTCTACTCCTCTCATGAGCCCAAACAAGTCTCTAAAAGCATGAGTTTGCAACTACTTTACTTTTGGAGAAAATTCAAAACATTCATTATTCAATAGAGCCCAATAGCAAAAATCAGGTTTTGAATGAAGAATCACATTTCTTGGTAAAATCATGCAGGATTGAAATTTTTGATGGTTTTTTACTCCTCTCAACAGCCCAAACAAGTTTCTAAAAGGATGAGTTTGCAACTACTTTACTTTTGGAGAAAATTCAAAACATTCATTATTCAATAGGGCCCAAACTATCAAAAACCAGCGGTTTCAATGAACACACATTTCTTGGTAGAATCATGCAGGACTGAAATTTTTGATGTTTTTCTACTCCTCTCATGAGCCCAAACAAGTCTCTAAAAGCATGAGTTTGCAACTACTTTACTTTTGGAGAAAATTCAAAACATTCATTATTCAATAGAGCCCAATAGCAAAAATCAGGTTTTGAATGAAGAATCACATTTCTTGGTAGAATCATGCAGGATTGAAATTTTTGATGGTTTTTTACTCCTCTCAACAGCCCAAACAAGTTTCTAAAAGGATGAGTTTGCAACTACTTTACTTTTGGAGAAAATTCAAAACATTCATTATTCAATAGGGCCCAAACTATCAAAAACCAGCGGTTTGAATGAACACACATTTCTTGGTAGAATCATGCAGGACTGAAATTTTTGATGTTTTTCTACTCATCTCATGAGCCCAAACAAGTCTCTAAAAGCATGAGTTTGCAACTACTTTACTTTTGGAGAAAATTCAAAACATTCATTACTCAAAAGAGCCCAATAGCAAAAACCAGCGTTTTGAATGAAGAATCACATTTCTTGGTAGAATCATGCAGGATTGAAATTTTTGATGGTTTTTTACTCCTCTCAACAGCCCAAACAAGTTTCTAAAAGGATGAGTTTGCAACTACTTTACTTTTGGAGAAAATTCAAAACATTCATTATTCAATAGGGCCCAAACTATCAAAAACCAGCGGTTTCAATGAACACACATTTCTTGGTAGAATTATGCAGGACTGAAATTTTTGATGTTTTTCTACTACTCTCATGAGCCCAAACAAGTCTCTAAAAGCATGAGTTTGCAACTACTTTACTTTTGGAGAAAATTCAAAACATTCATTATTCAATAGAGCCCAATAGCAAAAATCAGGTTTTGAATGAAGAATCACATTTCTTTGTAGAATCATGCAGGATTGAAATTTTTGATGGTTTTTTACTCCTCTCAACAGCCCAAACAAGTTTCTAAAAGGATGAGTTTGTAACTACTTTACTTTTGGAGAAAATTCAAAACATTCATTATTCAATAGGGCCCAAACTATCAAAAACCAGCGGTTTCAATGAACACACATTTCTTGGTAGAATCATGCAGGACTGAAATTTTTGATGTTTTTCTACTCCTCTCATGAGCCCAAACAAGTCCCTAAAAGCATGAGTTTGCAACTACTTTACTTTTGGAGAAAATTCAAAACATTCATTACTCAAAAGAGCCCAATAGCAAAAACCAGCGTTTTGAATGAAGAATCACATTTCTTGGTAGAATCATGCAGGATTGAAATTTTTGATGGTGTTTTACTCCTCTCAACAGCCCAAACAAGTTTCTAAAAGGATGAGTTTGCAACTACTTTACTTTTGGAGAAAATTCAAAACATTCATTATTCAATAGGGCCCAAACTATCAAAAACCAGCGGTTTCAATGAACACACATTTCTTGGTAAAATCATGCAGGACTGAAATTTTTGATGTTTTTCTACTCCTCTCATGAGCCCAAACAAGTCTCTAAAAGCATGAGTTTGCAACTACTTTACTTTTGGAGAAAATTCAAAACATTCATTATTCAATAGAGCCCAATAGCAAAAATCAGGTTTTGAATGAAGAATCACATTTCTTGGTAGAATCATGCAGGATTGAAATTTTTGATGGTTTTTTACTCCTCTCAACAGCCCAAACAAGTTTCTAAAAGGATGAGTTTGCAACTACTTTACTTTTGGAGAAAATTCAAAACATTCATTATTCAATAGGGCCCAAACTATCAAAAACCAGCGGTTTCAATGAACACACATTTCTTGGTAGAATCATGCAGGACTGAAATTTTTGATGTTTTTCTACTCCTCTCATGAGCCCAAACAAGTCTCTAAAAGCATGAGTTTGCAACTACTTTACTTTTGGAGAAAATTCAAAACATTCATTATTCAATAGAGCCCAATAGCAAAAATCAGGTTTTGAATGAAGAATCACATTTCTTGGTAGAATCATGCAGGATTGAAATTTTTGATGGTTTTTTACTCCTCTCAACAGCCCAAACAAGTTTCTAAAAGGATGAGTTTGCAACTACTTTACTTTTGGAGAAAATTCAAAACATTCATTATTCAATAGGGCCCAAACTATCAAAAACCAGCGGTTTCAATGAACACACATTTCTTGGTAGAATCATGCAGGACTGAAATTTTTGATGTTTTTCTACTCCTCTCATGAGCCCAAACAAGTCTCTAAAAGCATGAGTTTGCAACTACTTTACTTTTGGAGAAAATTCAAAACATTCATTATTCAATAGAGCCCAATAGCAAAAATCAGGTTTTGAATGAAGAATCACATTTCTTGGTAAAATCATGCAGGATTGAAATTTTTGATGGTTTTTTACTCCTCTCAACAGCCCAAACAAGTTTCTAAAAGGATGAGTTTGCAACTACTTTACTTTTGGAGAAAATTCAAAACATTCATTATTCAATAGGGCCCAAACTATCAAAAACCAGCGGTTTCAATGAACACACATTTCTTGGTAGAATCATGCAGGACTGAAATTTTTGATGTTTTTCTACTCCTCTCATCAGCCCAAACAAGTCTCTAAAAGCATGAGTTTGCAACTACTTTACTTTTGGAGAAAATTCAAAACATTCATTACTCAAAAGAGCCCAATAGCAAAAACCAGCGTTTTGAATGAAGAATCACATTTCTTGGTAGAATCATGCAGGATTGAAATTTTTGATGGTTTTTTACTCCTCTCAACAGCCCAAACAAGTTTCTAAAAGGATGAGTTTGCAACTACTTTACTTTTGGAGAAAATTCAAAACATTCATTATTCAATAGGGCCCAAACTATCAAAAACCAGCGGTTTCAATGAACACACATTTCTTTGTAGAATCATGCAGGACTGAAATTATTGATGTTTTTCTACTCCTCTCATGAGCCCAAACAAGTCTCTAAAAGCATGAGTTTGCAACTACTTTACTTTTGGAGAAAATTCAAAACATTCATTATTCAATAGAGCCCAATAGCAAAAATCAGGTTTTGAATGAAGAATCACATTTCTTGGTAGAATCATGCAGGATTGAAATTTTTGATGGTTTTTTACTCCTCTCAACAGCCCAAACAAGTTTCTAAAAGGATGAGTTTGCAACTACTTTACTTTTGGAGAAAATTCAAAACATTCATTATTCAATAGGGCCCAAACTATCAAAAACCAGCGGTTTCAATGAACACACATTTCTTGGTAGAATCATGCAGGACTGAAATTTTTGATGTTTTTCTACTCCTCTCATGAGCCCAAACAAGTCTCTAAAAGCATGAGTTTGCAACTACTTTACTTTTGGAGAAAATTCAAAACATTCATTATTCAATAGAGCCCAATAGCAAAAATCAGGTTTTGAATGAAGAATCACATTTCTTGGTAGAATCATGCAGGATTGAAATTTTTGATGGTTTTTTACTCCTCTCAACAGCCCAAACAAGTTTCTAAAAGGATGAGTTTGCAACTACTTTACTTTTGGAGAAAATTCAAAACATTCATTATTCAATAGGGCCCAAACTATCAAAAACTAGCGGTTTCAATGAACACACATTTCTTGGTAGAATCATGCAGGACTGAAATTTTTGATGTTTTTCTACTCCTCTCATGAGCCCAAACAAGTCTCTAAAAGCATGAGTTTGCAACTACTTTACTTTTGGAGAAAATTCAAAACATTCATTATTCAATAGGGCCCAAACTATCAAAAACCAGCGGTTTCAATGAACACACATTTCTTGGTAGAATCATGCAGGACTGAAATTTTTGATGTTTTTCTACTCCTCTCATGAGCCCAAACAAGTCTCTAAAAGCATGAGTTTGCAACTACTTTACTTTTGGAGAAAATTCAAAACATTCATTACTCAAAAGAGCCCAATAGCAAAAACCAGCGTTTTGAATGAAGAATCACATTTCTTGGTAGAATCATGCATGATTGAAATTTTTGATGGTTTTTTACTCCTCTCAACAGCCCAAACAAGTTTCTAAAAGGATGAGTTTGCAACTACTTTACTTTTGGAGAAAATTCAAAACATTCATTATTCAATAGGGCCCAAACTATCAAAAACCAGCGGTTTCAATGAACACACATTTCTTGGTAGAATCATGCAGGACTGAAATTTTTGATGTTTTTCTACTCCTCTCATGAGCCCAAACAAGTCTCTAAAAGCATGAGTTTGCAACTACTTTACTTTTGGAGAAAATTCAAAACATTCATTATTCAATAGGGCCCAAACTATCAAAAACCAGCGGTTTCAATGAACACACATTTCTTGGTAGAATCATGCAGGACTGAAATTTTTGATGTTTTTCTACTCCTCTCATGAGCCCAAACAAGTCTCTAAAAGAATGAGTTTGCAACTACTTTACTTTTGGAGAAAATTCAAAACATTCATTATTCAATAGAGCCCAATAGCAAAAATCAGGTTTTGAATGAAGAATCACATTTCTTGGTAAAATCATGCAGGATTGAAATTTTTGATGGTTTTTTACTCCTCTCAACAGCCCAAACAAGTTTCTAAAAGGATGAGTTTGCAACTACTTTACTTTTGGAGAAAATTCAAAACATTCATTATTCAATAGGGCCCAAACTATCAAAAACCAGCGGTTTCAATGAACACACATTTCTTGGTAGAATCATGCAGGACTGAAATTTTTGATGTTTTTCTACTCCTCTCATGAGCCCAAACAAGTCTCTAAAAGCATGAGTTTGCAACTACTTTACTTTTGGAGAAAATTCAAAACATTCATTATTCAATAGAGCCCAATAGCAAAAATCAGGTTTTGAATGAAGAATCACATTTCTTGGTAAAATCATGCAGGATTGAAATTTTTGATGGTTTTTTACTCCTCTCAACAGCCCAAACAAGTTTCTAAAAGGATGAGTTTGCAACTACTTTACTTTTGGAGAAAATTCAAAACATTCATTATTCAATAGGGCCCAAACTATCAAAAACCAGCGGTTTCAATGAACACACATTTCTTGGTAGAATCATGCAGGACTGAAATTTTTGATGTTTTTCTACTCCTCTCATGAGCCCAAACAAGTCTCTAAAAGCATGAGTTTGCAACTACTTTACTTTTGGAGAAAATTCAAAACATTCATTATTCAATAGAGCCCAATAGCAAAAATCAGGTTTTGAATGAAGAATCACATTTCTTGGTAGAATCATGCAGGATTGAAATTTTTGATGGTTTTTTACTCCTCTCAACAGCCCAAACAAGTTTCTAAAAGGATGAGTTTGCAACTACTTTACTTTTGGAGAAAATTCAAAACATTCATTATTCAATAGGGCCCAAACTATCAAAAACCAGCGGTTTGAATGAACACACATTTCTTGGTAGAATCATGCAGGACTGAAATTTTTGATGTTTTTCTACTCCTCTCATGAGCCCAAACAAGTCTCTAAAAGCATGAGTTTGCAACTACTTTACTTTTGGAGAAAATTCAAAACATTCATTACTCAAAAGAGCCCAATAGCAAAAACCAGCGTTTTGAATGAAGAATCACATTTCTTGGTAGAATCATGCAGGATTGAAATTTTTGATGGTTTTTTACTCCTCTCAACAGCCCAAACAAGTTTCTAAAAGGATGAGTTTGCAACTACTTTACTTTTGGAGAAAATTCAAAACATTCATTATTCATTAGGGCCCAAACTATCAAAAACCAGCGGTTTCAATGAACACACATTTCTTGGTAGAATCATGCAGGACTGAAATTTTTGATGTTTTTCTACTCCTCTCATGAGCCCAAACAAGTCTCTAAAAGCATGAGTTTGCAACTACTTTACTTTTGGAGAAAATTCAAAACATTCATTATTCAATAGAGCCCAATAGCAAAAATCAGGTTTTGAATGAAGAATCACATTTCTTGGTAGAATCATGCAGGATTGAAATTTTTGATGGTTTTTTACTCCTCTCAACAGCCCAAACAAGTTTCTAAAAGGATGAGTTTGCAACTACTTTACTTTTGGAGAAAATTCAAAACATTCATTATTCAATAGGGCCCAAACTATCAAAAACCAGCGGTTTCAATGAACACACATTTCTTGGTAGAATCATGCAGGACTGAAATTTTTGATGTTTTTCTACTCCTCTCATGAGCCCAAACAAGTCTCTAAAAGCATGAGTTTGCAACTACTTTACTTTTGGAGAAAATTCAAAACATTCATTATTCAATAGAGCCCAATAGCAAAAATCAGGTTTTGAATGAAGAATCACATTTCTTGGTAAAATCATGCAGGATTGAAATTTTTGATGGTTTTTTACTCCTCTCAACAGCCCAAACAAGTTTCTAAAAGGATGAGTTTGCAACTACTTTACTTTTGGAGAAAATTCAAAACATTCATTATTCAATAGGGCCCAAACTATCAAAAACCAGCGGTTTGAATGAACACACATTTCTTGGTAGAATCATGCAGGACTGAAATTTTTGATGTTTTTCTACTCCTCTCATGAGCCCAAACAAGTCTCTAAAAGCATGAGTTTGCAACTACTTTACTTTTGGAGAAAATTCAAAACATTCATTACTCAAAAGAGCCCAATAGCAAAAACCAGCGTTTTGAATGAAGAATCACATTTCTTGGTAGAATCATGCAGGATTGAAATTTTTGATGGTTTTTTACTCCTCTCAACAGCCCAAACAAGTTTCTAAAAGGATGAGTTTGCAACTACTTTACTTTTGGAGAAAATTCAAAACATTCATTATTCAATAGGGCCCAAACTATCAAAAACCAGCGGTTTCAATGAACACACATTTCTTGGTAGAATCATGCAGGACTGAAATTTTTGATGTTTTTCTACTCCTCTCATGAGCCCAAACAAGTCTCTAAAAGCATGAGTTTGCAACTACTTTACTTTTGGAGAAAATTCAAAACATTCATTATTCAATAGAGCCCAATAGCAAAAATCAGGTTTTGAATGAAGAATCACATTTCTTGGTAGAATCATGCAGGATTGAAATTTTTGATGGTTTTTTACTCCTCTCAACAGCCCAAACAAGTTTCTAAAAGGATGAGTTTGCAACTACTTTACTTTTGGAGAAAATTCAAAACATTCATTATTCAATAGGGCCCAAACTATCAAAAACCAGCGGTTTCAATGAACACACATTTCTTGGTAGAATCATGCAGGACTGAAATTTTTGATGTTTTTCTACTCCTCTCATGAGCCCAAACAAGTCTCTAAAAGCATGAGTTTGCAACTACTTTACTTTTGGAGAAAATTCAAAACATTCATTATTCA
Source organism: Dendrobates tinctorius (assembly GCF_039654945.1). Classification (NCBI taxonomy): domain Eukaryota; kingdom Metazoa; phylum Chordata; class Amphibia; order Anura; family Dendrobatidae; genus Dendrobates; species Dendrobates tinctorius. The sequence goes on from NW_027362110.1 coordinate 360,097, forward strand.
ATAGAGCCCAATAGCAAAAATCAGGTTTTGAATGAAGAATCACATTTCTTGGTAAAATCATGCAGGATTGAAAGTTTTGATGGTTTTTTACTCCTCTCAACAGCCCAAACAAGTTTCTAAAAGGATGAGTTTGCAACTGCTTTACTTTTGGAGAAAATTCAAAACATTCATTATTCAATAGGGCCCAAACTATCAAAAACCAGCGGTTTCAATGAACACACATTTCTTGGTAGAATCATGCAGGACTGAAATTTTTGATGTTTTTCTACTCCTCTCATGAGCCCAAACAAGTCTCTAAAAGCATGAGTTTGCAACTACTTTACTTTTGGAGAAAATTCAAAACATTCATTATTCAATAGAGCCCAATAGCAAAAATCAGGTTTTGAATGAAGAATCACATTTCTTGGTAGAATCATGCAGGATTGAAATTTTTGATGGTTCTTTACTCCTGTCAACAGCCCAAACAAGTTTCTAAAAGGATGAGTTTGCAACTACTTTACTTTTGGAGAAAATTCAAAACATTCATTATTCAATAGGGCCCAAACTATCAAAAACCAGCGGTTTGAATGAACACACATTTCTTGGTAGAATCATGCAGGACTGAAATTTTTGATGTTTTTCTACTCCTCTCATGAGCCCAAACAAGTCTCTAAAAGCATGAGTTTGCAACTACTTTACTTTTGGAGAAAATTCAAAACATTCATTACTCAAAAGAGCCCAATAGCAAAAACCAGCGTTTTGAATGAAGAATCACATTTCTTGGTAGAATCATGCAGGATTGAAATTTTTGATGGTTTTTTACTCCTCTCAACAGCCCAAACAAGTTTCTAAAAGGATGAGTTTGCAACTACTTTACTTTTGGAGAAAATTCAAAACATTCATTATTCAATAGGGCCCAAACTATCAAAAACCAGCGGTTTCAATGAACACACATTTCTTGGTAGAATCATGCAGGACTGAAATTTTTGATGTTTTTCTACTACTCTCATGAGCCCAAACAAGTCTCTAAAAGCATGAGTTTGCAACTACTTTACTTTTGGAGAAAATTCAAAACATTCATTATTCAATAGAGCCCAATAGCAAAAATCAGGTTTTGAATGAAGAATCACATTTCTTTGTAGAATCATGCAGGATTGAAATTTTTGATGGTTTTTTACTCCTCTCAACAGCTCAAACAAGTTTCTAAAAGGATGAGTTTGTAACTACTTTACTTTTGGAGAAAATTCAAAACATTCATTATTCAATAGGGCCCAAACTATCAAAAACCAGCAGTTTCAATGAACACACATTTCTTGGTAGAATCATGCAGGACTGAAATTTTTGATGTTTTTCTACTCCTCTCATGAGCCCAAACAAGTCCCTAAAAGCATGAGTTTGCAACTACTTTACTTTTGGAGAAAATTCAAAACATTCATTACTCAAAAGAGCCCATTAGCAAAAACCAGCGTTTTGAATGAAGAATCACATTTCTTGGTAGAATCATGCAGGATTGATATTTTTGATGGTTTTTTACTCCTCTCAACAGCCCAAACAAGTTTCTAAAAGGATGAGTTTGCAACTACTTTACTTTTGGAGAAAATTCAAAACATTCATTATTCAATAGGGCCCAAACTATCAAAAACCAGCGGTTTCAATGAACACACATTTCTTGGTAAAATCATGCAGGACTGAAATTTTTGATGTTTTTCTACTCCTCTCATGAGCCCAAACAAGTCTCTAAAAGCATGAGTTTGCAACTACTTTACTTTTGGAGAAAATTCAAAACATTCATTATTCAATAGAGCCCAATAGCAAAAATCAGGTTTTGAATGAAGAATCACATTTCTTGGTAGAATCATGCAGGATTGAAATTTTTGATGGTTTTTTACTCCTCTCAACAGCCCAAACAAGTTTCTAAAAGGATGAGTTTGCAACTACTTTACTTTTGGAGAAAATTCAAAACATTCATTATTCAATAGGGCCCAAACTATCAAAAACCAGCGGTTTCAATGAACACACATTTCTTGGTAGAATCATGCAGGACTGAAATTTTTGATGTTTTTCTACTCCTCTCATGAGCCCAAACAAGTCTCTAAAAGCATGAGTTTGCAACTACTTTACTTTTGGAGAAAATTCAAAACATTCATTATTCAATAGAGCCCAATAGCAAAAATCAGGTTTTGAATGAAGAATCACATTTCTTGGTAAAATCATGCAGGATTGAAATTTTTGATGGTTTTTTACTCCTCTCAACAGCCCAAACAAGTTTCTAAAAGGATGAGTTTGCAACTACTTTACTTTTGGAGAAAATTCAAAACATTCATTATTCAATAGGGCCCAAACTATCAAAAACCAGCGGTTTCAATGAACACACATTTCTTGGTAGAATCATGCAGGACTGAAATTTTTGATGTTTTTCTACTCCTCTCATGAGCCCAAACAAGTCTCTAAAAGCATGAGTTTGCAACTACTTTACTTTTGGAGAAAATTCAAAACATTCATTATTCAATAGAGCCCAATAGCAAAAATCAGGTTTTGAATGAAGAATCACATTTCTTGGTAGAATCATGCAGGATTGAAATTTTTGATGGTTTTTTACTCCTCTCAACAGCCCAAACAAGTTTCTAAAAGGATGAGTTTGCAACTACTTTACTTTTGGAGAAAATTCAAAACATTCATTATTCAATAGGGCCCAAACTATCAAAAACCAGCGGTTTCAATGAACACACATTTCTTGGTAGAATCATGCAGGACTGAAATTTTTGATGTTTTTCTACTCCTCTCATGAGCCCAAACAAGTCTCTAAAAGCATGAGTTTGCAACTACTTTACTTTTGGAGAAAATTCAAAACATTCATTATTCAATAGAGCCCAATAGCAAAAATCAGGTTTTGAATGAAGAATCACATTTCTTGGTAAAATCATGCAGGATTGAAATTTTTGATGGTTTTTTACTCCTCTCAACAGCCCAAACAAGTTTCTAAAAGGATGAGTTTGCAACTACTTTACTTTTGGAGAAAATTCAAAACATTCATTATTCAATAGGGCCCAAACTATCAAAAACCAGCGGTTTGAATGAACACACATTTCTTGGTAGAATCATGCAGGACTGAAATTTTTGATGTTTTTCTACTCCTCTCATGAGCCCAAACAAGTCTCTAAAAGCATGAGTTTGCAACTACTTTACTTTTGGAGAAAATTCAAAACATTCATTATTCAATAGAGCCCAATAGCAAAAATCAGGTTTTGAATGAAGAATCACATTTCTTGGTAAAATCATGCAGGATTGAAATTTTTGATGGTTTTTTACTCCTCTCAACAGCCCAAACAAGTTTCTAAAAGGATGAGTTTGCAACTACTTTACTTTTGGAGAAAATTCAAAACATTCATTATTCAATAGGGCCCAAACTATCAAAAACCAGCGGTTTGAATGAACACACATTTCTTGGTAGAATCATGCAGGACTGAAATTTTTGATGTTTTTCTACTCCTCTCATGAGCCCAAACAAGTCTCTAAAAGCATGAGTTTGCAACTACTTTACTTTTGGAGAAAATTCAAAACATTCATTACTCAAAAGAGCCCAATAGCAAAAACCAGCGTTTTGAATGAAGAATCACATTTCTTGGTAGAATCATGCAGGATTGAAATTTTTGATGGTTTTTTACTCCTCTCAACAGCCCAAACAAGTTTCTAAAAGGATGAGTTTGCAACTACTTTACTTTTGGAGAAAATTCAAAACATTCATTATTCAATAGGGCCCAAACTATCAAAAACCAGCGGTTTCAATGAACACACATTTCTTGGTAGAATCATGCAGGACTGAAATTTTTGATGTTTTTCTACTCCTCTCATGAGCCCAAACAAGTCTCTAAAAGCATGAGTTTGCAACTACTTTACTTTTGGAGAAAATTCAAAACATTCATTATTCAATAGAGCCCAATAGCAAAAATCAGGTTTTGAATGAAGAATCACATTTCTTGGTAGAATCATGCAGGATTGAAATTTTTGATGGTTTTTTACTCCTCTCAACAGCCCAAACAAGTTTCTAAAAGGATGAGTTTGCAACTACTTTACTTTTGGAGAAAATTCAAAACATTCATTATTCAATAGGGCCCAAACTATCAAAAACCAGCGGTTTGAATGAACACACATTTCTTGGTAGAATCATGCAGGACTGAAATTTTTGATGTTTTTCTACTCCTCTCATGAGCCCAAACAAGTCTCTAAAAGCATGAGTTTGCAACTACTTTACTTTTGGAGAAAATTCAAAACATTCATTATTCAATAGAGCCCAATAGCAAAAATCAGGTTTTGAATGAAGAATCACATTTCTTGGTAGAATCATGCAGGATTGAAATTTTTGATGGTTTTTTACTCCTCTCAACAGCCCAAACAAGTTTCTAAAAGGATGAGTTTGCAACTACTTTACTTTTGGAGAAAATTCAAAACATTCATTATTCAATAGGGCCCAAACTATCAAAAACCAGCGGTTTGAATGAACACACATTTCTTGGTAGAATCATGCAGGACTGAAATTTTTGATGTTTTTCTACTCCTCTCATGAGCCCAAACAAGTCTCTAAAAGCATGAGTTTGCAACTACTTTACTTTTGGAGAAAATTCAAAACATTCATTATTCAATAGAGCCCAATAGCAAAAATCAGGTTTTGAATGAAGAATCACATTTCTTGGTAAAATCATGCAGGATTGAAAGTTTTGATGGTTTTTTACTCCTCTCAACAGCCCAAACAAGTTTCTAAAAGGATGAGTTTGCAACTGCTTTACTTTTGGAGAAAATTCAAAACATTCATTATTCAATAGGGCCCAAACTATCAAAACCCAGCGGTTTCAATGAACACACATTTCTTGGTAGAATCATGCAGGACTGAAATTTTTGATGTTTTTCTACTCCTCTCATGAGCCCAAACAAGTCTCTAAAAGCATGAGTTTGCAACTACTTTACTTTTGGAGAAAATTCAAAACATTCATTATTCAATAGAGCCCAATAGCAAAAATCAGGTTTTGAATGAAGAATCACATTTCTTGGTAGAATCATGCAGGATTGAAATTTTTGATGGTTTTTTACTCCTCTCAACAGCCCAAACAAGTTTCTAAAAGGATGAGTTTGCAACTACTTTACTTTTGGAGAAAATTCAAAACATTCATTATTCAATAGGGCCCAAACTATCAAAAACCAGCGGTTTGAATGAACACACATTTCTTGGTAGAATCATGCAGGACTGAAATTTTTGATGTTTTTCTACTCCTCTCATGAGCCCAAACAAGTCTCTAAAAGCATGAGTTTGCAACTACTTTACTTTTGGAGAAAATTCAAAACATTCATTACTCAAAAGAGCCCAATAGCAAAAACCAGCGTTTTGAATGAAGAATCACATTTCTTGGTAGAATCATGCAGGATTGAAATTTTTGATGGTTTTTTACTCCTCTCAACAGCCCAAACAAGTTTCTAAAAGGATGAGTTTGCAACTACTTTACTTTTGGAGAAAATTCAAAACATTCATTATTCAATAGGGCCCAAACTATCAAAAACCAGCGGTTTCAATGAACACACATTTCTTGGTAGAATCATGCAGGACTGAAATTTTTGATGTTTTTCTACTACTCTCATGAGCCCAAACAAGTCTCTAAAAGCATGAGTTTGCAACTACTTTACTTTTGGAGAAAATTCAAAACATTCATTATTCAATAGAGCCCAATAGCAAAAATCAGGTTTTGTATGAAGAATCACATTTCTTTGTAGAATCATGCAGGATTGAAATTTTTGATGGTTTTTTACTCCTCTCAACAGCCCAAACAAGTTTCTAAAAGGATGAGTTTGTAACTACTTTACTTTTGGAGAAAATTCAAAACATTCATTATTCAATAGGGCCCAAACTATCAAAAACCAGCGGTTTGAATGAACACACATTTCTTGGTAGAATCATGCAGGACTGAAATTTTTGATGTTTTTCTACTCCTCTCATGAGCCCAAACAAGTCCCTAAAAGCATGAGTTTGCAACTACTTTACTTTTGGAGAAAATTCAAAACATTCATTACTCAAAAGAGCCCAATAGCAAAAACCAGCGTTTTGAATGAAGAATCACATTTCTTGGTAAAATCATGCAGGACTGAAATTTTTGATGTTTTTCTACTCCTCTCATGAGCCCAAACAAGTCTCTAAAAGCATGAGTTTGCAACTACTTTACTTTTGGAGAAAATTCAAAACATTCATTATTCAATAGAGCCCAATAGCAAAAATCAGGTTTTGAATGAAGAATCACATTTCTTGGTAGAATCATGCAGGATTGAAATTTTTGATGGTTTTTTACTCCTCTCAACAGCCCAAACAAGTTTCTAAAAGGATGAGTTTGCAACTACTTTACTTTTGGAGAAAATTCAAAACATTCATTATTCAATAGGGCCCAAACTATCAAAAACCAGCGGTTTCAATGAACACACATTTCTTGGTAGAATCATGCAGGACTGAAATTTTTGATGTTTTTCTACTCCTCTCATGAGCCCAAACAAGTCTCTAAAAGCATGAGTTTGCAACTACTTTACTTTTGGAGAAAATTCAAAACATTCATTATTCAATAGAGCCCAATAGCAAAAATCAGGTTTTGAATGAAGAATCACATTTCTTGGTAGAATCATGCAGGATTGAAATTTTTGATGGTTTTTTACTCCTCTCAACAGCCCAAACAAGTTTCTAAAAGGATGAGTTTGCAACTACTTTACTTTTGGAGAAAATTCAAAACATTCATTATTCAATAGGGCCCAAACTATCAAAAACCAGCGGTTTCAATGAACACACATTTCTTGGTAGAATCATGCAGGACTGAAATTTTTGATGTTTTTCTACTCCTCTCATGAGCCCAAACAAGTCTCTAAAAGCATGAGTTTGCAACTACTTTACTTTTGGAGAAAATTCAAAACATTCATTATTCAATAGAGCCCAATAGCAAAAATCAGGTTTTGAATGAAGAATCACATTTCTTGGTAAAATCATGCAGGATTGAAAGTTTTGATGGTTTTTTACTCCTCTCAACAGCCCAAACAAGTTTCTAAAAGGATGAGTTTGCAACTGCTTTACTTTTGGAGAAAATTCAAAACATTCATTATTCAATAGGGCCCAAACTATCAAAAACCAGCGGTTTCAATGAACACACATTTCTTGGTAGAATCATGCAGGACTGAAATTTTTGATGTTTTTCTACTCCTCTCATGAGCCCAAACAAGTCTCTAAAAGCATGAGTTTGCAACTACTTTACTTTTGGAGAAAATTCAAAACATTCATTATTCAATAGAGCCCAATAGCAAAAATCAGGTTTTGAATGAAGAATCACATTTCTTGGTAGAATCATGCAGGATTGAAATTTTTGATGGTTCTTTACTCCTGTCAACAGCCCAAACAAGTTTCTAAAAGGATGAGTTTGCAACTACTTTACTTTTGGAGAAAATTCAAAACATTCATTATTCAATAGGGCCCAAACTATCAAAAACCAGCGGTTTGAATGAACACACATTTCTTGGTAGAATCATGCAGGACTGAAATTTTTGATGTTTTTCTACTCCTCTCATGAGCCCAAACAAGTCTCTAAAAGCATGAGTTTGCAACTACTTTACTTTTGGAGAAAATTCAAAACATTCATTACTCAAAAGAGCCCAATAGCAAAAACCAGCGTTTTGAATGAAGAATCACATTTCTTGGTAGAATCATGCAGGATTGAAATTTTTGATGGTTTTTTACTCCTCTCAACAGCCCAAACAAGTTTCTAAAAGGATGAGTTTGCAACTACTTTACTTTTGGAGAAAATTCAAAACATTCATTATTCAATAGGGCCCAAACTATCAAAAACCAGCGGTTTCAATGAACACACATTTCTTGGTAGAATCATGCAGGACTGAAATTTTTGATGTTTTTCTACTACTCTCATGAGCCCAAACAAGTCTCTAAAAGCATGAGTTTGCAACTACTTTACTTTTGGAGAAAATTCAAAACATTCATTATTCAATAGAGCCCAATAGCAAAAATCAGGTTTTGAATGAAGAATCACATTTCTTTGTAGAATCATGCAGGATTGAAATTTTTGATGGTTTTTTACTCCTCTCAACAGCTCAAACAAGTTTCTAAAAGGATGAGTTTGTAACTACTTTACTTTTGGAGAAAATTCAAAACATTCATTATTCAATAGGGCCCAAACTATCAAAAACCAGCAGTTTCAATGAACACACATTTCTTGGTAGAATCATGCAGGACTGAAATTTTTGATGTTTTTCTACTCCTCTCATGAGCCCAAACAAGTCCCTAAAAGCATGAGTTTGCAACTACTTTACTTTTGGAGAAAATTCAAAACATTCATTACTCAAAAGAGCCCATTAGCAAAAACCAGCGTTTTGAATGAAGAATCACATTTCTTGGTAGAATCATGCAGGATTGATATTTTTGATGGTTTTTTACTCCTCTCAACAGCCCAAACAAGTTTCTAAAAGGATGAGTTTGCAACTACTTTACTTTTGGAGAAAATTCAAAACATTCATTATTCAATAGGGCCCAAACTATCAAAAACCAGCGGTTTCAATGAACACACATTTCTTGGTAAAATCATGCAGGACTGAAATTTTTGATGTTTTTCTACTCCTCTCATGAGCCCAAACAAGTCTCTAAAAGCATGAGTTTGCAACTACTTTACTTTTGGAGAAAATTCAAAACATTCATTATTCAATAGAGCCCAATAGCAAAAATCAGGTTTTGAATGAAGAATCACATTTCTTGGTAGAATCATGCAGGATTGAAATTTTTGATGGTTTTTTACTCCTCTCAACAGCCCAAACAAGTTTCTAAAAGGATGAGTTTGCAACTACTTTACTTTTGGAGAAAATTCAAAACATTCATTATTCAATAGGGCCCAAACTATCAAAAACCAGCGGTTTCAATGAACACACATTTCTTGGTAGAATCATGCAGGACTGAAATTTTTGATGTTTTTCTACTCCTCTCATGAGCCCAAACAAGTCTCTAAAAGCATGAGTTTGCAACTACTTTACTTTTGGAGAAAATTCAAAACATTCATTATTCAATAGAGCCCAATAGCAAAAATCAGGTTTTGAATGAAGAATCACATTTCTTGGTAGAATCATGCAGGATTGAAATTTTTGATGGTTTTTTACTCCTCTCAACAGCCCAAACAAGTTTCTAAAAGGATGAGTTTGCAACTACTTTACTTTTGGAGAAAATTCAAAACATTCATTATTCAATAGGGCCCAAACTATCAAAAACCAGCGGTTTCAATGAACACACATTTCTTGGTAGAATCATGCAGGACTGAAATTTTTGATGTTTTTCTACTCCTCTCATGAGCCCAAACAAGTCTCTAAAAGCATGAGTTTGCAACTACTTTACTTTTGGAGAAAATTCAAAACATTCATTATTCAATAGAGCCCAATAGCAAAAATCAGGTTTTGAATGAAGAATCACATTTCTTGGTAAAATCATGCAGGATTGACATTTTTGATGGTTTTTTACTCCTCTCAACAGCCCAAACAAGTTTCTAAAAGGATGAGTTTGCAACTACTTTACTTTTGGAGAAAATTCAAAACATTCATTATTCAATAGGGCCCAAACTATCAAAAACCAGCGGTTTGAATGAACACACATTTCTTGGTAGAATCATGCAGGACTGAAATTTTTGATGTTTTTCTACTCCTCTCATGAGCCCAAACAAGTCTCTAAAAGCATGAGTTTGCAACTACTTTACTTTTGGAGAAAATTCAAAACATTCATTATTCAATAGAGCCCAATAGCAAAAATCAGGTTTTGAATGAAGAATCACATTTCTTGGTAAAATCATGCAGGATTGAAATTTTTGATGGTTTTTTACTCCTCTCAACAGCCCAAACAAGTTTCTAAAAGGATGAGTTTGCAACTACTTTACTTTTGGAGAAAATTCAAAACATTCATTATTCAATAGGGCCCAAACTATCAAAAACCAGCGGTTTGAATGAACACACATTTCTTGGTAGAATCATGCAGGACTGAAATTTTTGATGTTTTTCTACTCCTCTCATGAGCCCAAACAAGTCTCTAAAAGCATGAGTTTGCAACTACTTTACTTTTGGAGAAAATTCAAAACATTCATTACTCAAAAGAGCCCAATAGCAAAAACCAGCGTTTTGAATGAAGAATCACATTTCTTGGTAGAATCATGCAGGATTGAAATTTTTGATGGTTTTTTACTCCTCTCAACAGCCCAAACAAGTTTCTAAAAGGATGAGTTTGCAACTACTTTACTTTTGGAGAAAATTCAAAACATTCATTATTCAATAGGGCCCAAACTATCAAAAACCAGCGGTTTCAATGAACACACATTTCTTGGTAGAATCATGCAGGACTGAAATTTTTGATGTTTTTCTACTCCTCTCATGAGCCCAAACAAGTCTCTAAAAGCATGAGTTTGCAACTACTTTACTTTTGGAGAAAATTCAAAACATTCATTATTCAATAGAGCCCAATAGCAAAAATCAGGTTTTGAATGAAGAATCACATTTCTTGGTAGAATCATGCAGGATTGAAATTTTTGATGGTTTTTTACTCCTCTCAACAGCCCAAACAAGTTTCTAAAAGGATGAGTTTGCAACTACTTTACTTTTGGAGAAAATTCAAAACATTCATTATTCAATAGGGCCCAAACTATCAAAAACCAGCGGTTTCAATGAACACACATTTCTTGGTAGAATCATGCAGGACTGAAATTTTTGATGTTTTTCTACTCCTCTCATGAGCCCAAACAAGTCTCTAAAAGCATGAGTTTGCAACTACTTTACTTTTGGAGAAAATTCAAAACATTCATTATTCAATAGAGCCCAATAGCAAAAATCAGGTTTTGAATGAAGAATCACATTTCTTGGTAAAATCATGCAGGATTGAAATTTTTGATGGTTTTTTACTCCTCTCAACAGCCCAAACAAGTTTCTAAAAGGATGAGTTTGCAACTACTTTACTTTTGGAGAAAATTCAAAACATTCATTATTCAATAGGGCCCAAACTATCAAAAACCAGCGGTTTGAATGAACACACATTTCTTGGTAGAATCATGCAGGACTGAAATTTTTGATGTTTTTCTACTCCTCTCATGAGCCCAAACAAGTCTCTAAAAGCATGAGTTTGCAACTACTTTACTTTTGGAGAAAATTCAAAACATTCATTATTCAATAGAGCCCAATAGCAAAAATCAGGTTTTGAATGAAGAATCACATTTCTTGGTAAAATCATGCAGGATTGAAAGTTTTGATGGTTTTTTACTCCTCTCAACAGCCCAAACAAGTTTCTAAAAGGATGAGTTTGCAACTGCTTTACTTTTGGAGAAAATTCAAAACATTCATTATTCAATAGGGCCCAAACTATCAAAACCCAGCGGTTTCAATGAACACACATTTCTTGGTAGAATCATGCAGGACTGAAATTTTTGATGTTTTTCTACTCCTCTCATGAGCCCAAACAAGTCTCTAAAAGCATGAGTTTGCAACTACTTTACTTTTGGAGAAAATTCAAAACATTCATTATTCAATAGAGCCCAATAGCAAAAATCAGGTTTTGAATGAAGAATCACATTTCTTGGTAGAATCATGCAGGATTGAAATTTTTGATGGTTTTTTACTCCTCTCAACAGCCCAAACAAGTTTCTAAAAGGATGAGTTTGCAACTACTTTACTTTTGGAGAAAATTCAAAACATTCATTATTCAATAGGGCCCAAACTATCAAAAACCAGCGGTTTGAATGAACACACATTTCTTGGTAGAATCATGCAGGACTGAAATTTTTGATGTTTTTCTACTCCTCTCATGAGCCCAAACAAGTCTCTAAAAGCATGAGTTTGCAACTACTTTACTTTTGGAGAAAATTCAAAACATTCATTACTCAAAAGAGCCCAATAGCAAAAACCAGCGTTTTGAATGAAGAATCACATTTCTTGGTAGAATCATGCAGGATTGAAATTTTTGATGGTTTTTTACTCCTCTCAACAGCCCAAACAAGTTTCTAAAAGGATGAGTTTGCAACTACTTTACTTTTGGAGAAAATTCAAAACATTCATTATTCAATAGGGCCCAAACTATCAAAAACCAGCGGTTTCAATGAACACACATTTCTTGGTAGAATCATGCAGGACTGAAATTTTTGATGTTTTTCTACTACTCTCATGAGCCCAAACAAGTCTCTAAAAGCATGAGTTTGCAACTACTTTACTTTTGGAGAAAATTCAAAACATTCATTATTCAATAGAGCCCAATAGCAAAAATCAGGTTTTGTATGAAGAATCACATTTCTTTGTAGAATCATGCAGGATTGAAATTTTTGATGGTTTTTTACTCCTCTCAACAGCCCAAACAAGTTTCTAAAAGGATGAGTTTGTAACTACTTTACTTTTGGAGAAAATTCAAAACATTCATTATTCAATAGGGCCCAAACTATCAAAAACCAGCGGTTTCAATGAACACACATTTCTTGGTAGAATCATGCAGGACTGAAATTTTTGATGTTTTTCTACTCCTCTCATGAGCCCAAACAAGTCCCTAAAAGCATGAGTTTGCAACTACTTTACTTTTGGAGAAAATTCAAAACATTCATTACTCAAAAGAGCCCAATAGCAAAAACCAGCGTTTTGAATGAAGAATCACATTTCTTGGTAGAATCATGCAGGATTGATATTTTTGATGGTTTTTTACTCCTCTCAACAGCCCAAACAAGTTTCTAAAAGGATGAGTTTGCAACTACTTTACTTTTGGAGAAAATTCAAAACATTCATTATTCAATAGGGCCCAAACTATCAAAAACCAGCGGTTTCAATGAACACACATTTCTTGGTAAAATCATGCAGGACTGAAATTTTTGATGTTTTTCTACTCCTCTCATGAGCCCAAACAAGTCTCTAAAAGCATGAGTTTGCAACTACTTTACTTTTGGAGAAAATTCAAAACATTCATTATTCAATAGAGCCCAATAGCAAAAATCAGGTTTTGAATGAAGAATCACATTTCTTGGTAGAATCATGCAGGATTGAAATTTTTGATGGTTTTTTACTCCTCTCAACAGCCCAAACAAGTTTCTAAAAGGATGAGTTTGCAACTACTTTACTTTTGGAGAAAATTCAAAACATTCATTATTCAATAGGGCCCAAACTATCAAAAACCAGCGGTTTCAATGAACACACATTTCTTGGTAGAATCATGCAGGACTGAAATTTTTGATGTTTTTCTACTCCTCTCATGAGCCCAAACAAGTCTCTAAAAGCATGAGTTTGCAACTACTTTACTTTTGGAGAAAATTCAAAACATTCATTATTCAATAGAGCCCAATAGCAAAAATCAGGTTTTGAATGAAGAATCACATTTCTTGGTAAAATCATGCAGGATTGAAATTTTTGATGGTTTTTTACTCCTCTCAACAGCCCAAACAAGTTTCTAAAAGGATGAGTTTGCAACTACTTTACTTTTGGAGAAAATTCAAAACATTCATTATTCAATAGGGCCCAAACTATCAAAAACCAGCGGTTTCAATGAACACACATTTCTTGGTAGAATCATGCAGGACTGAAATTTTTGATGTTTTTCTACTCCTCTCATGAGCCCAAACAAGTCTCTAAAAGCATGAGTTTGCAACTACTTTACTTTTGGAGAAAATTCAAAACATTCATTATTCAATAGAGCCCAATAGCAAAAATCAGGTTTTGAATGAAGAATCACATTTCTTGGTAGAATCATGCAGGATTGAAATTTTTGATGGTTTTTTTACTCCTCTCAACAGCCCAAACAAGTTTCTAAAAGGATGAGTTTGCAACTACTTTACTTTTGGAGAAAATTCAAAACATTCATTATTCAATAGGGCCCAAACTATCAAAAACCAGCGGTTTCAATGAACACACATTTCTTGGTAGAATCATGCAGGACTGAAATTTTTGATGTTTTTCTACTCCTCTCATGAGCCCAAACAAGTCTCTAAAAGCATGAGTTTGCAACTACTTTACTTTTGGAGAAAATTCAAAACATTCATTATTCAATAGAGCCCAATAGCAAAAATCAGGTTTTGAATGAAGAATCACATTTCTTGGTAAAATCATGCAGGATTGAAATTTTTGATGGTTTTTTACTCCTCTCAACAGCCCAAACAAGTTTCTAAAAGGATGAGTTTGCAACTACTTTACTTTTGGAGAAAATTCAAAACATTCATTATTCAATAGGGCCCAAACTATCAAAAGCCAGCGGTTTGAATGAACACACATTTCTTGGTAGAATCATGCAGGACTGAAATTTTTGATGTTTTTCTACTCCTCTCATGAGCCCAAACAAGTCTCTAAAAGCATGAGTTTGCAACTACTTTACTTTTGGAGAAAATTCAAAACATTCATTATTCAATAGAGCCCAATAGCAAAAATCAGGTTTTGAATGAAGAATCACATTTCTTGGTAGAATCATGCAGGATTGAAATTTTTGATGGTTTTTTACTCCTCTCAACAGCCCAAACAAGTTTCTAAAAGGATGAGTTTGCAACTACTTTACTTTTGGAGAAAATTCAAAACATTCATTATTCAATAGGGCCCAAACTATCAAAAACCAGCGGTTTCAATGAACACACATTTCTTGGTAGAATCATGCAGGACTGAAATTTTTGATGTTTTTCTACTCTCATGAGCCCAAACAAGTCTCTAAAAGCATGAGTTTGCAACTACTTTACTTTTGGAGAAAATTCAAAACATTCATTATTCAATAGAGCCCAATAGCAAAAATCAGGTTTTGAATGAAGAATCACATTTCTTGGTAGAATCATGCAGGATTGAAATTTTTGATGGTTTTTTACTCCTCTCAACAGCCCAAACAAGTTTCTAAAAGGATGAGTTTGCAACTACTTTACTTTTGGAGAAAATTCAAAACATTCATTATTCAATAGGGCCCAAACTATCAAAAACTAGCGGTTTCAATGAACACACATTTCTTGGTAGAATCATGAAGGACTGAAATTTTTGATGTTTTTCTACTCCTCTCATGAGCCCAAACAAGTCTCTAAAAGCATGAGTTTGCAACTACTTTACTTTTGGAGAAAATTCAAAACATTCATTATTCAATAGAGCCCAATAGCAAAAATCAGGTTTTGAATGAAGAATCACATTTCTTGGTAAAATCATGCAGGATTGAAATTTTTGATGTTTTTTTACTCCTCTCAACAGACCAAACAAGTTTCTAAAAGGATGAGTTTGCAACTACTTTACTTTTGGAGAAAATTCAAAACATTCATTATTCAATAAGGCCAAAACTATCAAAAACCAGCGGTTTCAATGAACACACATTTCTTGGTAGAATCATGCAGGACTGAAATTTTTGATGTTTTTCTACTCCTCTCATGAGCCCAAACAAGTCTCTAAAAGCATGAGTTTGCAACTACTTTACTTTTGGAGAAAATTCAAAACATTCATTATTCAATAGAGCCCAATAGCAAAAATCAGGTTTTGAATGAAGAATCACATTTCTTTGGTAGAATCATGCAGGATTGAAATTTTTGATGGTTTTTTACTCCTCTCAACAGCCCAAACAAGTTTCTAAAAGGATGAGTTTGCATCTACTTTACTTTTGGAGAAAATTCAAAACATTCATTATTCAATAGGGCCCAAATGATCAAAAACCAGCGGTTTGAATGAACACACATTTCTTGGTAGAATCATGCAGGACTGAAATTTTTGATGTTTTTCTACTCCTCTCATGAGCCCAAACAAGTCTCTAAAAGCATGAGTTTGCAACTACTTTACTTTTGGAGAAAATTCAAAACATTCATTACTCAAAAGAGCCCAATAACAAAAACCAGCGTTTTGAATGAAGAATCACATTTCTTTGGTAGAATCATGCAGGATTGAAATTTTTGATGGTTTTTTACTCCTCTCAACAGCCCAAACAAGTTTCTAAAAGGATGAGTTTGCAACTACTTTACTTTTGGAGAAAATTCAAAACATTCATTATTCAATAGGGCCCAAACTATCAAAAACCAGCGGTTTCAATGAACACACATTTCTTGGTAGAATCATGCAGGACTGAAATTTTTGATGTTTTTCTACTCCTCTCATGAGCCCAAACAAGTCTCTAAAAGCATGAGTTTGCAACTACTTTACTTTTGGAGAAAATTCAAAACATTCATTATTCAATAGAGCCCAATAGCAAAAATCAGGTTTTGAATGAAGAATCACATTTCTTTGTAGAATCATGCAGGATTGAAATTTTTGATGGTTTTTTACTCCTCTCAACAGCCCAAACAAGTTTCTAAAAGGATGAGTTTGTAACTACTTTACTTTTGGAGAAAATTCAAAACATTCATTATTCAATAGGGCCCAAACTACCAAAAACCAGCGGTTTCAATGAACACACATTTCTTGGTAGAATCATGGAGGACTGAAATTTTTGATGTTTTTCTACTCCTCTCATGAGCCCAAACAAGTCTCTAAAAGCATGAGTTTGCAACTACTTTACTTTTGGAGAAAATTCAAAACATTCATTACTCAAAAGAGCCCAATAGCAAAAACCAGCGTTTTGAATGAAGAATCACATTTCTTGGTAGAATCATGCAGGATTGAAATTTTTGATGGTTTTTTACTCCTCTCAACAGCCCAAACAAGTTTCTAAAAGGATGAGTTTGCAACTACTTTACTTTTGGAGAAAATTCAAAACATTCATTATTCAATAGGGCCCAAACTATCAAAAACCAGCGGTTTCAATGAACACACATTTCTTGGTAAAATCATGCAGGACTGAAATTTTTGATGTTTTTCTACTCCTCTCATGAGCCCAAACAAGTCTCTAAAAGCATGAGTTTGCAACTACTTTACTTTTGGAGAAAATTCAAAACATTCATTATTCAATAGAGCCCAATAGCAAAAATCAGGTTTTGAATGAAGAATCACATTTCTTGGTAGAATCATGCAGGATTGAAATTTTTGATGGTTTTTTACTCCTCTCAACAGCCCAAACAAGTTTCTAAAAGGATGAGTTTGCAACTACTTTACTTTTGGAGAAAATTCAAAACATTCATTATTCAATAGGGCCCAAACTATCAAAAACCAGCGGTTTCAATGAACACACATTTCTTGGTAGAATCATGCAGGACTGAAATTTTTGATGTTTTTCTACTCCTCTCATGAGCCCAAACAAGTCTCTAAAAGCATGAGTTTGCAACTACTTTACTTTTGGAGAAAATTCAAAACATTCATTATTCAATAGAGCCCAATAGCAAAAATCAGGTTTTGAATGAAAAATCACATTTCTTGGTAGAATCATGCAGGATTGAAATTTTTGATGGTTTTTTACTCCTCTCAACAGCCCAAACAAGTTTCTAAAAGGATGAGTTTGCAACTACTTTACTTTTGGAGAAAATTCAAAACATTCATTATTCAATAGGGCCCAAACTATCAAAAACCAGCGGTTTCAATGAACACACATTTCTTGGTAGAATCATGCAGGACTGAAATTTTTGATGTTTTTCTACTCCTCTCATGAGCCCAAACAAGTCTCTAAAAGCATGAGTTTGCAACTACTTTACTTTTGGAGAAAATTCAAAACATTCATTATTCAATAGAGCCCAATAGCAAAAATCAGGTTTTGAATGAAGAATCACATTTCTTGGTAGAATCATGCAGGATTGAAATTTTTGATGGTTTTTTACTCCTCTCAACAGCCCAAACAAGTTTCTAAAAGGATGAGTTTGCAACTACTTTACTTTTGGAGAAAATTCAAAACATTCATTATTCAATAGGGCCCAAAATATCAAAAACCAGCGGTTTGAATGAACACACATTTCTTGGTAGAATCGTGCAGGACTGAAATTTTTGATGTTTTTCTACTCCTCTCATGAGCCCAAACAAGTCTCTAAAAGGATGAGTTTGCAACTACTTTACTTTTGGAGAAAATTCAAAACATTCATTATTCAATAGAGCCCAATAGCACAAACCAGCGTTTTGAATGAAGAATCACATTTCTTGGTAGAATCATGCAGGATTGAAATTTTTGATGGTTTTTTACTCCTCTCAACAGCCCAAACAAGTTTCTAAAAGGATGAGTTTGCAACTACTTTACTTTTGGAGAAAATTCAAAACATTCATTATTCAATAGGGCCCAAACTATCAAAAACCAGCGGTTTGAATGAACACACATTTCTTGGTAGAATCATGCAGGACTGAAATTTTTGATGTTTTTCTACTCCTCTCATGAGCCCAAACAAGTCTCTAAAAGCATGAGTTTGCAACTACTTTACTTTTGGAGAAAATTCAAAACATTCATTACTCAAAAGAGCCCAATAGCAAAAACCAGCGTTTTGAATGAAGAATCACATTTCTTGGTAGAATCATGCAGGATTGAAATTTTTGATGGTTTTTTACTCCTCTCAACAGCCCAAACAAGTTTCTAAAAGGATGAGTTTGCAACTACTTTACTTTTGGAGAAAATTCAAAACATTCATTATTCAATAGGGCCCAAACTATCAAAAACCAGCGGTTTCAATGAACACACATTTCTTGGTAGAATCATGCAGGACTGAAATTTTTGATGTTTTTCTACTCCTCTCATGAGCCCAAACAAGTCTCTAAAAGCATGAGTTTGCAACTACTTTACTTTTGGAGAAAATTCAAAACATTCATTATTCAATAGAGCCCAATAGCAAAAATCAGGTTTTGAATGAAGAATCACATTTCTTGGTAAAATCATGCAGGATTGAAATTTTTGATGGTTTTTTACTCCTCTCAACAGCCCAAACAAGTTTCTAAAAGGATGAGTTTGCAACTACTTTACTTTTGGAGAAAATTCAAAACATTCATTATTCAATAGGGCCCAAACTATCAAAAACCAGCGGTTTGAATGAACACACATTTCTTGGTAGAATCATGCAGGACTGAAATTTTTGATGTTTTTCTACTCCTCTCATGAGCCCAAACAAGTCTCTAAAAGCATGAGTTTGCAACTACTTTACTTTTGGAGAAAATTCAAAACATTCATTACTCAAAAGAGCCCAATAGCAAAAACCAGCGTTTTGAATGAAGAATCACATTTCTTGGTAGAATCATGCAGGATTGAAATTTTTGATGGTTTTTTACTCCTCTCAACAGCCCAAACAAGTTTCTAAAAGGATGAGTTTGCAACTACTTTACTTTTGGAGAAAATTCAAAACATTCATTATTCAATAGGGCCCAAACTATCAAAAACCAGCGGTTTCAATGAACACACATTTCTTGGTAGAATCATGCAGGACTGAAATTTTTGATGTTTTTCTACTCCTCTCATGAGCCCAAACAAGTCTCTAAAAGCATGAGTTTGCAACTACTTTGCTTTTGGAGAAAATTCAAAACATTCATTATTTAATAGAGCCCAATAGCAAACACCAGCGTTTTGAATGAAGAATCACATTTCTTGGTAGAATCATGCAGGATTGAAATTTTTGATGGTTTTTTACTCCTCTCAACAGCCCAAACAAGTTTCTAAAAGGATGAGTTTGCAACTACTTTACTTTTGGAGAAAATTCAAAACATTCATTATTCAATAGGGCCCAAACTATCAAAAACCAGCGGTTTCAATGAACACACATTTCTTGGTAGAATCATGCAGGACTGAAATTTTTGATGTTTTTCTACTCCTCTCATGAGCCCAAACAAGTCTCTAAAAGCATGAGTTTGCAACTACTTTACTTTTGGAGAAAATTCAAAACATTCATTATTCAATAGAGCCCAATAGCAAAAACCAGCGTTTTGAATGAAGAATCACATTTCTTGGTAGAATCATGCAGGATTGAAATTTTTGATGGTTTTTTACTCCTCTCAACAGCCCAAACAAGTTTCTAAAAGGATGAGTTTGCAACTACTTTACTTTTGGAGAAAATTCAAAACATTCATTATTCAATAGGGCCCAAACTATCAAAAACCAGCGGTTTCAATGAACACACATTTCTTGGTAGAATCATGCAGGACTGAAATTTTTGATGTTTTTCTACTCCTCTCATGAGCCCAAACAAGTCTCTAAAAGCATGAGTTTGCAACTACTTTACTTTTGGAGAAAATTCAAAACATTCATTATTCAATAGAGCCCAATAGCAAAAATCAGGTTTTGAATGAAGAATCACATTTCTTGGTAAAATCATGCAGGATTGAAATTTTTGATGGTTTTTTACTCCTCTCAACAGCCCAAACAAGTTTCTAAAAGGATGAGTTTGCAACTACTTTACTTTTGGAGAAAATTCAAAACATTCATTATTCAATAGGGCCCAAACTATCAAAAACCAGCGGTTTGAATGAACACACATTTCTTGGTAGAATCATGCACGACTGAAATTTTTGATGTTTTTCTACTCCTCTCATGAGCCCAAACAAGTCTCTAAAAGCATGAGTTTGCAACTACTTTACTTTTGGAGAAAATTCAAAACATTCATTACTCAAAAGAGCCCAATAGCAAAAACCAGCGTTTTGAATGAAGAATCACATTTCTTGGTAGAATCATGCAGGATTGAAATTTTTGATGGTTTTTTACTCCTCTCAACAGCCCAAACAAGTTTCTAAAAGGATGAGTTTGTAACTACTTTACTTTTGGAGAAAATTCAAAACATTCATTATTCAATAGGGCCCAAACTATCAAAAACCAGCGGTTTCAATGAACACACATTTCTTGGTAGAATCATGCAGGACTGAAATTTTTGATGTTTTTCTACTCCTCTCATGAGCCCAAACAAGTCTCTAAAAGCATGAGTTTGCAACTACTTTACTTTTGGAGAAAATTCAAAACATTCATTACTCAAAAGAGCCCAATAGCAAAAACCAGCGTTTTGAATGAAGAATCACATTTCTTGGTAGAATCATGCAGGATTGAAATTTTTGATGGTTTTTTACTCCTCTCAACAGCCCAAACAAGTTTCTAAAAGGATGAGTTTGCAACTACTTTACTTTTGGAGAAAATTCAAAACATTCATTATTCAATAGGGCCCAAACTATCAAAAACCAGCGGTTTCAATGAACACACATTTCTTGGTAAAATCATGCAGGACTGAAATTTTTGATGTTTTTCTACTCCTCTCATGAGCCCAAACAAGTCTCTAAAAGCATGAGTTTGCAACTACTTTACTTTTGGAGAAAATTCAAAACATTCATTATTCAATAGAGCCCAATAGCAAAAATCAGGTTTTGAATGAAGAATCACATTTCCTGGTAGAATCATGCAGGATTGAAATTTTTGATGGTTTTTTACTCCTCTCAACAGCCCAAACAAGTTTCTAAAAGGATGAGTTTGCAACTACTTTACTTTTGGAGAAAATTCAAAACATTCATTATTCAATAGGGCCCAAACTATCAAAAACCAGCGGTTTGAATGAACACACATTTCTTGGTAGAATCATGCAGGACTGAAATTTTTGATGTTTTTCTACTCCTCTCATGAGCCCAAACAAGTCTCTAAAAGGATGAGTTTGCAACTACTTTACTTTTGGAGAAAATTCAAAACATTCATTATTCAATAGAGCCCAATAGCAAAAACCAGCGTTTTGAATGAAGAATCACATTTCTTGGTAGAATTATGCAGGATTGAAATTTTTGATGGTTTTTTACTCCTCTCAACAGCCCAAACAAGTTTCTAAAAGGATGAGTTTGTAACTACTTTACTTTTGGAGAAAATTCAAAACATTCATTATTCAATAGGGCCCAAACTATCAAAAACCAGCGGTTTGAATGAACACACATTTCTTGGTAGAATCATGCAGGACTGAAATTTTTGATGTTTTTCTACTCCTCTCATGAGCCCAAACAAGTCTCTAAAAGCATGAGTTTGCAACTACTTTACTTTTGGAGAAAATTCAAAACATTCATTACTCAAAAGAGCCCAATAGCAAAAACCAGCGTTTTGAATGAAGAATCACATTTCTTGGTAGAATCATGCAGGATTGAAATTTTTGATGGTTTTTTACTCCTCTCAACAGCCCAAACAAGTTTCTAAAAGGATGAGTTTGCAACTACTTTACTTTTGGAGAAAATTCAAAACATTCATTATTCAATAGGGCCCAAACTATCAAAAACCAGCGGTTTGAATGAACACACATTTCTTGGTAGAATCATGCAGGACTGAAATTTTTGATGTTTTTCTACTCCTCTCATGAGCCCAAACAAGTCTCTAAAAGCATGAGTTTGCAACTACTTTACTTTTGGAGAAAATTCAAAACATTCATTACTCAAAAGAGCCCAAAAGCAAAAACCAGCGTTTTGAATGAAGAATCACATTTCTTGGTAGAATCATGCAGGATTGAAATTTTTGATGGTTTTTTACTCCTCTCAACAGCCCAAACAAGTTTCTAAAAGGATGAGTTTGCAACTACTTTACTTTTGGAGAAAATTCAAAACATTCATTATTCAATAGGGCCCAAACTATCAAAAACCAGCGGTTTCAATGAACACACATTTCTTGGTAGAATCATGCAGGACTGAAATTTTTGATGTTTTTCTACTCCTCTCATGAGCCCAAACAAGTCTCTAAAAGCATGAGTTTGCAACTACTTTACTTTTGGAGAAAATTCAAAACATTCATTATTCAATAGAGCCCAATAGCAAAAATCAGGTTTTGAATGAAGAATCACATTTCTTGGTAAAATCATGCAGGATTGAAATTATTGATGGTTTTTTTTACTCCTCTCAACAGCCCAAACAAGTTTCTAAAAGGATGAGTTTGCAACTACTTTACTTTTGGAGAAAATTCAAAACATTCATTATTCAATAGGGCCCAAACTATCAAAAACCAGCGGTTTGAATGAACACACATTTCTTGGTAGAATCATGCAGGACTGAAATTTTTGATGTTTTTCTACTCCTCTCATGAGCCCAAACAAGTCTCTAAAAGCATGAGTTTGCAACTACTTTACTTTTGGAGAAAATTCAAAACATTCATTACTCAAAAGAGCCCAATAGCAAAAACCAGCGTTTTGAATGAAGAATCACATTTCTTGGTAGAATCATGCAGGATTGAAATTTTTGATGGTTTTTTACTCCTCTCAACAGCCCAAACAAGTTTCTAAAAGGATGAGTTTGCAACTACTTTACTTTTGGGGAAAATTCAAAACATTCATTATTCAATAGGGCCCAAACTATCAAAAACCAGCGGTTTCAATGAACACACATTTCTTGGTAGAATCATGCAGGACTGAAATTTTTGATGTTTTTCTACTCCTCTCATGAGCCCAAACAAGTCTCTAAAAGCATGAGTTTGCAACTACTTTACTTTTGGAGAAAATTCAAAACATTCATTATTCAATAGAGCCCAATAGCAAAAATCAGGTTTTGAATGAAGAATCACATTTCTTGGTAGAATCATGCAGGATTGAAATTTTTGATGGTTTTTTACTCCTCTCAACAGCCCAAACAAGTTTCTAAAAGGATGAGTTTGCAACTACTTTACTTTTGGAGAAAATTCAAAACATTCATTATTCAATAGGGCCCAAACTATCAAAAACCAGCGGTTTCAATGAACACACATTTCTTGGTAGAATCATGCAGAACTGAAATTTTTGATGTTTTTCTACTCCTCTCATGAGCCCAAACAAGTCTCTAAAAGCATGAGTTTGCAACTACTTTACTTTTGGAGAAAATTCAAAACATTCATTATTCAATAGAGCCCAATAGCAAAAATCAGGTTTTGAATGAAGAATCACATTTCTTGGTAAAATCATGCAGGATTGAAATTTTTGATGGTTTTTTACTCCTCTCAACAGCCCAAACAAGTTTCTAAAAGGATGAGTTTGCAACTACTTTACTTTTGGAGAAAATTCAAAACATTCATTATTCAATAGGGCCCAAACTATCAAAAACCAGCGATTTGAATGAAAACACATTTCTTGGTAGAATCATGCAGGACTGAAATTTTTGATGTTTTTCTACTCCTCTCATGAGCCCAAACAATTCTCTAAAAGCATGAGTTTGCAACTACTTTACTTTTGGAGAAAATTCAAAACATTCATTACTCAAAAGAGCCCAATAGCAAAAACCAGCGTTTTGAATGAAGAATCACATTTCTTGGTAGAATCATGCAGGATTGAAATTTTTGATGGTTTTTTACTCCTCTCAACAGCCCAAACAAGTTTCTAAAAGGATGAGTTTGCAACTACTTTACTTTTGGAGAAAATTCAAAACATTCATTATTCAATAGGGCCCAAACTATCAAAAACCAGCGGTTTCAATGAACACACATTTCTTGGTAGAATCATGCAGGACTGAAATTTTTGATGTTTTTCTACTCCTCTCATGAGCCCAAACAAGTCTCTAAAAGCATGAGTTTGCAACTACTTTACTTTTGGAGAAAATTCAAAACATTCATTATTCAATAGAGCCCAATAGCAAAAATCAGGTTTTGAATGAAGAATCACATTTCTTGGTAGAATCATGCAGGATTGAAATTTTTGATGGTTTTTTACTCCTCTCAACAGCCCAAACAAGTTTCTAAAAGGATGAGTTTGCAACTACTTTACTTTTGGAGAAAATTCAAAACATTCATTATTCAATAGGGCCCAAACTATCAAAAACCAGCGGTTTCAATGAACACACATTTCTTGGTAGAATCATGCAGGACTGAAATTTTTGATGTTTTTCTACTCCTCTCATGAGCCCAAACAAGTCTCTAAAAGCATGAGTTTGCAACTACTTTACTTTTGGAGAAAATTCAAAACATTCATTATTCAATAGAGCCCAATAGCAAAAATCAGGTTTTGAATGAAGAATCACATTTCTTGGTAAAATCATGCAGGATTGAAATTTTTGATGGTTTTTTACTCCTCTCAACAGCCCAAACAAGTTTCTAAAAGGATGAGTTTGCAACTACTTTACTTTTGGAGAAAATTCAAAACATTCATTATTCAATAGGGCCCAAACTATCAAAAACCAGCGGTTTCAATGAACACACATTTCTTGGTAGAATCATGCAGGACTGAAATTTTTGATGTTTTTCTACTCCTCTCATGAGCCCAAACAAGTCTCTAAAAGCATGAGTTTGCAACTACTTTACTTTTGGAGAAAATTCAAAACATTCATTATTCAATAGAGCCCAATAGCAAAAATCAGGTTTTGAATGAAGAATCACATTTCTTGGTAGAATCATGCAGGATTGAAATTTTTGATGGTTTTTTACTCCTCTCAACAGCCCAAACAAGTTTCTAAAAGGATGAGTTTGCAACTACTTTACTTTTGGAGAAAATTCAAAACATTCATTATTCAATAGGGCCCAAACTATCAAAAACCAGCGGTTTCAATGAACACACATTTCTTGGTAGAATCATGCAGGACTGAAATTTTTGATGTTTTTCTACTCCTCTCATGAGCCCAAACAAGTCTCTAAAAGCAAGAGTTTGCAACTACTTTACTTTTGGAGAAAATTCAAAACATTCATTATTCAATAGGGCCCAAACTATCAAAAACCAGCGGTTTCACTGAACACACATTTCTTGGTAGAATCATGCAGGACTGAAATTTTTGATGTTTTTCTACTCCTCTCATGAGCCCAAACAAGTCTCTAAAAGCATGAGTTTGCAACTACTTTACTTTTGGAGAAAATTCAAAACATTCATTATTCAATAGAGCCCAATAGCAAAAATCAGGTTTTGAATGAAGAATCACATTTCTTGGTAAAATCATGCAGGATTGAAATTTTTGATGGTTTTTTACTCCTCTCAACAGCCCAAACAAGTTTCTAAAAGGATGAGTTTGCAACTACTTTACTTTTGGAGAAAATTCAAAACATTCATTATTCAATAGGGCCCAAACTATCAGAAACCAGCGGTTTCAATGAACACACATTTCTTGGTAAAATCATGCAGGACTGAAATTTTGGATGTTTTTCTACTCCTCTCATGAGCCCAAACAAGTCTCTAAAAGCATGAGTTTGCAACTACTTTACTTTTGGAGAAAATTCAAAACATTCATTATTCAATAGAGCCCAATAGCAAAAATCAGGTTTTGAATGAAGAATCACATTTCCTGGTAGAATCATGCAGGATTGAAATTTTTGATGGTTTTTTACTCCTCTTAACAGCCCAAACAAGTTTCTAAAAGGATGAGTTTGCAACTACTTTACTTTTGGAGAAAATTCAAAACATTCATTATTCAATAGGGCCCAAACTATCAAAAACCAGCGGTTTCAATGAACACACATTTCTTGGTAGAATCATGCAGGACTGAAATTTTTGATGTTTTTCTACTCCTCTCATGAGCCCAAACAAGTCTCTAAAAGGATGAGTTTGCAACTACTTTACTTTTGGAGAAAATTCAAAACATTCATTATTCAATAGAGCCCAATAGCAAAAACCAGCGTTTTGAATGAAGAATCACATTTCTTGGTAGAATCATGCAGGATTGAAATTTTTGATGGTTTTTTACTCCTCTCAACAGCCCAAACAAGTTTCTAAAAGGATGAGTTTGTAACTACTTTACTTTTGGAGAAAATTCAAAACATTCATTATTCAATAGGGCCCAAACTATCAAAAACCAGCGGTTTGAATGAACACACATTTCTTGGTAGAATCATGCAGGACTGAAATTTTTGATGTTTTTCTACTCCTCTCATGAGCCCAAACAAGTCTCTAAAAGCATGAGTTTGCAACTACTTTACTTTTGGAGAAAATTCAAAACATTCATTACTCAAAAGAGCCCAATAGCAAAAACCAGCGTTTTGAATGAAGAATCACATTTCTTGGTAGAATCATGCAGGATTGAAATTTTTGATGGTTTTTTACTCCTCTCAACAGCCCAAACAAGTTTCTAAAAGGATGAGTTTGCAACTACTTTACTTTTGGAGAAAATTCAAAACATTCATTATTCAATAGGGCCCAAACTATCAAAAACCAGCGGTTTGAATGAACACACATTTCTTGGTAGAATCATGCAGGACTGAAATTTTTGATGTTTTTCTACTCCTCTCATGAGCCCAAACAAGTCTCTAAAAGCATGAGTTTGCAACTACTTTACTTTTGGAGAAAATTCAAAACATTCATTACTCAAAAGAGCCCAATAGCAAAAACCAGCGTTTTGAATGAAGAATCACATTTCTTGGTAGAATCATGCAGGATTGAAATTTTTGATGGTTTTTTACTCCTCTCAACAGCCCAAACAAGTTTCTAAAAGGATGAGTTTGCAACTACTTTACTTTTGGAGAAAATTCAAAACATTCATTATTCAATAGGGCCCAAACTATCAAAAACCAGCGGTTTCAATGAACACACATTTCTTGGTAGAATCATGCAGGACTGAAATTTTTGATGTTTTTCTACTCCTCTCATGAGCCCAAACAAGTCTCTAAAAGCATGAGTTTGCAACTACTTTACTTTTGGAGAAAATTCAAAACATTCATTATTCAATAGAGCCCAATAGCAAAAATCAGGTTTTGAATGAAGAATCACATTTCTTGGTAAAATCATGCAGGATTGAAATTATTGATGGTTTTTTTTACTCCTCTCAACAGCCCAAACAAGTTTCTAAAAGGATGAGTTTGCAACTACTTTACTTTTGGAGAAAATTCAAAACATTCATTATTCAATAGAGCCCAATAGCAAAAATCAGGTTTTGAATGAAGAATCACATTTCCTGGTAGAATCATGCAGGATTGAAATTTTTGATGGTTTTTTACTCCTCTCAACAGCCCAAACAAGTTTCTAAAAGGATGAGTTTGCAACTACTTTACTTTTGGAGAAAATTCAAAACATTCATTATTCAATAGGGCCCAAACTATCAAAAACCAGCGGTTTCAATGAACACACATTTCTTGGTAGAATCATGCAGGACTGAAATTTTTGATGTTTTTCTACTCCTCTCATGAGCCCAAACAAGTCTCTAAAAGGATGAGTTTGCAACTACTTTACTTTTGGAGAAAATTCAAAACATTCATTATTCAATAGAGCCCAATAGCAAAAACCAGCGTTTTGAATGAAGAATCACATTTCTTGGTAGAATCATGCAGGATTGAAATTTTTGATGGTTTTTTACTCCTCTCAACAGCCCAAACAAGTTTCTAAAAGGATGAGTTTGTAACTACTTTACTTTTGGAGAAAATTCAAAACATTCATTATTCAATAGGGCCCAAACTATCAAAAACCAGCGGTTTGAATGAACACACATTTCTTGGTAGAATCATGCAGGACTGAAATTTTTGATGTTTTTCTACTCCTCTCATGAGCCCAAACAAGTCTCTAAAAGCATGAGTTTGCAACTACTTTACTTTTGGAGAAAATTCAAAACATTCATTACTCAAAAGAGCCCAATAGCAAAAACCAGCGTTTTGAATGAAGAATCACATTTCTTGGTAGAATCATGCAGGATTGAAATTTTTGATGGTTTTTTACTCCTCTCAACAGCCCAAACAAGTTTCTAAAAGGATGAGTTTGCAACTACTTTACTTTTGGAGAAAATTCAAAACATTCATTATTCAATAGGGCCCAAACTATCAAAAACCAGCGGTTTGAATGAACACACATTTCTTGGTAGAATCATGCAGGACTGAAATTTTTGATGTTTTTCTACTCCTCTCATGAGCCCAAACAAGTCTCTAAAAGCATGAGTTTGCAACTACTTTACTTTTGGAGAAAATTCAAAACATTCATTACTCAAAAGAGCCCAATAGCAAAAACCAGCGTTTTGAATGAAGAATCACATTTCTTGGTAGAATCATGCAGGATTGAAATTTTTGATGGTTTTTTACTCCTCTCAACAGCCCAAACAAGTTTCTAAAAGGATGAGTTTGCAACTACTTTACTTTTGGAGAAAATTCAAAACATTCATTATTCAATAGGGCCCAAACTATCAAAAACCAGCGGTTTCAATGAACACACATTTCTTGGTAGAATCATGCAGGACTGAAATTTTTGATGTTTTTCTACTCCTCTCATGAGCCCAAACAAGTCTCTAAAAGCATGAGTTTGCAACTACTTTACTTTTGGAGAAAATTCAAAACATTCATTATTCAATAGAGCCCAATAGCAAAAATCAGGTTTTGAATGAAGAATCACATTTCTTGGTAAAATCATGCAGGATTGAAATTATTGATGGTTTTTTTTACTCCTCTCAACAGCCCAAACAAGTTTCTAAAAGGATGAGTTTGCAACTACTTTACTTTTGGAGAAAATTCAAAACATTCATTATTCAATAGGGCCCAAACTATCAAAAACCAGCGGTTTGAATGAACACACATTTCTTGGTAGAATCATGCAGGACTGAAATTTTTGATGTTTTTCTACTCCTCTCATGAGCCCAAACAAGTCTCTAAAAGGATGAGTTTGCAACTACTTTACTTTTGGAGAAAATTCAAAACATTCATTATTCAATAGAGCCCAATAGCAAAAACCAGCGTTTTGAATGAAGAATCACATTTCTTGGTAGAATCATGCAGGATTGAAATTTTTGATGGTTTTTTACTCCTCTCAACAGCCCAAACAAGTTTCTAAAAGGATGAGTTTGTAACTACTTTACTTTTGGAGAAAATTCAAAACATTCATTATTCAATAGGGCCCAAACTATCAAAAACCAGCGGTTTGAATGAACACACATTTCTTGGTAGAATCATGCAGGACTGAAATTTTTGATGTTTTTCTACTCCTCTCATGAGCCCAAACAAGTCTCTAAAAGCATGAGTTTGCAACTACTTTACTTTTGGAGAAAATTCAAAACATTCATTACTCAAAAGAGCCCAATAGCAAAAACCAGCGTTTTGAATGAAGAATCACATTTCTTGGTAGAATCATGCAGGATTGAAATTTTTGATGGTTTTTTACTCCTCTCAACAGCCCAAACAAGTTTCTAAAAGGATGAGTTTGCAACTACTTTACTTTTGGAGAAAATTCAAAACATTCATTATTCAATAGGGCCCAAACTATCAAAAACCAGCGGTTTGAATGAACACACATTTCTTGGTAGAATCATGCAGGACTGAAATTTTTGATGTTTTTCTACTCCTCTCATGAGCCCAAACAAGTCTCTAAAAGCATGAGTTTGCAACTACTTTACTTTTGGAGAAAATTCAAAACATTCATTACTCAAAAGAGCCCAATAGCAAAAACCAGCGTTTTGAATGAAGAATCACATTTCTTGGTAGAATCATGCAGGATTGAAATTTTTGATGGTTTTTTACTCCTCTCAACAGCCCAAACAAGTTTCTAAAAGGATGAGTTTGCAACTACTTTACTTTTGGAGAAAATTCAAAACATTCATTTTATTCAATAGGGCCCAAACTATCAAAAACCAGCGGTTTCAATGAACACACATTTCTTGGTAGAATCATGCAGGACTGAAATTTTTGATGTTTTTCTACTCCTCTCATGAGCCCAAACAAGTCTCTAAAAGCATGAGTTTGCAACTACTTTACTTTTGGAGAAAATTCAAAACATTCATTATTCAATAGAGCCCAATAGCAAAAATCAGGTTTTGAATGAAGAATCACATTTCTTGGTAAAATCATGCAGGATTGAAATTATTGATGGTTTTTTTTACTCCTCTCAACAGCCCAAACAAGTTTCTAAAAGGATGAGTTTGCAACTACTTTACTTTTGGAGAAAATTCAAAACATTCATTATTCAATAGGGCCCAAACTATCAAAAACCAGCGGTTTGAATGAACACACATTTCTTGGTAGAATCATGCAGGACTGAAATTTTTGATGTTTTTCTACTCCTCTCATGAGCCCAAACAAGTCTCTAAAAGCATGAGTTTGCAACTACTTTACTTTTGGAGAAAATTCAAAACATTCATTACTCAAAAGAGCCCAATAGCAAAAACCAGCGTTTTGAATGAAGAATCACATTTCTTGGTAGAATCATGCAGGATTGAAATTTTTGATGGTTTTTTACTCCTCTCAACAGCCCAAACAAGTTTCTAAAAGGATGAGTTTGCAACTACTTTACTTTTGGAGAAAATTCAAAACATTCATTATTCAATAGGGCCCAAACTATCAAAAACCAGCGGTTTCAATGAACACACATTTCTTGGTAGAATCATGCAGGACTGAAATTTTTGATGTTTTTCTACTCCTCTCATGAGCCCAAACAAGTCTCTAAAAGCATGAGTTTGCAACTACTTTACTTTTGGAGAAAATTCAAAACATTCATTATTCAATAGAGCCCAATAGCAAAAATCAGGTTTTGAATGAAGAATCACATTTCTTGGTAGAATCATGCAGGATTGAAATTTTTGATGGTTTTTTACTCCTCTCAACAGCCCAAACAAGTTTCTAAAAGGATGAGTTTGCAACTACTTTACTTTTGGAGAAAATTCAAAACATTCATTATTCAATAGGGCCCAAACTATCAAAAACCAGCGGTTTGAATGAACACACATTTCTTGGTAGAATCATGCAGGACTGAAATTTTTGATGTTTTTCTACTCCTCTCATGAGCCCAAACAAGTCTCTAAAAGCATGAGTTTGCAACTACTTTACTTTTGGAGAAAATTCAAAACATTCATTACTCAAAAGAGCCCAATAGCAAAAACCAGCGTTTTGAATGAAGAATCACATTTCTTGGTAGAATCATGCAGGATTGAAATTTTTGATGGTTTTTTACTCCTCTCAACAGCCCAAACAAGTTTCTAAAAGGATGAGTTTGCAACTACTTTACTTTTGGAGAAAATTCAAAACATTCATTATTCAATAGGGCCCAAACTATCAAAAACCAGCGGTTTCAATGAACACACATTTCTTGGTAGAATCATGCAGGACTGAAATTTTTGATGTTTTTCTACTCCTCTCATGAGCCCAAACAAGTCTCTAAAAGCATGAGTTTGCAACTACTTTACTTTTGGAGAAAATTCAAAACATTCATTATTCAATAGAGCCCAATAGCAAAAATCAGGTTTTGAATGAAGAATCACATTTCTTGGTAGAATCATGCAGGATTGAAATTTTTGATGGTTTTTTACTCCTCTCAACAGCCCAAACAAGTTTCTAAAAGGATGAGTTTGCAACTACTTTACTTTTGGAGAAAATTCAAAACATTCATTATTCAATAGGGCCCAAACTATCAAAAACCAGCGGTTTCAATGAACACACATTTCTTGGTAGAATCATGCAGGACTGAAATTTTTGATGTTTTTCTACTCCTCTCATGAGCCCAAACAAGTCTCTAAAAGCATGAGTTTGCAACTACTTTACTTTTGGAGAAAATTCAAAACATTCATTATTCAATAGAGCCCAATAGCAAAAATCAGGTTTTGAATGAAGAATCACATTTCTTGGTAAAATCATGCAGGATTGAAATTTTTGATGGTTTTTTACTCCTCTCAACAGCCCAAACAAGTTTCTAAAAGGATGAGTTTGCAACTACTTTACTTTTGGAGAAAATTCAAAACATTCATTATTCAATAGGGCCCAAACTATCAAAAACCAGCGGTTTGAATGAACACACATTTCTTGGTAGAATCATGCAGGACTGAAATTTTTGATGTTTTTCTACTCCTCTCATGAGCCCAAACAAGTCTCTAAAAGCATGAGTTTGCAACTACTTTACTTTTGGAGAAAATTCAAAACATTCATTATTCAATAGAGCCCAATAGCAAAAATCAGGTTTTGAATGAAGAATCACATTTCTTGGTAGAATCATGCAGGATTGAAATTTTTGATGGTTTTTTACTCCTCTCAACAGCCCAAACAAGTTTCTAAAAGGATGAGTTTGCAACTACTTTACTTTTGGAGAAAATTCAAAACATTCATTATTCAATAGGGCCCAAACTATCAAAAACCAGCGGTTTCAATGAACACACATTTCTTGGTAGAATCATGCAGGACTGAAATTTTTGATGTTTTTCTACTCCTCTCATGAGCCCAAACAAGTCTCTAAAAGCATGAGTTTGCAACTACTTTACTTTTGGAGAAAATTCAAAACATTCATTATTCAATAGGGCCCAAACTATCAAAAACCAGCGGTTTCAATGAACACACATTTCTTGGTAGAATCATGCAGGACTGAAATTTTTGATGTTTTTCTACTCCTCTCATGAGCCCAAACAAGTCTCTAAAAGCATGAGTTTGCAACTACTTTACTTTTGGAGAAAATTCAAAACATTCATTATTCAATAGAGCCCAATAGCAAAAATCACGTTTTGAATGAAGAATCACATTTCTTGGTAAAATCATGCAGGATTGAAATTTTTGATGTTTTTTTACTCCTCTCAACAGCCCAAACAAGTTTCTAAAAGGATGAGTTTGCAACTACTTTACTTTTGGAGAAAATTCAAAACATTCATTATTCAATAGGGCCCAAACTATCAAAAACCAGCGGTTTCAATGAACACACATTTCTTGGTAGAATCATGCAGGACTGAAATTTTTGATGTTTTTCTACTCCTCTCATGAGCCCAAACAAGTCTCTAAAAGCATGAGTTTGCAACTACTTTACTTTTGGAGAAAATTCAAAACATTCATTATTCAATAGAGCCCAATAGCAAAAATCAGGTTTTGAATGAAGAATCACATTTCATGGTAGAATCATGCAGGATTGAAATTTTTGATGGTTTTTTACTCCTCTCAACAGCCCAAACAAGTTTCTAAAAGGATGAGTTTGCAACTACTTTACTTTTGGAGAAAATTCAAAACATTCATTATTCAATAGGGCCCAAACTATCAAAAACCAGCGGTTTGAATGAACACACATTTCTTGGTAGAATCATGCAGGACTGAAATTTTTGATGTTTTTCTACTCCTCTCATGAGCCCAAACAAGTCTCTAAAAGCATGAGTTTGCAACTACTTTACTTTTGGAGAAAATTCAAAACATTCATTACTCAAAAGAGCCCAATAGCAAAAACCAGCGTTTTGAATGGAGAATCACATTTCTTGGTAGAATCATGCAGGATTTAAATTTTTGATGGTTTTTTACTCCTCTCAACAGCCCAAACAAGTTTCTAAAAGGATGAGTTTGCAACTACTTTACTTTTGGAGAAAATTCAAAACATTCATTATTCAATAGGGCCCAAACTATCAAAAACCAGCGGTTTCAATGAACACACATTTCTTGGTAGAATCATGCAGGACTGAAATTTTTGATGTTTTTCTACTCCTCTCATGAGCCCAAACAAGTCTCTAAAAGCATGAGTTTGCAACTACTTTACTTTTGGAGAAAATTCAAAACATTCATTATTCAATAGAGCCCAATAGCAAAAATCAGGTTTTGAATGAAGAATCACATTTCTTGGTAAAATCATGCAGGATTGAAATTTTTGATGGTTTTTTACTCCTCTCAACAGCCCAAACAAGTTTCTAAAAGGATGAGTTTGCAACTACTTTACTTTTGGAGAAAATTCAAAACATTCATTATTCAATAGGGCCCAAACTATCAAAAACCAGCGGTTTGAATGAACACACATTTCTTGGTAGAATCATGCAGGACTGAAATTTTTGATGTTTTTCTACTCCTCTCATGAGCCCAAACAAGTCTCTAAAAGCATGAGTTTGCAACTACTTTACTTTTGGAGAAAATTCAAAACATTCATTATTCAATAGAGCCCAATAGCAAAAATCAGGTTTTGAATGAAGAATCACATTTCTTGGTAGAATCATGCAGGATTGAAATTTTTGATGGTTTTTTACTCCTCTCAACAGCCCAAACAAGTTTCTAAAAGGATGAGTTTGCAACTACTTTACTTTTGGAGAAAATTCAAAACATTCATTATTCAATAGGGCCCAAACTATCAAAAACCAGCGGTTTCAATGAACACACATTTCTTGGTAGAATCATGCAGGACTGAAATTTTTGATGTTTTTCTACTCCTCTCATGAGCCCAAACAAGTCTCTAAAAGCATGAGTTTGCAACTACTTTACTTTTGGAGAAAATTCAAAACATTCATTATTCAATAGGGCCCAAACTATCAAAAACCAGCGGTTTCAATGAACACACATTTCTTGGTAGAATCATGCAGGACTGAAATTTTTGATGTTTTTCTACTCCTCTCATGAGCCCAAACAAGTCTCTAAAAGCATGAGTTTGCAACTACTTTACTTTTGGAGAAAATTCAAAACATTCATTATTCAATAGAGCCCAATAGCAAAAATCAGGTTTTGAATGAAGAATCACATTTCTTGGTAAAATCATGCAGGATTGAAATTTTTGATGGTTTTTTACTCCTCTCAACAGCCCAAACAAGTTTCTAAAAGGATGAGTTTGCAACTACTTTACTTTTGGAGAAAATTCAAAACATTCATTATTCAATAGGGCCCAAACTATCAAAAACCAGCGGTTTCAATGAACACACATTTCTTGGTAGAATCATGCAGGACTGAAATTTTTGATGTTTTTCTACTCCTCTCATGAGCCCAAACAAGTCTCTAAAAGCATGAGTTTGCAACTACTTTACTTTTGGAGAAAATTCAAAACATTCATTATTCAATAGAGCCCAATAGCAAAAATCAGGTTTTGAATGAAGAATCACATTTCTTGGTAGAATCATGCAGGATTGAAATTTTTGATGGTTTTTTACTCCTCTCAACAGCCCAAACAAGTTTCTAAAAGGATGAGTTTGCAACTACTTTACTTTTGGAGAAAATTCAAAACATTCATTATTCAATAGGGCCCAAACTATCAAAAACCAGCGGTTTCAATGAACACACATTTCTTGGTAGAATCATGCAGGACTGAAATTTTTGATGTTTTTCTACTCCTCTCATGAGCCCAAACAAGTCTCTAAAAGCATGAGTTTGCAACTACTTTACTTTTGGAGAAAATTCAAAACATTCATTACTCAAAAGAGCCCAATAGCAAAAACCAGCGTTTTGAATGGAGAATCACATTTCTTGGTAGAATCATGCAGGATTGAAATTTTTGATGGTTTTTTACTCCTCTCAACAGCCCAAACAAGTTTCTAAAAGGATGAGTTTGCAACTACTTTACTTTTGGAGAAAATTCAAAACATTCATTATTCAATAGGGCCCAAACTATCAAAAACCAGCGGTTTCAATGAACACACATTTCTTGGTAGAATCATGCAGGACTGAAATTTTTGATGTTTTTCTACTCCTCTCATGAGCCCAAACAAGTCTCTAAAAGCATGAGTTTGCAACTACTTTACTTTTGGAGAAAATTCAAAACATTCATTATTCAATAGAGCCCAATAGCAAAAATCAGGTTTTGAATGAAGAATCACATTTCTTGGTAAAATCATGCAGGATTGAAATTTTTGATGGTTTTTTACTCCTCTCAACAGCCCAAACAAGTTTCTAAAAGGATGAGTTTGCAACTACTTTACTTTTGGAGAAAATTCAAAACATTCATTATTCAATAGGGCCCAAACTATCAAAAACCAGCGGTTTGAATGAACACACATTTCTTGGTAGAATCATGCAGGACTGAAATTTTTGATGTTTTTCTACTCCTCTCATGAGCCCAAACAAGTCTCTAAAAGCATGAGTTTGCAACTACTTTACTTTTGGAGAAAATTCAAAACATTCATTATTCAATAGAGCCCAATAGCAAAAATCAGGTTTTGAATGAAGAATCACATTTCTTGGTAGAATCATGCAGGATTGAAATTTTTGATGGTTTTTTACTCCTCTCAACAGCCCAAACAAGTTTCTAAAAGGATGAGTTTGCAACTACTTTACTTTTGGAGAAAATTCAAAACATTCATTATTCAATAGGG
Source organism: Dendrobates tinctorius (assembly GCF_039654945.1). Lineage (NCBI taxonomy): Eukaryota > Metazoa > Chordata > Amphibia > Anura > Dendrobatidae > Dendrobates > Dendrobates tinctorius. Next base: position 396,715 of record NW_027362110.1, read on the forward strand.
CCCAAACTATCAAAAACCAGCGGTTTCAATGAACACACATTTCTTGGTAGAATCATGCAGGACTGAAATTTTTGATGTTTTTCTACTCCTCTCATGAGCCCAAACAAGTCTTTAAAAGCATGAGTTTGCAACTACTTTACTTTTGGAGAAAATTCAAAACATTCATTATTCAATAGGGCCCAAACTATCAAAAACCAGCGGTTTCAATGAACACACATTTCTTGGTAGAATCATGCAGGACTGAAATTTTTGATGTTTTTCTACTCCTCTCATGAGCCCAAACAAGTCTCTAAAAGCATGAGTTTGCAACTACTTTACTTTTGGAGAAAATTCAAAACATTCATTATTCAATAGAGCCCAATAGCAAAAATCAGGTTTTGAATGAAGAATCACATTTCTTGGTAAAATCATGCAGGATTGAAATTTTTGATGGTTTTTTACTCCTCTCAACAGCCCAAACAAGTTTCTAAAATTATGAGTTTGCAACTACTTTACTTTTGGAGAAAATTCAAAACATTCATTATTCAATAGGGCCCAAACTATCAAAAACCAGCGGTTTCAATGAACACACATTTCTTGGTAGAATCATGCAGGACTGAAATTTTTGATGTTTTTCTACTCCTCTCATGAGCCCAAACAAGTCTCTAAAAGCATGAGTTTGCAACTACTTTACTTTTGGAGAAAATTCAAAACATTCATTATTCAATAGAGCCCAATAGCAAAAATCAGGTTTTGAATGAAGAATCACATTTCTTGGTAAAATCATGCAGGATTGAAATTTTTGATGGTTTTTTACTCCTCTCAACAGCCCAAACAAGTTTCTAAAAGGATGAGTTTGCAACTACTTTACTTTTGGAGAAAATTCAAAACATTCATTATTCAATAGGGCCCAAACTATCAAAAACCAGCGGTTTGAATGAACACACATTTCTTGGTAGAATCATGCAGGACTGAAATTTTTGATGTTTTTCTACTCCTCTCATGAGCCCAAACAAGTCTCTAAAAGCATGAGTTTGCAACTACTTTACTTTTGGAGAAAATTCAAAACATTCATTATTCAATAGAGCCCAATAGCAAAAATCAGGTTTTGAATGAAGAATCACATTTCTTGGTAGAATCATGCAGGATTGAAATTTTTGATGGTTTTTTACTCCTCTCAACAGCCCAAACAAGTTTCTAAAAGGATGAGTTTGCAACTACTTTACTTTTGGAGAAAATTCAAAACATTCATTATTCAATAGGGCCCAAACTATCAAAAACCAGCGGTTTGAATGAACACACATTTCTTGGTAGAATCATGCAGGACTGAAATTTTTGATGTTTTTCTACTCCTCTCATGAGCCCAAACAAGTCTCTAAAAGCATGAGTTTGCAACTACTTTACTTTTGGAGAAAATTCAAAACATTCATTATTCAATAGAGCCCAATAGCAAAAATCAGGTTTTGAATGAAGAATCACATTTCTTGGTAGAATCATGCAGGATTGAAATTTTTGATGGTTTTTTACTCCTCTCAACAGCCCAAACAAGTTTCTAAAAGGATGAGTTTGCAACTACTTTACTTTTGGAGAAAATTCAAAACATTCATTATTCAATAGGGCCCAAACTATCAAAAACCAGCGGTTTGAATGAACACACATTTCTTGGTAGAATCATGCAGGACTGAAATTTTTGATGTTTTTCTACTCCTCTCATGAGCCCAAACAAGTCTCTAAAAGCATGAGTTTGCAACTACTTTACTTTTGGAGAAAATTCAAAACATTCATTACTCAAAAGAGCCCAATAGCAAAAACCAGCGTTTTGAATGGAGAATCACATTTCTTGGTAGAATCATGCAGGATTGAAATTTTTGATGGTTTTTTACTCCTCTCAACAGCCCAAACAAGTTTCTAAAAGGATGAGTTTGCAACTACTTTACTTTTGGAGAAAATTCAAAACATTCATTATTCAATAGGGCCCAAACTATCAAAAACCAGCGGTTTCAATGAACACACATTTCTTGGTAGAATCATGCAGGACTGAAATTTTTGATGTTTTTCTACTACTCTCATGAGCCCAAACAAGTCTCTAAAAGCATGAGTTTGCAACTACTTTACTTTTGGAGAAAATTCAAAACATTCATTATTCAATAGAGCCCAATAGCAAAAATCAGGTTTTGAATGAAGAATCACATTTCTTTGTAGAATCATGCAGGATTGAAATTTTTGATGGTTTTTTACTCCTCTCAACAGCCCAAACAAGTTTCTAAAAGGATGAGTTTGTAACTACTTTACTTTTGGAGAAAATTCAAAACATTCATTATTCAATAGGGCCCAAACTATCAAAAACCAGCGGTTTCAATGAACACACATTTCTTGGTAGAATCATGCAGGACTGAAATTTTTGATGTTTTTCTACTCCTCTCATGAGCCCAAACAAGTCCCTAAAAGCATGAGTTTGCAACTACTTTACTTTTGGAGAAAATTCAAAACATTCATTACTCAAAAGAGCCCAATAGCAAAAACCAGCGTTTTGAATGAAGAATCACATTTCTTGGTAGAATCATGCAGGATTGAAATTTTTGATGGTTTTTTACTCCTCTCAACAGCCCAAACAAGTTTCTAAAAGGATGAGTTTGCAACTACTTTACTTTTGGAGAAAATTCAAAACATTCATTATTCAATAGGGCCCAAAATATCAAAAACCAGGGGTTTGAATGAACACACATTTCTTGGTAGAATCGTGCAGGACTGAAATTTTTGATGTTTTTCTACTCCTCTCATGAGCCCAAACAAGTCTCTAAAAGGATGAGTTTGCAACTACTTTACTTTTGGAGAAAATTCAAAACATTCATTATTCAATAGAGCCCAATAGCAAAAACCAGCGTTTTGAATGAAGAATCACATTTCTTGGTAGAATCATGCAGGATTGAAATTTTTGATGGTTTTTTACTCCTCTCAACAGCCCAAACAAGTTTCTAAAAGGATGAGTTTGTAACTACTTTACTTTTGGACAAAATTCAAAACATTCATTATTCAATAGGGCCCAAACTATCAAAAACCAGCGGTTTGAATGAACACACATTTCTTGGTAGAATCATGCAGGACTGAAATTTTTGATGTTTTTCTACTCCTCTCATGAGCCCAAACAAGTCTCTAAAAGCATGAGTTTGCAACTACTTTACTTTTGGAGAAAATTCAAAACATTCATTACTCAAAAGAGCCCAATAGCAAAAACCAGCGTTTTGAATGAAGAATCACATTTCTTGGTAGAATCATGCAGGATTGAAATTTTTGATGGTTTTTTACTCCTCTCAACAGCCCAAACAAGTTTCTAAAAGGATGAGTTTGCAACTACTTTACTTTTGGAGAAAATTCAAAACATTCATTATTCAATAGGGCCCAAACTATCAAAAACCAGCGGTTTGAATGAACACACATTTCTTGGTAGAATCATGCAGGACTGAAATTTTTGATGTTTTTCTACTCCTCTCATGAGCCCAAACAAGTCTCTAAAAGCATGAGTTTGCAACTACTTTACTTTTGGAGAAAATTCAAAACATTCATTATTCAATAGAGCCCAATAGCAAAAATCAGGTTTTGAATGAAGAATCACATTTCTTGGTAAAATCATGCAGGATTGAAATTATTGATGGTTTTTTTTACTCCTCTCAACAGCCCAAACAAGTTTCTAAAAGGATGAGTTTGCAACTACTTTACTTTTGGAGAAAATTCAAAACATTCATTATTCAATAGGGCCCAAACTATCAAAAACCAGCGGTTTGAATGAACACACATTTCTTGGTAGAATCATGCAGGACTGAAATTTTTGATGTTTTTCTACTCCTCTCATGAGCCCAAACAAGTCTCTAAAAGCATGAGTTTGCAACTACTTTACTTTTGGAGAAAATTCAAAACATTCATTACTCAAAAGAGCCCAATAGCAAAAACCAGCGTTTTGAATGAAGAATCACATTTCTTGGTAGAATCATGCAGGATTGAAATTTTTGATGGTTTTTTACTCCTCTCAACAGCCCAAACAAGTTTCTAAAAGGATGAGTTTGCAACTACTTTACTTTTGGAGAAAATTCAAAACATTCATTATTCAATAGGGCCCAAACTATCAAAAACCAGCGGTTTCAATGAACACACATTTCTTGGTAGAATCATGCAGGACTGAAATTTTTGATGTTTTTCTACTCATCTCATGAGCCCAAACAAGTCTCTAAAAGCATGAGTTTGCAACTACTTTACTTTTGGAGAAAATTCAAAACATTCATTACTCAAAAGAGCCCAATAGCAAAAACCAGCGTTTTGAATGAAGAATCACATTTCTTGGTAGAATCATGCAGGATTGAAATTTTTGATGGTTTTTTACTCCTCTCAACAGCCCAAACAAGTTTCTAAAAGGATGAGTTTGCAACTACTTTACTTTTGGAGAAAATTCAAAACATTCATTATTCAATAGGGCCCAAACTATCAAAAACCAGCGGTTTCAATGAACACACATTTCTTGGTAGAATCATGCAGGACTGAAATTTTTGATGTTTTTCTACTACTCTCATGAGCCCAAACAAGTCTCTAAAAGCATGAGTTTGCAACTACTTTACTTTTGGAGAAAATTCAAAACATTCATTATTCAATAGAGCCCAATAGCAAAAATCAGGTTTTGAATGAAGAATCACATTTCTTTGTAGAATCATGCAGGATTGAAATTTTTGATGGTTTTTTACTCCTCTCAACAGCCCAAACAAGTTTCTAAAAGGATGAGTTTGTAACTACTTTACTTTTGGAGAAAATTCAAAACATTCATTATTCAATAGGGCCCAAACTATCAAAAACCAGCGGTTTCAATGAACACACATTTCTTGGTAGAATCATGCAGGACTGAAATTTTTGATGTTTTTCTACTCCTCTCATGAGCCCAAACAAGTCCCTAAAAGCATGAGTTTGCAACTACTTTACTTTTGGAGAAAATTCAAAACATTCATTACTCAAAAGAGCCCAATAGCAAAAACCAGCGTTTTGAATGAAGAATCACATTTCTTGGTAGAATCATGCAGGATTGAAATTTTTGATGGTTTTTTACTCCTCTCAACAGCCCAAACAAGTTTCTAAAAGGATGAGTTTGCAACTACTTTACTTTTGGAGAAAATTCAAAACATTCATTATTCAATAGGGCCCAAACTATCAAAAACCAGCGGTTTCAATGAACACACATTTCTTGGTAAAATCATGCAGGACTGAAATTTTTGATGTTTTTCTACTCCTCTCATGAGCCCAAACAAGTCTCTAAAAGCATGAGTTTGCAACTACTTTACTTTTGGAGAAAATTCAAAACATTCATTATTCAATAGAGCCCAATAGCAAAAATCAGGTTTTGAATGAAGAATCACATTTCTTGGTAGAATCATGCAGGATTGAAATTTTTGATGGTTTTTTACTCCTCTCAACAGCCCAAACAAGTTTCTAAAAGGATGAGTTTGCAACTACTTTACTTTTGGAGAAAATTCAAAACATTCATTATTCAATAGGGCCCAAACTATCAAAAACCAGCGGTTTCAATGAACACACATTTCTTGGTAGAATCATGCAGGACTGAAATTTTTGATGTTTTTCTACTCCTCTCATGAGCCCAAACAAGTCTCTAAAAGCATGAGTTTGCAACTACTTTACTTTTGGAGAAAATTCAAAACATTCATTATTCAATAGGGCCCAAACTATCAAAAACCAGCGGTTTCAATGAACACACATTTCTTGGTAGAATCATGCAGGACTGAAATTTTTGATGTTTTTCTACTCCTCTCATGAGCCCAAACAAGTCCCTAAAAGCATGAGTTTGCAACTACTTTACTTTTGGAGAAAATTCAAAACATTCATTACTCAAAAGAGCCCAATATCAAAAACCAGCGTTTTGAATGAAGAATCACATTTCTTGGTAGAATCATGCAGGATTGAAATTTTTGATGGTTTTTTACTCCTCTCAACAGCCCAAACAAGTTTCTAAAAGGATGAGTTTGCAACTACTTTACTTTTGGAGAAAATTCAAAACATTCATTATTCAATAGGGCCCAAAATATCAAAAACCAGGGGTTTGAATGAACACACATTTCTTGGTAGAATCGTGCAGGACTGAAATTTTTGATGTTTTTCTACTCCTCTCATGAGCCCAAACAAGTCTCTAAAAGGATGAGTTTGCAACTACTTTACTTTTGGAGAAAATTCAAAACATTCATTATTCAATAGAGCCCAATAGCAAAAACCAGCGTTTTGAATGAAGAATCACATTTCTTGGTAGAATCATGCAGGATTGAAATTTTTGATGGTTTTTTACTCCTCTCAACAGCCCAAACAAGTTTCTAAAAGGATGAGTTTGTAACTACTTTACTTTTGGACAAAATTCAAAACATTCATTATTCAATAGGGCCCAAACTATCAAAAACCAGCGGTTTGAATGAACACACATTTCTTGGTAGAATCATGCAGGACTGAAATTTTTGATGTTTTTCTACTCCTCTCATGAGCCCAAACAAGTCTCTAAAAGCATGAGTTTGCAACTACTTTACTTTTGGAGAAAATTCAAAACATTCATTACTCAAAAGAGCCCAATAGCAAAAACCAGCGTTTTGAATGAAGAATCACATTTCTTGGTAGAATCATGCAGGATTGAAATTTTTGATGGTTTTTTACTCCTCTCAACAGCCCAAACAAGTTTCTAAAAGGATGAGTTTGCAACTACTTTACTTTTGGAGAAAATTCAAAACATTCATTATTCAATAGGGCCCAAACTATCAAAAACCAGCGGTTTGAATGAACACACATTTCTTGGTAGAATCATGCAGGACTGAAATTTTTGATGTTTTTCTACTCCTCTCATGAGCCCAAACAAGTCTCTAAAAGCATGAGTTTGCAACTACTTTACTTTTGGAGAAAATTCAAAACATTCATTATTCAATAGAGCCCAATAGCAAAAATCAGGTTTTGAATGAAGAATCACATTTCTTGGTAAAATCATGCAGGATTGAAATTATTGATGGTTTTTTTTACTCCTCTCAACAGCCCAAACAAGTTTCTAAAAGGATGAGTTTGCAACTACTTTACTTTTGGAGAAAATTCAAAACATTCATTATTCAATAGGGCCCAAACTCTCAAAAACCAGCGGTTTGAATGAACACACATTTCTTGGTAGAATCATGCAGGACTGAAATTTTTGATGTTTTTCTACTCCTCTCATGAGCCCAAACAAGTCTCTAAAAGCATGAGTTTGCAACTACTTTACTTTTGGAGAAAATTCAAAACATTCATTACTCAAAAGAGCCCAATAGCAAAAACCAGCGTTTTGAATGAAGAATCACATTTCTTGGTAGAATCATGCAGGATTGAAATTTTTGATGGTTTTTTACTCCTCTCAACAGCCCAAACAAGTTTCTAAAAGGATGAGTTTGCAACTACTTTACTTTTGGAGAAAATTCAAAACATTCATTATTCAATAGGGCCCAAACTATCAAAAACCAGCGGTTTCAATGAACACACATTTCTTGGTAGAATCATGCAGGACTGAAATTTTTGATGTTTTTCTACTCCTCTCATGAGCCCAAACAAGACTCTAAAAGCATGAGTTTGCAACTACTTTACTTTTGGAGAAAATTCAAAACATTCATTATTCAATAGAGCCCAATAGCAAAAATCAGGTTTTGAATGAAGAATCACATTTCTTGGTAGAATCATGCAGGATTGAAATTTTTGATGGTTTTTTACTCCTCTCAACAGCCCAAACAAGTTTCTAAAAGGATGAGTTTGCAACTACTTTACTTTTGGAGAAAATTCAAAACATTCATTATTCAATAGGGCCCAAACTATCAAAAACCAGCGGTTTGAATGAACACACATTTCTTGGTAGAATCATGCAGGACTGAAATTTTTGATGTTTTTCTACTCATCTCATGAGCCCAAACAAGTCTCTAAAAGCATGAGTTTGCAACTACTTTACTTTTGGAGAAAATTCAAAACATTCATTACTCAAAAGAGCCCAATAGCAAAAACCAGCGTTTTGAATGAAGAATCACATTTCTTGGTAGAATCATGCAGGATTGAAATTTTTGATGGTTTTTTACTCCTCTCAACAGCCCAAACAAGTTTCTAAAAGGATGAGTTTGCAACTACTTTACTTTTGGAGAAAATTCAAAACATTCATTATTCAATAGGGCCCAAACTATCAAAAACCAGCGGTTTCAATGAACACACATTTCTTGGTAGAATCATGCAGGACTGAAATTTTTGATGTTTTTCTACTACTCTCATGAGCCCAAACAAGTCTCTAAAAGCATGAGTTTGCAACTACTTTACTTTTGAAGAAAATTCAAAACATTCATTATTCAATAGAGCCCAATAGCAAAAATCAGGTTTTGAATGAAGAATCACATTTCTTTGTAGAATCATGCAGGATTGAAATTTTTGATGGTTTTTTACTCCTCTCAACAGCCCAAACAAGTTTCTAAAAGGATGAGTTTGTAACTACTTTACTTTTGGAGAAAATTCAAAACATTCATTATTCAATAGGGCCCAAACTATCAAAAACCAGCGGTTTCAATGAACACACATTTCTTGGTAGAATCATGCAGGACTGAAATTTTTGATGTTTTTCTACTCCTCTCATGAGCCCAAACAAGTCCCTAAAAGCATGAGTTTGCAACTACTTTACTTTTGGAGAAAATTCAAAACATTCATTACTCAAAAGAGCCCAATAGCAAAAACCAGCGTTTTGAATGAAGAATCACATTTCTTGGTAGAATCATGCAGGATTGAAATTTTTGATGGTTTTTTACTCCTCTCAACAGCCCAAACAAGTTTCTAAAAGGATGAGTTTGCAACTACTTTACTTTTGGAGAAAATTCAAAACATTCATTATTCAATAGGGCCCAAACTATCAAAAACCAGCGGTTTCAATGAACACACATTTCTTGGTAAAATCATGCAGGACTGAAATTTTTGATGTTTTTCTACTCCTCTCATGAGCCCAAACAAGTCTCTAAAAGCATGAGTTTGCAACTACTTTACTTTTGGAGAAAATTCAAAACATTCATTATTCAATAGAGCCCAATAGCAAAAATCAGGTTTTGAATGAAGAATCACATTTCTTGGTAGAATCATGCAGGATTGAAATTTTTGATGGTTTTTTACTCCTCTCAACAGCCCAAACAAGTTTCTAAAAGGATGAGTTTGCAACTACTTTACTTTTGGAGAAAATTCAAAACATTCATTATTCAATAGGGCCCAAACTATCAAAAACCAGCGGTTTCAATGAACACACATTTCTTGGTAGAATCATGCAGGACTGAAATTTTTGATGTTTTTCTACTCCTCTCATGAGCCCAAACAAGTCTCTAAAAGCATGAGTTTGCAACTACTTTACTTTTGGAGAAAATTCAAAACATTCATTATTCAATAGGGCCCAAACTATCAAAAACCAGCGGTTTCAATGAACACACATTTCTTGGTAGAATCATGCAGGACTGAAATTTTTGATGTTTTTCTACTCCTCTCATGAGCCCAAACAAGTCTCTAAAAGCATGAGTTTGCAACTACTTTACTTTTGGAGAAAATTCAAAACATTCATTATTCAATAGAGCCCAATAGCAAAAATCAGGTTTTGAATGAAGAATCACATTTCTTGGTAAAATCATGCAGGATTGAAATTTTTGATGGTTTTTTACTCCTCTCAACAGCCCAAACAAGTTTCTAAAAGGATGAGTTTGCAACTACTTTACTTTTGGAGAAAATTCAAAACATTCATTATTCAATAGGGCCCAAACTATCAAAAACCAGCGGTTTGAATGAACACACATTTCTTGGTAGAATCATGCAGGACTGAAATTTTTGATGTTTTTCTACTCCTCTCATGAGCCCAAACAAGTCTCTAAAAGCATGAGTTTGCAACTACTTTACTTTTGGAGAAAATTCAAAACATTCATTACTCAAAAGAGCCCAATAGCAAAAACCAGCGTTTTGAATGAAGAATCACATTTCTTGGTAGAATCATGCAGGATTGAAATTTTTGATGGTTTTTTACTCCTCTCAACAGCCCAAACAAGTTTCTAAAAGGATGAGTTTGCAACTACTTTACTTTTGGAGAAAATTCAAAACATTCATTATTCAATAGGGCCCAAACTATCAAAAACCAGCGGTTTCAATGAACACACATTTCTTGGTAGAATCATGCAGGACTGAAATTTTTGATGTTTTTCTACTCCGCTCATGAGCCCAAACAAGTCTCTAAAAGCATGAGTTTGCAACTACTTTACTTTTGGAGAAAATTCAAAACATTCATTATTCAATAGAGCCCAATAGCAAAAATCAGGTTTTGAATGAAGAATCACATTTCTTGGTAGAATCATGCAGGATTGAAATTTTTGATGGTTTTTTACTCCTCTGAACAGCCCAAACAAGTTTCTAAAAGGATGAGTTTGCAACTACTTTACTTTTGGAGAAAATTCAAAACATTCATTATTCAATAGGGCCCAAACTATCAAAAACCAGCGGTTTGAATGAACACACATTTCTTGGTAGAATCATGCAGGACTGAAATTTTTGATGTTTTTCTACTCATCTCATGAGCCCAAACAAGTCTCTAAAAGCATGAGTTTGCAACTACTTTACTTTTGGAGAAAATTCAAAACATTCATTACTCAAAAGAGCCCAATAGCAAAAACCAGCGTTTTGAATGAAGAATCACATTTCTTGGTAGAATCATGCAGGATTGAAATTTTTGATGGTTTTTTACTCCACTCAACAGCCCAAACAAGTTTCTAAAAGGATGAGTTTGCAACTACTTTACTTTTGGAGAAAATTCAAAACATTCATTATTCAATAGGGCCCAAACTATCAAAAACCAGCGGTTTCAATGAACTCACATTTCTTTGTAAAATCATGCAGGACTGAAATTTTTGATGTTTTTCTACTCCTCTCATGAGCCCAAACAAGTCTCTAAAAGCATGAGTTTGCAACTACTTTACTTTTGGAGAAAATTCAAAACATTCATTATTCAATAGAGCCCAATAGCAAAAATCAGGTTTTGAATGAAGAATCACATTTCTTGGTAGAATCATGCAGGATTGAAATTTTTGATGGTTTTTTACTCCTCTCAACAGCCCAAACAAGTTTCTAAAAGGATGAGTTTGCAACTACTTTACTTTTGGAGAAAATTCAAAACATTCATTATTCAATAGGGCCCAAACTATCAAAAACCAGCGGTTTCAATGAACACACATTTCTTGGTAGAATCATGCAGGACTGAAATTTTTGATGTTTTTCTACTCCTCTCATGAGCCCAAACAAGTCTCTAAAAGCATGAGTTTGCAACTACTTTACTTTTGGAGAAAATTCAAAACATTCATTATTCAATAGGGCCCAAACTATCAAAAACCAGCGGTTTGAATGAACACACATTTCTTGGTAGAATCATGCAGGACTGAAATTTTTGATGTTTTTCTACTCCTCTCATGAGCCCAAACAAGTCTCTAAAAGCATGAGTTTGCAACTACTTTACTTTTGGAGAAAATTCAAAACATTCATTACTCAAAAGAGCCCAATAGCAAAAACCAGCGTTTTGAATGAAGATTCACATTTCTTGGTAGAATCATGCAGGATTGAAATTTTTGATGGTTTTTTACTCCTCTCAACAGCCCAAACAAGTTTCTAAAAGGATGAGTTTGCAACTACTTTACTTTTGGAGAAAATTCAAAACATTCATTATTCAATAGGGCCCAAACTATCAAAAACCAGCGGTTTCAATGAACACACATTTCTTGGTAGAATCATGCAGGACTGAAATTTTTGATGTTTTTCTACTCCTCTCATGAGCCCAAACAAGTCTCTAAAAGCATGAGTTTGCAACTACTTTACTTTTGGAGAAAATTCAAAACATTCATTATTCAATAGAGCCCAATAGCAAAAATCAGGTTTTGAATGAAGAATCACATTTCTTGGTAGAATCATGCAGGATTGAAATTTTTGATGGTTTTTTACTCCTCTCAACAGCCCAAACAAGTTTCTAAAAGGATGAGTTTGTAACTACTTTACTTTTGGAGAAAATTCAAAACATTCATTATTCAATAGGGCCCAAACTATCAAAAACCAGCGGTTTCAATGAACACACATTTCTTGGTAGAATCATGCAGGACTGAAATTTTTGATGTTTTTCTACTCCTCTCATGAGCCCAAACAAGTCTCTAAAAGCATGAGTTTGCAACTACTTTACTTTTGGAGAAAATTCAAAACATTCATTACTCAAAAGAGCCCAATAGCAAAAACCAGCTTTTTGAATGAAGAATCACATTTCTTGGTAGAATCATGCAGGATTGAAATTTTTGATGGTTTTTTACTCCTCTCAACAGCCCAAACAAGTTTCTAAAAGGATGAGTTTGCAACTACTTTACTTTTGGAGAAAATTCAAAACATTCATTATTCAATAGGGCCCAAACTATCAAAAACCAGCGGTTTCAATGAACACACATTTCTTGGTAGAATCATGCAGGACTGAAATTTTTGATGTTTTTCTACTCCTCTCATGAGCCCAAACAAGTCTCTAAAAGCATGAGTTTGCAACTACTTTACTTTTGGAGAAAATTCAAAACATTCATTATTCAATAGAGCCCAATAGCAAAAACCAGCGTTTTGAATGAAGAATCACATTTCTTGGTAGAATCATGCAGGATTGAAATTTTTGATGGTTTTTTACTCCTCTCAACAGCCCAAACAAGTTTCTAAAAGGATGAGTTTGCAACTACTTTACTTTTGGAGAAAATTCAAAACATTCATTATTCAATAGGGCCCAAACTATCAAAAACCAGCGGTTTCAATGAACACACATTTCTTGGTAGAATCATGCAGGACTGAAATTTTTGATGTTTTTCTACTCCTCTCATGAGCCCAAACAAGTCTCTAAAAGCATGAGTTTGCAACTACTTTACTTTTGAAGAAAATTCAAAACATTCATTATTCAATAGAGCCCAATAGCAAAAATCAGGTTTTGAATGAAGAATCACATTTCTTGGTAGAATCATGCAGGATTGAAATTTTTGATGTTTTTTTACTCCTCTCAACAGCCCAAACAAGTTTCTAAAAGGATGAGTTTGCAACTACTTTACTTTTAGAGAAAATTCAACACATTCATTATTCAATAGGGCCCAAACTATCAAAAACCAGCGGTTTCAATGAACACACATTTCTTGGTAGAATCATGCAGGACTGAAATTTTTGATGTTTTTCTACTCCTCTCATGAGCCCAAACAAGTCTCTAAAAGCATGAGTTTGCAACTACTTTACTTTTGGAGAAAATTCAAAACATTCATTATTCAATAGAGCCCAATAGCAAAAACCAGCGTTTTGAATGAAGAATCACATTTCTTGGTAGAATCATGCAGGATTGAAATTTTTGATGGTTTTTTACTCCTCTCAACAGCCCAAACAAGTTTCTAAAAGGATGAGTTTGCAACTACTTTACTTTTGGAGAAAATTCAAAACATTCATTATTCAATAGGGCCCAAACTATCAAAAACCAGCGGTTTCAATGAACACACATTTCTTGGTAGAATCATGCAGGACTGAAATTTTTGATGTTTTTCTACTCCTCTCATGAGCCCAAACAAGACTCTAAAAGCATGAGTTTGCAACTACTTTACTTTTGGAGAAAATTCAAAACATTCATTACTCAAAAGAGCCCAATAGCAAAAACCAGCGTTTTGAATGAAGAATCACATTTCTTGGTAGAATCATGCAGGATTGAAATTTTTGATGGTTTTTTACTCCTCTCAACAGTCCAAACAAGGTTCTAAAAGGATGAGTTTGCAACTACTTTACTTTTGGAGAAAATTCAAAACATTCATTATTCAATAGGGCCCAAACTATCAAAAACCAGCGGTTTCAATGAAAACACATTTCTTGGTATAATCATGCAGGACTGAAATTTTTGATGTTTTTCTACTCCTCTCATGAGCCCAAACAAGTCTCTAAAAGCATGAGTTTGCAACTACTTTACTTTTGGAGAAAATTCAAAACATTCATTATTCAATAGAGCCCAATAGCAAAAATCAGGTTTTGAATGAAGAATCACATTTCTTGGTAGAATCATGCAGGATTGAAATTTTTGATGGTTTTTTACTCCTCTCAACAGCCCAAACAAGTTTCTAAAAGGATGAGTTTGTAACTACTTTACTTTTGGAGAAAATTCAAAACATTCATTATTCAATAGGGCCCAAACTATCAAAAACCAGCGGTTTCAATGAACACACATTTCTTGGTAGAATCATGCAGGACTGAAATTTTTGATGTTTTTCTACTCCTCTCATGAGCCCAAACAAGTCTCTAAAAGCATGAGTTTGCAACTACTTTACTTTTGGAGAAAATTCAAAACATTCATTATTCAATAGAGCCCAATAGCAAAAATCAGGTTTTGAATGAAGAACCACATTTCTTGGTAAAATCATGCAGGATTGAAATTTTTGATGGTTTTTTACTCCTCTCAACAGCCCAAACAAGTTTCTAAAAGGATGAGTTTGCAACTACTTTACTTTTGGAGAAAATTCAAAACATTCATTATTCAATAGGGCCCAAACTATCAAAAACCAGCGGTTTCAATGAACACACATTTCTTGGTAGAATCATGCAGGACTGAAATTTTTGATGTTTTTCTACTTCTCTCATGAGCCCAAACAAGTCTCTAAAAGCATGAGTTTGCAACTACTTTACTTTTGGAGAAAATTCAAAACATTCATTATTCAATAGAGCCCAATAGCAAAAATCAGGTTTTGAATGAAGAATCACATTTCTTGGTAGAATCATGCAGGATTGAAATTTTTGATGGTTTTTTACTCCTCTCAACAGCCCAAACAAGTTTCTAAAAGGATGAGTTTGCAACTACTTTACTTTTGGAGAAAATTCAAAACATTCATTATTCAATAGGGCCCAAACTATCAAAAACCAGCGGTTTCAATGAACACACATTTCTTGGTAGAATCATGCAGGATTGAAATTTTTGATGTTTTTCTACTCCTCTCATGAGCCCAAACAAGTCTCTAAAAGCATGAGTTTGCAACTACTTTACTTTTGGAGAATATTCAAAACATTCATTATTCAATAGAGCCCAATAGCAAAAATCAGGTTTTGAATGAAGAATCACATTTCTTGGTAAAATCATGCAGGATTGAAATTTTTGATGGTTTTTTACTCCTCTCAACAGCCCAAACAAGTTTCTAAAAGGATGAGTTTGCAACTACTTTACTTTTGGAGAAAATTCAAAACATTCATTATTCAATAGGGCCCAAACTATCAAAAACCAGCGGTTTCAATGAACACACATTTCTTGGTAGAATCATGCAGGACTGAAATTTTTGATGTTTTTCTACTCCTCTCATGAGCCCAAACAAGTCTCTAAAAGCATGAGTTTGCAACTACTTTACTTTTGGAGAAAATTCAAAACATTCACTATTCAATAGAGCCCAATAGCAAAAATCAGGTTTTGAATGAAGAATCACATTTCTTGGTAAAATCATGCAGGATTGAAATTTTTGATGGTTTTTTACTCCTCTCAACAGCCCAAACAAGTTTCTAAAAGGATGAGTTTGCAACTACTTTACTTTTGGAGAAAATTCAAAACATTCATTATTCAATAGGGCCCAAACTATCAAAAACCAGCGGTTTCAATGAACACACATTTCTTGGTAGAATCATGCAGGACTGAAATTTTTGATGTTTTTCTACTCCTCTCATGAGCCCAAACAAGTCTCTAAAAGCATGAGTTTGCAACTACTTTACTTTTGGAGAAAATTCAAAACATTCATTATTCAATAGAGCCCAATAGCAAAAACCAGCGTTTTGAATGAAGAATCACATTTCTTGGTAGAATCATGCAGGATTGAAATTTTTGATGGTTTTTTACTACTCTCAACAGCCCAAACAAGTTTCTAAAAGGATGAGTTTGCAACTACTTTACTTTTGGAGAAAATTCAAAACATTCATTATTCAATAGGGCCCAAACTATCAAAAACCAGCGGTTTCAATGAACACACATTTCTTGGTAGAATCATGCAGGACTGAAATTTTTGATGTTTTTCTACTCCTCTCATGAGCCCAAACAAGTCTCTAAAAGCATGAGTTTGCAACTACTTTACTTTTGGAGAAAATTCAAAACATTCATTATTCAATAGAGCCCAATAGCAAAAATCAGGTTTTGAATGAAGAATCACATTTCTTGGTAGAATCATGCAGGATTGAAATTTTTGATGGTTTTTTACTCCTCTCAACAGCCCAAACAAGTTTCTAAAAGGATGAGTTTGCAACTACTTTACTTTTGGAGAAAATTCAAAACATTCATTATTCAATAGGGCCCAAAATATCAAAAACCAGCGGTTTGAATGAACACACATTTCTTGGTAGAATCATGCAGGACTGAAATTTTTGATGTTTTTCTACTCCTCTCATGAGCCCAAACAAGTCTCTAAAAGGATGAGTTTGCAACTACTTTACTTTTGGAGAAAATTCAAAACATTCATTATTCAATAGAGCCCAATAGCAAAAACCAGCGTTTTGAATGAAGAATCACATTTCTTGGTAGAATCATGCAGGATTGAAATTTTTGATGGTTTTTTACTCCTCTCAACAGCCCAAACAAGTTTCTAAAAGGATGAGTTTGCAACTACTTTACTTTTGGAGAAAATTCAAAACATTCATTATTCAATAGGGCCCAAACTATCAAAAACCAGCGGTTTGAATGAACCCACATTTCTTGGTAGAATCATGCAGGACTGAAATTTTTGATGTTTTTCTACTCCTCTCAAGAGCCCAAACAAGTCTCTAAAAGCATGAGTTTGCAACTACTTTACTTTTGGAGAAAATTCAAAACATTCATTACTCAAAAGAGCCCAATAGCAAAAACCAGCGTTTTGAATGAAGAATCACATTTCTTGGTAGAATCATGCAGGATTGAAATTTTTAATGGTTTTTTACTCCTCTCAACAGCCCAAACAAGTTTCTAAAAGGATGAGTTTGCAACTACTTTACTTTTGGAGAAAATTCAAAACATTCATTATTCAATAGGGCCCAAACTATCAAAAACCAGCGGTTTCAATGAACACACATTTCTTGGTAGAATCATGCAGGACTGAAATTTTGATGTTTTTCTACTCCTCCCATGAGCCCAAACAAGTCTCTAAAAGCATGAGTTTGCAACTACTTTACTTTTGGAGAAAATTCAAAACATTCATTATTCAATAGAGCCCAATAGCAAAAATCAGGTTTTGAATGAAGAATCACATTTCTTGGTAAAATCATGCAGGATTGAAATTTTTGATGGTTTTTTACTCCTCTCAACAGCCCAAACAAGTTTCTAAAAGGATGAGTTTGCAACTACTTTACTTTTGGAGAAAATTCAAAACATTCATTATTCAATAGGGCCCAAACTATCAAAAACCAGCGGTTTCAATGAACACACATTTCTTGGTAGAATCATGCAGGACTGAAATTTTTGATGTTTTTCTACTCCTCTCATGAGCCCAAACAAGTCTCTAAAAGCATGAGTTTGCAACTACTTTACTTTTGGAGAAAATTCAAAACATTCATTATTCAATAGAGCCCAATAGCAAAAATCAGGTTTTGAATGAAGAATCACATTTCTTGGTAGAATCATGCAGGATTGAAATTTTTGATGGTTTTTTACTCCTCTCAACAGCCCAAACAAGTTTCTAAAAGGATGAGTTTGTAACTACTTTACTTTTGGAGAAAATTCAAAACATTCATTATTCAATAGGGCCCAAACTATCAAAAACCAGCGGTTTCAATGAACACATATTTCTTGGTAGAATCATGCAGGACTGAAATTTTTGATGTTTTTCTACTCCTCTCATGAGCCCAAACAAGTCTCTAAAAGCATGAGTTTGCAACTACTTTACTTTTGGAGAAAATTCAAAACATTCATTATTCAATAGAGCCCAATAGCAAAAATCAGGTTTTGAATGAAGAACCACATTTCTTGGTAAAATCATGCAGGATTGAAATTTTTGATGGTTTTTTACTCCTCTCAACAGCCCAAACAAGTTTCTAAAAGGATGAGTTTGCAACTACTTTACTTTTGGAGAAAATTCAAAACATTCATTATTCAATAGGGCCCAAACTATCAAAAACCAGCGGTTTCAATGAACACACATTTCTTGGTAGAATCATGCAGGACTGAAATTTTTGATGTTTTTCTACTTCTCTCATGAGCCCAAACAAGTCTCTAAAAGCATGAGTTTGCAACTACTTTACTTTTGGAGAAAATTCAAAACATTCATTATTCAATAGAGCCCAATAGCAAAAATCAGGTTTTGAATGAAGAATCACATTTCTTGGTAGAATCATGCAGGATTGAAATTTTTGATGGTTTTTTACTCCTCTCAACAGCCCAAACAAGTTTCTAAAAGGATGAGTTTGCAACTACTTTACTTTTGGAGAAAATTCAAAACATTCATTATTCAATAGGGCCCAAACTATCAAAAACCAGCGGTTTCAATGAACACACATTTCTTGGTAGAATCATGCAGGACTGAAATTTTTGATGTTTTTCTACTCCTCTCATGAGCCCAAACAAGTCTCTAAAAGCATGAGTTTGCAACTACTTTACTTTTGGAGAAAATTCAAAACATTCATTATTCAATAGAGCCCAATAGCAAAAATCAGGTTTTGAATGAAGAATCACATTTCTTGGTAAAATCATGCAGGATTGAAATTTTTGATGGTTTTTTACTCCTCTCAACAGCCCAAACAAGTTTCTAAAAGGATGAGTTTGCAACTACTTTACTTTTGGAGAAAATTCAAAACATTCATTATTCAATAGGGCCCAAACTATCAAAAACCAGCGGTTTCAATGAACACACATTTCTTGGTAGAATCATGCAGGACTGAAATTTTTGATGTTTTTCTACTCCTCTCATGAGCCCAAACAAGTCTCTAAAAGCATGAGTTTGCAACTACTTTACTTTTGGAGAAAATTCAAAACATTCATTACTCAAAAGAGCCCAATAGCAAAAACCAGCGTTTTGAATGAAGAATCACATTTCTTGGTAGAATCATGCAGGATTGAAATTTTTGATGGTTTTTTACTCCTCTCAACAGCCCAAACAAGTTTCTAAAAGGATGAGTTTGCAACTACTTTACTTTTGGAGAAAATTCAAAACATTCATTATTCAATAGGGCCCAAACTATCAAAAACCAGCGGTTTCAATGAACACACATTTCTTGGTAGAATCATGCAGGACTGAAATTTTTGATGTTTTTCTACTCCTCTCATGAGCCCAAACAAGTCTCTAAAAGCATGAGTTTGCAACTACTTTACTTTTGGAGAAAATTCAAAACATTCATTATTCAATAGAGCCCAATAGCAAAAATCAGGTTTTGAATGAAGAATCACATTTCTTGGTAGAATCATGCAGGATTGAAATTTTTGATGGTTTTTTACTCCTCTCAACAGCCCAAACAAGTTTCTAAAAGGATGAGTTTGTAACTACTTTACTTTTGGAGAAAATTCAAAACATTCATTATTCAATAGGGCCCAAACTATCAAAAACCAGCGGTTTCAATGAACACACATTTCTTGGTAGAATCATGCAGGACTGAAATTTTTGATGTTTTTCTACTCCTCTCATGAGCCCAAACAAGTCTCTAAAAGCATGAGTTTGCAACTACTTTACTTTTGGAGAAAATTCAAAACATTCATTACTCAAAAGAGCCCAATAGCAAAAACCAGCTTTTTGAATGAAGAATCACATTTCTTGGTAGAATCATGCAGGATTGAAATTTTTGATGGTTTTTTACTCCTCTCAACAGCCCAAACAAGTTTCTAAAAGGATGAGTTTGCAACTACTTTACTTTTGGAGAAAATTCAAAACATTCATTATTCAATAGGGCCCAAACTATCAAAAACCAGCGGTTTCAATGAACACACATTTCTTGGTAGAATCATGCAGGACTGAAATTTTTGATGTTTTTCTACTCCTCTCATGAGCCCAAACAAGTCTCTAAAAGCATGAGTTTGCAACTACTTTACTTTTGGAGAAAATTCAAAACATTCATTATTCAATAGAGCCCAATAGCAAAAACCAGCGTTTTGAATGAAGAATCACATTTCTTGGTAGAATCATGCAGGATTGAAATTTTTGATGGTTTTTTACTCCTCTCAACAGCCCAAACAAGTTTCTAAAAGGATGAGTTTGCAACTACTTTACTTTTGGAGAAAATTCAAAACATTCATTATTCAATAGGGCCCAAACTATCAAAAACCAGCGGTTTCAATGAACACACATTTCTTGGTAGAATCATGCAGGACTGAAATTTTTGATGTTTTTCTACTCCTCTCATGAGCCCAAACAAGTCTCTAAAAGCATGAGTTTGCAACTACTTTACTTTTGAAGAAAATTCAAAACATTCATTATTCAATAGAGCCCAATAGCAAAAATCAGGTTTTGAATGAAGAATCACATTTCTTGGTAGAATCATGCAGGATTGAAATTTTTGATGGTTTTTTACTCCTCTCAACAGCCCAAACAAGTTTCTAAAAGGATGAGTTTGCAACTACTTTACTTTTGGAGAAAATTCAAAACATTCATTATTCAATAGGGCCCAAACTATCAAAAACCAGCGGTTTCAATGAACACACATTTCTTGGTAGAATCATGCAGGACTGAAATTTTTGATGTTTTTCTACTCCTCTCATGAGCCCAAACAAGTCTCTAAAAGCATGAGTTTGCAACTACTTTACTTTTGGAGAAAATTCAAAACATTCATTATTCAATAGAGCCCAATAGCAAAAATCAGGTTTTGAATGAAGAATCACATTTCTTGGTAGAATCATGCAGGATTGAAATTTTTGATGGTTTTTTACTCCTCTCAACAGCCCAAACAAGTTTCTAAAAGGATGAGTTTGCAACTACTTTACTTTTGGAGAAAATTCAAAACATTCATTATTCAATAGGGCCCAAAATATCAAAAACCAGCGGTTTGAATGAACACACATTTCTTGGTAGAATCATGCAGGACTGAAATTTTTGATGTTTTTCTACTCCTCTCATGAGCCCAAACAAGTCTCTAAAAGGATGAGTTTGCAACTACTTTACTTTTGGAGAAAATTCAAAACATTCATTATTCAATAGAGCCCAATAGCAAAAACCAGCGTTTTGAATGAAGAATCACATTTCTTGGTAGAATCATGCAGGATTGAAATTTTTGATGGTTTTTTACTCCTCTCAACAGCCCAAACAAGTTTCTAAAAGGATGAGTTTGCAACTACTTTACTTTTGGAGAAAATTCAAAACATTCATTATTCAATAGGGCCCAAACTATCAAAAACCAGCGGTTTGAATGAACCCACATTTCTTGGTAGAATCATGCAGGACTGAAATTTTTGATGTTTTTCTACTCCTCTCATGAGCCCAAACAAGTCACTAAAAGCATGAGTTTGCAACTACTTTACTTTTGGAGAAAATTCAAAACATTCATTACTCAAAAGAGCCCAATAGCAAAAACCAGCGTTTTGAATGAAGAATCACATTTCTTGGTAGAATCATGCAGGATTGAAATTTTTAATGGTTTTTTACTCCTCTCAACAGCCCAAACAAGTTTCTAAAAGGATGAGTTTGCAACTACTTTACTTTTGGAGAAAATTCAAAACATTCATTATTCAATAGGGCCCAAACTATCAAAAACCAGCGGTTTCAATGAACACACATTTCTTGGTAGAATCATGCAGGACTGAAATTTTTGATGTTTTTCTACTCCTCCCATGAGCCCAAACAAGTCTCTAAAAGCATGAGTTTGCAACTACTTTACTTTTGGAGAAAATTCAAAACATTCATTATTCAATAGAGCCCAATAGCAAAAATCAGGTTTTGAATGAAGAATCACATTTCTTGGTAAAATCATGCAGGATTGAAATTTTTGATGGTTTTTTACTCCTCTCAACAGCCCAAACAAGTTTCTAAAAGGATGAGTTTGCAACTACTTTACTTTTGGAGAAAATTCAAAACATTCATTATTCAATAGGGCCCAAACTATCAAAAACCAGCGGTTTCAATGAACACACATTTCTTGGTAGAATCATGCAGGACTGAAATTTTTGATGTTTTTCTACTCCTCTCATGAGCCCAAACAAGTCTCTAAAAGCATGAGTTTGCAACTACTTTACTTTTGGAGAAAATTCAAAACATTCATTATTCAATAGAGCCCAATAGCAAAAATCAGGTTTTGAATGAAGAATCACATTTCTTGGTAGAATCATGCAGGATTGAAATTTTTGATGGTTTTTTACTCCTCTCAACAGCCCAAACAAGTTTCTAAAAGGATGAGTTTGTAACTACTTTACTTTTGGAGAAAATTCAAAACATTCATTATTCAATAGGGCCCAAACTATCAAAAACCAGCGGTTTCAATGAACACATATTTCTTGGTAGAATCATGCAGGACTGAAATTTTTGATGTTTTTCTACTCCTCTCATGAGCCCAAACAAGTCTCTAAAAGCATGAGTTTGCAACTACTTTACTTTTGGAGAAAATTCAAAACATTCATTATTCAATAGAGCCCAATAGCAAAAATCAGGTTTTGAATGAAGAACCACATTTCTTGGTAAAATCATGCAGGATTGAAATTTTTGATGGTTTTTTACTCCTCTCAACAGCCCAAACAAGTTTCTAAAAGGATGAGTTTGCAACTACTTTACTTTTGGAGAAAATTCAAAACATTCATTATTCAATAGGGCCCAAACTATCAAAAACCAGCGGTTTCAATGAACACACATTTCTTGGTAGAATCATGCAGGACTGAAATTTTTGATGTTTTTCTACTTCTCTCATGAGCCCAAACAAGTCTCTAAAAGCATGAGTTTGCAACTACTTTACTTTTGGAGAAAATTCAAAACATTCATTATTCAATAGAGCCCAATAGCAAAAATCAGGTTTTGAATGAAGAATCACATTTCTTGGTAGAATCATGCAGGATTGAAATTTTTGATGGTTTTTTACTCCTCTCAACAGCCCAAACAAGTTTCTAAAAGGATGAGTTTGCAACTACTTTACTTTTGGAGAAAATTCAAAACATTCATTATTCAATAGGGCCCAAACTATCAAAAACCAGCGGTTTCAATGAACACACATTTCTTGGTAGAATCATGCAGGACTGAAATTTTTGATGTTTTTCTACTCCTCTCATGAGCCCAAACAAGTCTCTAAAAGCATGAGTTTGCAACTACTTTACTTTTGGAGAATATTCAAAACATTCATTATTCAATAGAGCCCAATAGCAAAAATCAGGTTTTGAATGAAGAATCACATTTCTTGGTAAAATCATGCAGGATTGAAATTTGTGATGGTTTTTTACTCCTCTCAACAGCCCAAACAAGTTTCTAAAAGGATGAGTTTGCAACTACTTTACTTTTGGAGAAAATTCAAAACATTCATTATTCAATAGGGCCCAAACTATCAAAAACCAGCGGTTTCAATGAACACACATTTCTTGGTAGAATCATGCAGGACTGAAATTTTTGATGTTTTTCTACTCCTCTCATGAGCCCAAACAAGTCTCTAAAAGCATGAGTTTGCAACTACTTTACTTTTGGAGAAAATTCAAAACATTCACTATTCAATAGAGCCCAATAGCAAAAATCAGGTTTTGAATGAAGAATCACATTTCTTGGTAAAATCATGCAGGATTGAAATTTTTGATGGTTTTTTACTCCTCTCAACAGCCCAAACAAGTTTCTAAAAGGATGAGTTTGCAACTACTTTACTTTTGGAGAAAATTCAAAACATTCATTATTCAATAGGGCCCAAACTATCAAAAACCAGCGGTTTCAATGAACACACATTTCTTGGTAGAATCATGCAGGACTGAAATTTTTGATGTTTTTCTACTCCTCTCATGAGCCCAAACAAGTCTCTAAAAGCATGAGTTTGCAACTACTTTACTTTTGGAGAAAATTCAAAACATTCACTATTCAATAGAGCCCAATAGCAAAAATCAGGTTTTGAATGAAGAATCACATTTCTTGGTAAAATCATGCAGGATTGAAATTTTTGATGGTTTTTTACTCCTCTCAACAGCCCAAACAAGTTTCTAAAAGGATGAGTTTGCAACTACTTTACTTTTGGAGAAAATTCAAAACATTCATTATTCAATAGGGCCCAAACTATCAAAAACCAGCGGTTTCAATGAACACACATTTCTTGGTAGAATCATGCAGGACTGAAATTTTTGATGTTTTTCTACTCCTCTCATGAGCCCAAACAAGTCTCTAAAAGCATGAGTTTGCAACTACTTTACTTTTGGAGAAAATTCAAAACATTCATTATTCAATAGAGCCCAATAGCAAAAATCAGGTTTTGAATGAAGAATCACATTTCTTGGTAAAATCATGCAGGATTGAAATTTTTGATGGTTTTTTACTCCTCTCAACAGCCCAAACAAGTTTCTAAAAGGATGAGTTTGCAACTACTTTACTTTTGGAGAAAATTCAAAACATTCATTATTCAATAGGGCCCAAACTATCAAAAACCAGCGGTTTCAATGAACACACATTTCTTGGTAGAATCATGCAGGACTGAAATTTTTGATGTTTTTCTACTCCTCTCATGAGCCCAAACAAGTCTCTAAAAGCATGAGTTTGCAACTACTTTACTTTTGGAGAAAATTCAAAACATTCATTACTCAAAAGAGCCCAATAGCAAAAACCAGCGTTTTGAATGAAGAATCACATTTCTTGGTAGAATCATGCAGGATTGAAATTTTTGATGGTTTTTTACTCCTCTCAACAGCCCAAACAAGTTTCTAAAAGGATGAGTTTGCAACTACTTTACTTTTGGAGAAAATTCAAAACATTCATTATTCAATAGGGCCCAAACTATCAAAAACCAGCGGTTTCAATGAACACACATTTCTTGGTAGAATCATGCAGGACTGAAATTTTTGATGTTTTTCTACTCCTCTCATGAGCCCAAACAAGTCTCTAAAAGCATGAGTTTGCAACTACTTTACTTTTGGAGAAAATTCAAAACATTCATTATTCAATAGAGCCCAATAGCAAAAATCAGGTTTTGAATGAAGAATCACATTTCTTGGTAGAATCATGCAGGATTGAAATTTTTGATGGTTTTTTACTCCTCTCAACAGCCCAAACAAGTTTCTAAAAGGATGAGTTTGTAACTACTTTACTTTTGGAGAAAATTCAAAACATTCATTATTCAATAGGGCCCAAACTATCAAAAACCAGCGGTTTCAATGAACACATATTTCTTGGTAGAATCATGCAGGACTGAAATTTTTGATGTTTTTCTACTCCTCTCATGAGCCCAAACAAGTCTCTAAAAGCATGAGTTTGCAACTACTTTACTTTTGGAGAAAATTCAAAACATTCATTATTCAATAGAGCCCAATAGCAAAAATCAGGTTTTGAATGAAGAACCACATTTCTTGGTAAAATCATGCAGGATTGAAATTTTTGATGGTTTTTTACTCCTCTCAACAGCCCAAACAAGTTTCTAAAAGGATGAGTTTGCAACTACTTTACTTTTGGAGAAAATTCAAAACATTCATTATTCAATAGGGCCCAAACTATCAAAAACCAGCGGTTTCAATGAACACACATTTCTTGGTAGAATCATGCAGGACTGAAATTTTTGATGTTTTTCTACTTCTCTCATGAGCCCAAACAAGTCTCTAAAAGCATGAGTTTGCAACTACTTTACTTTTGGAGAAAATTCAAAACATTCATTATTCAATAGAGCCCAATAGCAAAAATCAGGTTTTGAATGAAGAATCACATTTCTTGGTAGAATCATGCAGGATTGAAATTTTTGATGGTTTTTTACTCCTCTCAACAGCCCAAACAAGTTTCTAAAAGGATGAGTTTGCAACTACTTTACTTTTGGAGAAAATTCAAAACATTCATTATTCAATAGGGCCCAAACTATCAAAAACCAGCGGTTTCAATGAACACACATTTCTTGGTAGAATCATGCAGGACTGAAATTTTTGATGTTTTTCTACTCCTCTCATGAGCCCAAACAAGTCTCTAAAAGCATGAGTTTGCAACTACTTTACTTTTGGAGAATATTCAAAACATTCATTATTCAATAGAGCCCAATAGCAAAAATCAGGTTTTGAATGAAGAATCACATTTCTTGGTAAAATCATGCAGGATTGAAATTTGTGATGGTTTTTTACTCCTCTCAACAGCCCAAACAAGTTTCTAAAAGGATGAGTTTGCAACTACTTTACTTTTGGAGAAAATTCAAAACATTCATTATTCAATAGGGCCCAAACTATCAAAAACCAGCGGTTTCAATGAACACACATTTCTTGGTAGAATCATGCAGGACTGAAATTTTTGATGTTTTTCTACTCCTCTCATGAGCCCAAACAAGTCTCTAAAAGCATGAGTTTGCAACTACTTTACTTTTGGAGAAAATTCAAAACATTCACTATTCAATAGAGCCCAATAGCAAAAATCAGGTTTTGAATGAAGAATCACATTTCTTGGTAAAATCATGCAGGATTGAAATTTTTGATGGTTTTTTACTCCTCTCAACAGCCCAAACAAGTTTCTAAAAGGATGAGTTTGCAACTACTTTACTTTTGGAGAAAATTCAAAACATTCATTATTCAATAGGGCCCAAACTATCAAAAACCAGCGGTTTCAATGAACACACATTTCTTGGTAGAATCATGCAGGACTGAAATTTTTGATGTTTTTCTACTCCTCTCATGAGCCCAAACAAGTCTCTAAAAGCATGAGTTTGCAACTACTTTACTTTTGGAGAAAATTCAAAACATTCACTATTCAATAGAGCCCAATAGCAAAAATCAGGTTTTGAATGAAGAATCACATTTCTTGGTAAAATCATGCAGGATTGAAATTTTTGATGGTTTTTTACTCCTCTCAACAGCCCAAACAAGTTTCTAAAAGGATGAGTTTGCAACTACTTTACTTTTGGAGAAAATTCAAAACATTCATTATTCAATAGGGCCCAAACTATCAAAAACCAGCGGTTTCAATGAACACACATTTCTTGGTAGAATCATGCAGGACTGAAATTTTTGATGTTTTTCTACTCCTCTCATGAGCCCAAACAAGTCTCTAAAAGCATGAGTTTGCAACTACTTTACTTTTGGAGAAAATTCAAAACATTCATTATTCAATAGAGCCCAATAGCAAAAATCAGGTTTTGAATGAAGAATCACATTTCTTGGTAAAATCATGCAGGATTGAAATTTTTGATGGTTTTTTACTCCTCTCAACAGCCCAAACAAGTTTCTAAAAGGATGAGTTTGCAACTACTTTACTTTTGGAGAAAATTCAAAACATTCATTATTCAATAGGGCCCAAACTATCAAAAACCAGCGGTTTCAATGAACACACATTTCTTGGTAGAATCATGCAGGACTGAAATTTTTGATGTTTTTCTACTCCTCTCATGAGCCCAAACAAGTCTCTAAAAGCATGAGTTTGCAACTACTTTACTTTTGGAGAAAATTCAAAACATTCATTACTCAAAAGAGCCCAATAGCAAAAACCAGCGTTTTGAATGAAGAATCACATTTCTTGGTAGAATCATGCAGGATTGAAATTTTTGATGGTTTTTTACTCCTCTCAACAGCCCAAACAAGTTTCTAAAAGGATGAGTTTGCAACTACTTTACTTTTGGAGAAAATTCAAAACATTCATTATTCAATAGGGCCCAAACTATCAAAAACCAGCGGTTTCAATGAACACACATTTCTTGGTAGAATCATGCAGGACTGAAATTTTTGATGTTTTTCTACTCCTCTCATGAGCCCAAACAAGTCTCTAAAAGCATGAGTTTGCAACTACTTTACTTTTGGAGAAAATTCAAAACATTCATTATTCAATAGAGCCCAATAGCAAAAATCAGGTTTTGAATGAAGAATCACATTTCTTGGTAGAATCATGCAGGATTGAAATTTTTGATGGTTTTTTACTCCTCTCAACAGCCCAAACAAGTTTCTAAAAGGATGAGTTTGTAACTACTTTACTTTTGGAGAAAATTCAAAACATTCATTATTCAATAGGGCCCAAACTATCAAAAACCAGCGGTTTCAATGAACACACATTTCTTGGTAGAATCATGCAGGACTGAAATTTTTGATGTTTTTCTACTCCTCTCATGAGCCCAAACAAGTCTCTAAAAGCATGAGTTTGCAACTACTTTACTTTTGGAGAAAATTCAAAACATTCATTATTCAATAGAGCCCAATAGCAAAAATCAGGTTTTGAATGAAGAATCACATTTCTTGGTAAAATCATGCAGGATTGAAATTTTTGATGGTTTTTTACTCCTCTCAACAGCCCAAACAAGTTTCTAAAAGGATGAGTTTGCAACTACTTTACTTTTGGAGAAAATTCAAAACATTCATTATTCAATAGGGCCCAAACTATCAAAAACCAGCGGTTTCAATGAACACACATTTCTTGGTAGAATCATGCAGGACTGAAATTTTTGATGTTTTTCTACTCCTCTCATGAGCCCAAACAAGTCTCTAAAAGCATGAGTTTGCAACTACTTTACTTTTGGAGAAAATTCAAAACATTCATTACTCAAAAGAGCCCAATAGCAAAAACCAGCGTTTTGAATGAAGAATCACATTTCTTGGTAGAATCATGCAGGATTGAAATTTTTGATGGTTTTTTACTCCTCTCAACAGCCCAAACAAGTTTCTAAAAGGATGAGTTTGCAACTACTTTACTTTTGGAGAAAATTCAAAACATTCATTATTCAATAGGGCCCAAACTATCAAAAACCAGCGGTTTCAATGAACACACATTTCTTGGTAGAATCATGCAGGACTGAAATTTTTGATGTTTTTCTACTCCTCTCATGAGCCCAAACAAGTCTCTAAAAGCATGAGTTTGCAACTACTTTACTTTTGGAGAAAATTCAAAACATTCATTATTCAATAGAGCCCAATAGCAAAAATCAGGTTTTGAATGAAGAATCACATTTCTTGGTAGAATCATGCAGGATTGAAATTTTTGATGGTTTTTTACTCCTCTCAACAGCCCAAACAAGTTTCTAAAAGGATGAGTTTGTAACTACTTTACTTTTGGAGAAAATTCAAAACATTCATTATTCAATAGGGCCCAAACTATCAAAAACCAGCGGTTTCAATGAACACACATTTCTTGGTAGAATCATGCAGGACTGAAATTTTTGATGTTTTTCTACTCCTCTCATGAGCCCAAACAAGTCTCTAAAAGCATGAGTTTGCAACTACTTTACTTTTGGAGAAAATTCAAAACATTCATTACTCAAAAGAGCCCAATAGCAAAAACCAGCTTTTTGAATGAAGAATCACATTTCTTGGTAGAATCATGCAGGATTGAAATTTTTGATGGTTTTTTACTCCTCTCAACAGCCCAAACAAGTTTCTAAAAGGATGAGTTTGCAACTACTTTACTTTTGGAGAAAATTCAAAACATTCATTATTCAATAGGGCCCAAACTATCAAAAACCAGCGGTTTCAATGAACACACATTTCTTGGTAGAATCATGCAGGACTGAAATTTTTGATGTTTTTCTACTCCTCTCATGAGCCCAAACAAGTCTCTAAAAGCATGAGTTTGCAACTACTTTACTTTTGGAGAAAATTCAAAACATTCATTATTCAATAGAGCCCAATAGCAAAAACCAGCGTTTTGAATGAAGAATCACATTTCTTGGTAGAATCATGCAGGATTGAAATTTTTGATGGTTTTTTACTCCTCTCAACAGCCCAAACAAGTTTCTAAAAGGATGAGTTTGCAACTACTTTACTTTTGGAGAAAATTCAAAACATTCATTATTCAATAGGGCCCAAACTATCAAAAACCAGCGGTTTCAATGAACACACATTTCTTGGTAGAATCATGCAGGACTGAAATTTTTGATGTTTTTCTACTCCTCTCATGAGCCCAAACAAGTCTCTAAAAGCATGAGTTTGCAACTACTTTACTTTTGAAGAAAATTCAAAACATTCATTATTCAATAGAGCCCAATAGCAAAAATCAGGTTTTGAATGAAGAATCACATTTCTTGGTAGAATCATGCAGGATTGAAATTTTTGATGGTTTTTTACTCCTCTCAACAGCCCAAACAAGTTTCTAAAAGGATGAGTTTGCAACTACTTTACTTTTGGAGAAAATTCAAAACATTCATTATTCAATAGGGCCCAAACTATCAAAAACCAGCGGTTTCAATGAACACACATTTCTTGGTAGAATCATGCAGGACTGAAATTTTTGATGTTTTTCTACTCCTCTCATGAGCCCAAACAAGTCTCTAAAAGCATGAGTTTGCAACTACTTTACTTTTGGAGAAAATTCAAAACATTCATTATTCAATAGAGCCCAATAGCAAAAATCAGGTTTTGAATGAAGAATCACATTTCTTGGTAGAATCATGCAGGATTGAAATTTTTGATGGTTTTTTACTCCTCTCAACAGCCCAAACAAGTTTCTAAAAGGATGAGTTTGCAACTACTTTACTTTTGGAGAAAATTCAAAACATTCATTATTCAATAGGGCCCAAAATATCAAAAACCAGCGGTTTGAATGAACACACATTTCTTGGTAGAATCGTGCAGGACTGAAATTTTTGATGTTTTTCTACTCTCATGAGCCCAAACAAGTCTCTAAAAGGATGAGTTTGCAACTACTTTACTTTTGGAGAAAATTCAAAACATTCATTATTCAATAGAGCCCAATAGCAATAACCTGCGTTTTGAATGAAGAATCACATTTCTTGGTAGAATCATGCAGGATTGAAATTTTTGATGGTTTTTTACTCCTCTCAACAGCCCAAACAAGGTTCTAAAAGGATGAGTTTGCAACTACTTTACTTTTGGAGAAAATTCAAAACATTCATTATTCAATAGGGCCCAAACTATCAAAAACCAGCGGTTTCAATGAACACACATTTCTTGGTAGAATCATGCAGGACTGAAATTTTTGATGTTTTTCTACTCCTCTCATGAGCCCAAACAAGTCTCTAAAAGCATGAGTTTGCAACTACTTTACTTTTGGAGAAAATTCAAAACATTCATTATTCAATAGAGCCCAATAGCAAAAATCAGGTTTTGAATGAAGAATCACATTTCTTGGTAAAATCATGCAGGATTGAAATTTTTGATTGTTTTTTACTCCTCTCAACAGCCCAAACAAGTTTCTAAAAGGATGAGTTTGCAACTACTTTACTTTTGGAGAAAATTCAAAACATTCATTATTCAATAGGGCCCAAAATATCAAAAACCAGCGGTTTGAATGAACACACATTTCTTGGTAGAATCGTGCAGGACTGAAATTTTTGATGTTTTTCTACTCTCATGAGCCCAAACAAGTCTCTAAAAGGATGAGTTTGCAACTACTTTACTTTTGGAGAAAATTCAAAACATTCATTATTCAATAGAGCCCAATAGCAAAAACCTGCGTTTTGAATGAAGAATCACATTTCTTGGTAGAATCATGCAGGATTGAAATTTTTGATGGTTTTTTACTCCTCTCAACAGCCCAAACAAGGTTCTAAAAGGATGAGTTTGCAACTACTTTACTTTTGGAGAAAATTCAAAACATTCATTATTCAATAGGGCCCAAACTATCAAAAACCAGCGGTTTCAATGAACACACATTTCTTGGTAGAATCATGCAGGACTGAAATTTTTGATGTTTTTCTACTCCTCTCATGAGCCCAAACAAGTCTCTAAAAGCATGAGTTTGCAACTACTTTACTTTTGGAGAATATTCAAAACATTCATTATTCAATAGAGCCCAATAGCAAAAATCAGGTTTTGAATGAAGAATCACATTTCTTGGTAAAATCATGCAGGATTGAAATTTTTGATGGTTTTTTACTCCTCTCAACAGCCCAAACAAGTTTCTAAAAGGATGAGTTTGCAACTACTTTACTTTTGGAGAAAATTCAAAACATTCATTATTCAATAGGGCCCAAACTATCAAAAACCAGCGGTTTCAATGAACACACATTTCTTGGTAGAATCATGCAGGACTGAAATTTTTGATGTTTTTCTACTCCTCTCATGAGCCCAAACAAGTCTCTAAAAGCATGAGTTTGCAACTACTTTACTTTTGGAGAAAATTCAAAACATTCACTATTCAATAGAGCCCAATAGCAAAAATCAGGTTTTGAATGAAGAATCACATTTCTTGGTAAAATCATGCAGGATTGAAATTTTTGATGGTTTTTTACTCCTCTCAACAGCCCAAACAAGTTTCTAAAAGGATGAGTTTGCAACTACTTTACTTTTGGAGAAAATTCAAAACATTCATTATTCAATAGGGCCCAAACTATCAAAAACCAGCGGTTTCAATGAACACACATTTCTTGGTAGAATCATGCAGGACTGAAATTTTTGATGTTTTTCTACTCCTCTCATGAGCCCAAACAAGTCTCTAAAAGCATGAGTTTGCAACTACTTTACTTTTGGAGAAAATTCAAAACATTCACTATTCAATAGAGCCCAATAGCAAAAATCAGGTTTTGAATGAAGAATCACATTTCTTGGTAAAATCATGCAGGATTGAAATTTTTGATGGTTTTTTACTCCTCTCAACAGCCCAAACAAGTTTCTAAAAGGATGAGTTTGCAACTACTTTACTTTTGGAGAAAATTCAAAACATTCATTATTCAATAGGGCCCAAACTATCAAAAACCAGCGGTTTCAATGAACACACATTTCTTGGTAGAATCATGCAGGACTGAAATTTTTGATGTTTTTCTACTCCTCTCATGAGCCTAAACAAGTCTCTAAAAGCATGAGTTTGCAACTACTTTACTTTTGGAGAAAATTCAAAACATTCATTATTCAATAGAGCCCAATAGCAAAAATCAGGTTTTGAATGAAGAATCACATTTCTTGGTAAAATCATGCAGGATTGAAATTTTTGATGGTTTTTTACTCCTCTCAACAGCCCAAACAAGTTTCTAAAAGGATGAGTTTGCAACTACTTTACTTTTGGAGAAAATTCAAAACATTCATTATTCAATAGGGCCCAAACTATCAAAAACCAGCGGTTTCAATGAACACACATTTCTTGGTAGAATCATGCAGGACTGAAATTTTTGATGTTTTTCTACTCCTCTCATGAGCCCAAACAAGTCTCTAAAAGCATGAGTTTGCAACTACTTTACTTTTGGAGAAAATTCAAAACATTCATTACTCAAAAGAGCCCAATAGCAAAAACCAGCGTTTTGAATGAAGAATCACATTTCTTGGTAGAATCATGCAGGATTGAAATTTTTGATGGTTTTTTACTCCTCTCAACAGCCCAAACAAGTTTCTAAAAGGATGAGTTTGCAACTACTTTACTTTTGGAGAAAATTCAAAACATTCATTATTCAATAGGGCCCAAACTATCAAAAACCAGCGGTTTCAATGAACACACATTTCTTGGTAGAATCATGCAGGACTGAAATTTTTGATGTTTTTCTACTCCTCTCATGAGCCCAAACAAGTCTCTAAAAGCATGAGTTTGCAACTACTTTACTTTTGGAGAAAATTCAAAACATTCATTATTCAATAGAGCCCAATAGCAAAAATCAGGTTTTGAATGAAGAATCACATTTCTTGGTAGAATCATGCAGGATTGAAATTTTTGATGGTTTTTTACTCCTCTCAACAGCCCAAACAAGTTTCTAAAAGGATGAGTTTGTAACTACTTTACTTTTGGAGAAAATTCAAAACATTCATTATTCAATAGGGCCCAAACTATCAAAAACCAGCGGTTTCAATGAACACACATTTCTTGGTAGAATCATGCAGGACTGAAATTTTTGATGTTTTTCTACTCCTCTCATGAGCCCAAACAAGTCTCTAAAAGCATGAGTTTGCAACTACTTTACTTTTGGAGAAAATTCAAAACATTCATTACTCAAAAGAGCCCAATAGCAAAAACCAGCTTTTTGAATGAAGAATCACATTTCTTGGTAGAATCATGCAGGATTGAAATTTTTGATGGTTTTTTACTCCTCTCAACAGCCCAAACAAGTTTCTAAAAGGATGAGTTTGCAACTACTTTACTTTTGGAGAAAATTCAAAGCATTCATTATTCAATAGGGCCCAAACTATCAAAAACCAGCGGTTTCAATGAACACACATTTCTTGGTAGAATCATGCAGGACTGAAATTTTTGATGTTTTTCTACTCCTCTCATGAGCCCAAACAAGTCTCTAAAAGCATGAGTTTGCAACTACTTTACTTTTGGAGAAAATTCAAAACATTGGGGGGCGTGGCCAGCGTCTGAGCTGAATGGAAGCCTGAGCTCTGAGCTCCTCCACAGGGCAGCCTACCAAGCGCTATTAACAAGCGACTTATAAGCCAGGACTGGCTGAAAACTTGTGGGAACCTCCATAGGCACCAGCGGTGCCCCCACATAATGGATCCGCTTAATAGAAAAGCAGGAAAATCAAAAAATCTGGAGCGCTCTCCCCTCATGCTGAGGAGCCAAGATGGCGCCCGCCACACAGCAGCCACAGCCTGCAGCCCCAGCCTGAGCGGCGCACAGCGGGAGAGAACGCCACAGAGACTGAAACACGCAGTATTCAAGTCAGGGGGTAAGTCTGCCCCCATCCCTGCAAAAACCGCCGCTCCATATATTAAAGAAAGCGCTAAATTCAGTGTTAAAAGTAGCGCTGAGAAGAAGGAGGCAAAATATCGCGAGATTAACCGGGAAACAGACGGGATTGCGCAGCAAGTACGCAAATTGCGTACCTTAAGCAAAAATCTTGCGCAGCCTGTGAAATCTTGCACAGCAGCAACGCTCACAGCCGCTATGGAGGCCACAAATACAATAAGGGCCTCCTCATCTTGTCCAGATATCTCCACAATTTCAGACACCCCTCTAACGCCACCACAGAGGGAACTGTCCCCTGCCTCACAAAATAGCTGCAGATTAAGCAGTAGCTCGGCTGAGCTGCAAAGTGAGACGCAGATGGAGGACTTCTGCACTCCAGATAACCCCATGCCTGAAAACTTTTTACATGTTTTGACTGAGGTAGAGGCTACCAACAAAGCAGCTTCAGAAATGTTCATAAAAAATATGGTGTGCCTTCTTGCAAAGACATTCCAAAAACAACTAGAGGGATATAATACAAACCTCCAAAACAATATAGACAGTCTGGGTCAGAGGGTGAATCACTTGGAGTCGAAAATGGAGGAGATAGTCCAGTCTCACAACAATTTGATAGACGAACATTATGCCTTAGAGAAAGAAGTTACCTTCCTAAAGTCAAGACTGATAGAACAAGAGGACAGGAGTAGGAGAAACAACCTTAAATTCAGAGGAATACCTGAGAATGTCAAGGACAGAGATCTTGATTCATATGTGCAAAAAATGCTCCATGCTATGCTCCCAGGTGCTTCCAAAGGAGACCTCTTAATAGAACGCATACACAGACTACCTAAGTCCAAATATGCCCCTGAAAGAGCTCCGCGGGATGTTATTGCATTCTTTCACTATTTTCTGACAAAGGAGGACATTTTGAGGAAGAGCAAGCAGTCACCCATCTTACCAAGACCATATGAGGGTATTAAGATCTTTGCAGACTTTTCAAAAGCCACGTTGCAAAAAAGGAGAGACTTTTTCCCTATCACTGCACACCTACGGGAGCACAGGGTGCTATACAGATGGGGCTTTCCTACAAAAATATTGGTCATGAAGGAAAACACTACTTTTGCCTTATCTAACATTGATAACTGTGATAGATTCTTTCAGGACCTTGGTATTCCTCCAATGAAGAACTCATCTTTATCCTACAATCAAGAGAGGAGCAACTCTTCACGACAGCCAAGACGTTTGTCACAGTCCTGGACCACACAAAAGAAAAGATAATGGACTTGGTAGGTGTTGACCCTGGCTCTTGGCCTGAACTTTCATCCCCAAACACTAACCGAGAGATTTCTCTTGGTATCATTTCTTTTGAGAAATTCACCTTCCTTGTTAACAAGTTTGTTTTGTTCTAGGTTATTCCAGGTTATAACATGTTTCTATTCACAGGCACACCAGGCACTGACAACAAATTTCTAGAGAAATACCACTCTTCTTGGATATATGTCCAGATGGACTATTCTATCTTATTGAGTTATTTAACACATTTCTTTCTTTTTGATATATTATGGAGTTGAAAATCCTATCATTTAATGTAAATGGGCTTAATAGTCCCTTTAAAAGGTATGCTCTGTGGAAGGAGATCAAAAGATTGAAAGCAAATGTTGCTATGATACAGGAAACCCACCTCCTGGAAACTGATAATAACAGATTTAAAAACAAAGATTATCCTCAGATTTTCTTCTCCAACAACGAGGGAGGGAAAAAAGCTGGGGTGGCCATTGCCTTCCACAGAGACCTACCAGTGGTTATTTCAGATGTTTATAAAGACAATAAAGGCAGATATTTAATCATCAATTTTACCTTGGAGGGAATGGAATACACTGTGGTTAATGTATACGCCCCTAATGTGAGACAAATTAGCTTTCTCAATAAAGTCAAAAGAAAATTATCCAAATTTAGCAAGGGACAAATCATATGGGGGGGAGACTTTAATTGTATTGTTGACCCAAGCACTGATTGCTCATCCTCTGCTCCATACTACAGAAGTGTGAATTTGGGGAAGTGGCTGAGCAATGCTAACCTGCACGACAGTTGTAAAATATTGAACCCTAATTCTAGAGAATACACCAGATTCTGCCCACACAACAGATCTTATACCAAAATAGATCATATATTTACCAGTTTTTCCTTACTAGATTCGTATATAGATTTCCAAACTGGCCCCATCACATGGTCGGACCATGCTCCAATTCTATTAACATTACAGGTTTCCTCTTCGACTCAAAGACACTACAATTGGAGATATAGCAAATTTGTAGTAGACTCCCCAGATAATATAGCAACAATAAAAAACACTATAATGAATTATTTTAAAGAAAATGACTCCCAGGAAATCTCCCCTGAAACCTTATGGTTAGCACATAAATGTGTCATTAGAGGCCACTTAATTCAGATGGCCTCAAGACAAAAGAGGGAAAGAGAGAGCAAACAGAGGCTGTTACTAGAACAAATCAAAAAACTTGAAGACCAGGCCAAAGTGGAAAAATCTTTTACTAAATACAAGGAGTTATACTCCCTTAGATTGGAATTTAGAAATCTTCTCATAAATATTTACGAAAAAAAGACTCTGTTTAACAGGGCAGGGTTCTACATAAATAACAACAAAAACTCAAAAACTATGGCAAATAGATTCAAACCCATAAATAAAAAGCATTTAATTAAAAAACTTTCCCAGAACTCAGTGAATATAGAAAAGCCAAGGGACATAGCTTTGGCTTTTGAAAAATACTACTCAAACCTTTACAATATAGGGAAAAATGGGACTTATCCCCCTCCTACAGAGGAGATGATAGATAATTTCCTGGGAGGAGTAGAGTTGAGATCTCTGTCTTCTGAGCAAAGGGAAATGCTTGATGCACCCTTCTCTGAGGGAGAGGTCTCTCTGGCAATAAAAAATCTCAAATGTAATAAGGCTCCTGGTCCAGACGGATTCCCTGTGGAATATTATAAAACATTTCAGGAAAATCTGGTCCCCTATTTAACAAACACCCTAAATTTTATAAAATCAAAAGGAACATGTAGTGCAGATATGCTGAGAGCCACCATAGTGGTAATCCCCAAACCGGACAAAGATCCCACCAAGATAGAAAACTATAGACCCATATCCCTCCTGAATGCAGACATCAAGGTCTATGCAAAAATACTGGCAGAAAGGGTGCAGGATGTTATCCAATATCTCATACATCCCGATCAAGTGGGTTTTGTAAAATTTAGACAGACTTCTGACAGTTCAAGAAGTGTCTTGCACCATATACACTTTTGTAACAAGAAAAAAATTCCCAGTCTGTTTGTGGCCCTTGATGCGGAGAAAGCTTTTGACCGCATCAATTGGACATATGCATTCGCAGTATTAAAGAAGATGGGTTTTGGTGAGGAGATGTTGAAAAGTATTCAGGCTCTGTACTCCCAACCGTCTGCCTCTGTGCTGGTCAATAGCACGATGTCAGGGAAATTTGACATAACAAACGGAACAAGACAGGGATGCCCTCTGTCCCCAATTATTTTTATCCTGAGTCTGGAACCACTGGCTCAAAGGATAAGGGACTCGAGTGAGGTGAGGGGAGTACGGTTGGGAGATGTAGAGCATAAAATAAATTTATATGCAGACGATATCATACTCACACTGACAGATCCTGTTGAGTCGTTGAAGGCGACTTGGGACATCATAGAGTTGTTTGGTTCAATATCATATTATAAACTCAATGTAAAAAAGACTAACGTTTTGTCACTATTTATTTCAGCCCCTATAAAACAGCAATTACAAGATAAGTACCCTTTTACTTGGGACTGCACTAAAATCCCATATCTAGGAATTTGGCTCACAAGCGACCTCACACACACAAGTGAGGTAAACATAGATAGCCTTTTGAAATCCCTTGACACTAAGTTGGGAGAATTGTCAAAAACCCCAGCCACTTGGTTGGGAAGAATAGTACTATATAAGATGTTCTGCCTCCCAAAGGTGTTGTTTTTGTACAGGAATGTCCCTCTGCCTTTATCAATGCAACACATACAAAAATTAACTCATCAAATGAACAGATTTATTTGGAATAATAAAAAGCCTAGGGTAAAGAAACACACACTACTTAAATCTAGAGAAAATGGGGGGATAGCCCTTCCAGACTTGGAGGCGTATTACTTTGCCACCACAACTGAATTGACAAAAATGTGGCTCACAGAACAGACAGAATTGGGATGGCCAAAAATTGAAAGAGATTTAATGCCTAATAAAGAACCGACACTTTATGTTTCCTATTTTCTTCTGCACAGAGGAGAGATTGGAGACATAGAAAACCCAATACTCAGAGCCTCTGTGCAGAGCTGGTCACATATGTGCAGGAGAAGGTTTAATGTCTCCCCTGTTTCAACCAAAAGACTGAGACTTCACTTTTTGGCACCTGTCAAGGTTTCTTTGAGACCCATGTTTGATAACTGGAAAACATTCCCCATTGCTTATGTGGATGATTTATTGGACAATAATAAAGTCATGCCTTTTGAGTTGGTCAAGGCTAAATTTAAAATCCCTAATACGGAATATATGAAATACCTCATACTCAAAGAGGAATATAACAAATTTAAGAGATATTTCTGCAAGATAGTTTTGGTCAACCATACCATTTATAATTTCCTAACCAGCACAACCCCCAGGCACAAGAGCTCTCTTAAACCCCTGTATAACTTCCTGACCGGCAAATACACCTTTTCTAAGGGTGGATGCTTTGAAAAATGGGAGACTACTCTGCAGAAGCAGATTTGTGCCCCACAGTGGACATTGTCTTTTAAGACTGCAGTGAGGTCTACAAATTGCATGAACATTTTGGAAACACATTACAAACTAGTCCACAGATATTACTTGACCCCAAACAGGATTAAACATTTTGGGGAAGGGGGATCTGATCTGTGTTGGCGGGGATGCGGGTCTCAGGCTGACTTACTCCATATTTTCTGGGGATGCCCGGTACTGAAACCATACTGGCTTAAGGTCTCCAATTTGATTTCGATCATATGCAACTGGCGTGTTCAGTTGCACCCTGCCTTGGCCTTACTACTCATAGATATTTGCAGATTCAAAACAACAAAGTATTTGGTTGCCCACATACTCATGTCTGCAATATACCTTATAGCGAAAGGTTGGAACAACAAGCAACCTCCGAACATTGCCACATTGATCATGTTGGTGGACAAACATTGTGTTTATGAAAAAATTCATTATATTAACAATATGTCAATAAAGTTATTTGACGACAGATGGCATAGATGGTTGAAACTCAAATCTAAGATAGAAGAAGAATTTATATCTTGATATCTTGATTTTTGCTCTTTTTGTGTGCCAAAATTTCACATGTATTTGGTGTTTGCCTGTACTGTTGTAATTGTTTTTCAAATCTATTTCAATTAATGTTAATTGTACATACTTTAAATGATGATATGATGTTCAGATACCATATGATGATGTCCTGATGTACATTATCTTGACTCTATTCGAACATGATATATATGAGGTATGTTTATACATTCCTATTATTTTGAAAACTCAATAAAAATATTGTTTAAGAAAATTCAAAACATTCATTATTCAATAGAGCCCAATAGCAAAAACCAGCGTTTTGAATGAAGAATCACATTTCTTGGTAGAATCATGCAGGATTGAAATTTTTGATGGTTTTTTACTCCTCTCAACAGCCCAAACAAGTTTCTAAAAGGATGAGTTTGCAACTACTTTACTTTTGGAGAAAATTCAAAACATTCATTATTCAATAGGGCCCAAACTATCAAAAACCAGCGGTTTCAATGAACACACATTTCTTGGTAGAATCATGCAGGACTGAAATTTTTGATGTTTTTCTACTCCTCTCATGAGCCCAAACAAGTCTCTAAAAGCATGAGTTTGCAACTACTTTACTTTTGAAGAAAATTCAAAACATTCATTATTCAATAGAGCCCAATAGCAAAAATCAGGTTTTGAATGAAGAATCACATTTCTTGGTAGAATCATGCAGGATTGAAATTTTTGATGGTTTTTTACTCCTCTCAACAGCCCAAACAAGTTTCTAAAAGGATGAGTTTGCAACTACTTTACTTTTGGAGAAAATTCAAAACATTCATTATTCAATAGGGCCCAAACTATCAAAAACCAGCGGTTTCAATGAACACACATTTCTTGGTAGAATCATGCAGGACTGAAATTTTTGATGTTTTTCTACTCCTCTCATGAGCCCAAACAAGTCTCTAAAAGCATGAGTTTGCAACTACTTTACTTTTGGAGAAAATTCAAAACATTCATTATTCAATAGAGCCCAATAGCAAAAATCAGGTTTTGAATGAAGAATCACATTTCTTGGTAGAATCATGCAGGATTGAAATTTTTGATGGTTTTTTACTCCTCTCAACAGCCCAAACAAGTTTCTAAAAGGATGAGTTTGCAACTACTTTACTTTTGGAGAAAATTCAAAACATTCATTATTCAATAGGGCCCAAAATATCAAAAACCAGCGGTTTGAATGAACACACATTTCTTGGTAGAATCGTGCAGGACTGAAATTTTTGATGTTTTTCTACTCTCATGAGCCCAAACAAGTCTCTAAAAGGATGAGTTTGCAACTACTTTACTTTTGGAGAAAATTCAAAACATTCATTATTCAATAGAGCCCAATAGCAATAACCTGCGTTTTGAATGAAGAATCACATTTCTTGGTAGAATCATGCAGGATTGAAATTTTTGATGGTTTTTTACTCCTCTCAACAGCCCAAACAAGGTTCTAAAAGGATGAGTTTGCAACTACTTTACTTTTGGAGAAAATTCAAAACATTCATTATTCAATAGGGCCCAAACTATCAAAAACCAGCGGTTTCAATGAACACACATTTCTTGGTAGAATCATGCAGGACTGAAATTTTTGATGTTTTTCTACTCCTCTCATGAGCCCAAACAAGTCTCTAAAAGCATGAGTTTGCAACTACTTTACTTTTGGAGAAAATTCAAAACATTCATTATTCAATAGAGCCCAATAGCAAAAATCAGGTTTTGAATGAAGAATCACATTTCTTGGTAAAATCATGCAGGATTGAAATTTTTGATTGTTTTTTACTCCTCTCAACAGCCCAAACAAGTTTCTAAAAGGATGAGTTTGCAACTACTTTACTTTTGGAGAAAATTCAAAACATTCATTATTCAATAGGGCCCAAAATATCAAAAACCAGCGGTTTGAATGAACACACATTTCTTGGTAGAATCGTGCAGGACTGAAATTTTTGATGTTTTTCTACTCTCATGAGCCCAAACAAGTCTCTAAAAGGATGAGTTTGCAACTACTTTACTTTTGGAGAAAATTCAAAACATTCATTATTCAATAGAGCCCAATAGCAAAAACCTGCGTTTTGAATGAAGAATCACATTTCTTGGTAGAATCATGCAGGATTGAAATTTTTGATGGTTTTTTACTCCTCTCAACAGCCCAAACAAGGTTCTAAAAGGATGAGTTTGCAACTACTTTACTTTTGGAGAAAATTCAAAACATTCATTATTCAATAGGGCCCAAACTATCAAAAACCAGCGGTTTCAATGAACACACATTTCTTGGTAGAATCATGCAGGACTGAAATTTTTGATGTTTTTCTACTCCTCTCATGAGCCCAAACAAGTCTCTAAAAGCATGAGTTTGCAACTACTTTACTTTTGGAGAAAATTCAAAACATTCATTATTCAATAGAGCCCAATAGCAAAAATCAGGTTTTGAATGAAGAATCACATTTCTTGGTAAAATCATGCAGGATTGAAATTTTTGATGGTTTTTTACTCCTCTCAACAGCCCAAACAAGTTTCTAAAAGGATGAGTTTGCAACTACTTTACTTTTGGAGAAAATTCAAAACATTCATTATTCAATAGGGCCCAAACTATCAAAAACCAGCGGTTTGAATGAACACACATTTCTTGGTAGAATCATGCAG
The DNA here is from genome assembly GCF_039654945.1 of Dendrobates tinctorius. NCBI lineage: Eukaryota > Metazoa > Chordata > Amphibia > Anura > Dendrobatidae > Dendrobates > Dendrobates tinctorius. The sequence continues at coordinate 439,330 of NW_027362110.1, forward strand.
GACTGAAATTTTTGATGTTTTTCTACTCCTCTCATGAGCCCAAACAAGTCTCTAAAAGCATGAGTTTGCAACTACTTTACTTTTGGAGAAAATTCAAAACATTCATTACTCAAAAGAGCCCAATAGCAAAAACCAGCGTTTTGAATGAAGAATCACATTTCTTGGTAGAATCATGCAGGATTGAAATTTTTGATGGTTTTTTACTCCTCTCAACAGCCCAAACAAATTTCTAAAAGGATGAGTTTGCAACTACTTTACTTTTGGAGAAAATTCAAAACATTCATTATTCAATAGGGCCCAAACTATCAAAAACCAGCGGTTTCAATGAACACACATTTCTTGGTAGAATCATGCAGGACTGAAATTTTTGATGTTTTTCTACTCCTCTCATGAGCCCAAACAAGTCTCTAAAAGCATGAGTTTGCAACTACTTTACTTTTGGAGAAAATTCAAAACATTCATTATTCAATAGAGCCCAATAGCAAAAACCAGCGTTTTGAATGAAGAATCACATTTCTTGGTAGAATCATGCAGGATTGAAATTTTTGATGGTTTTTTACTCCTCTCAACAGCCCAAACAAGTTTCTAAAAGGATGAGTTTGCAACTACTTTACTTTTGGAGAAAATTCAAAACATTCATTATTCAATAGGGCCCAAACTATCAAAAACCAGCGGTTTCAATGAACACACATTTCTTGGTAGAATCATGCAGGACTGAAATTTTTGATGTTTTTCTACTCCTCTCATGAGCCCAAACAAGACTCTAAAAGCATGAGTTTGCAACTACTTTACTTTTGGAGAAAATTCAAAACATTCATTACTCAAAAGAGCCCAATAGCAAAAACCAGCGTTTTGAATGAAGAATCACATTTCTTGGTAGAATCATGCAGGATTGAAATTTTTGATGGTTTTTTACTCCTCTCAACAGTCCAAACAAGGTTCTAAAAGGATGAGTTTGCAACTACTTTACTTTTGGAGAAAATTCAAAACATTCATTATTCAATAGGGCCCAAACTATCAAAAACCAGCGGTTTCAATGAAAACACATTTCTTGGTAGAATCATGCAGGACTGAAATTTTTGATGTTTTTCTACTCCTCTCATGAGCCCAAACAAGTCTCTAAAAGCATGAGTTTGCAACTACTTTACTTTTGGAGAAAATTCAAAACATTCATTATTCAATAGAGCCCAATAGCAAAAATCAGGTTTTGAATGAAGAATCACATTTCTTGGTAGAATCATGCAGGATTGAAATTTTTGATGGTTTTTTACTCCTCTCAACAGCCCAAACAAGTTTCTAAAAGGATGAGTTTGTAACTACTTTACTTTTGGAGAAAATTCAAAACATTCATTATTCAATAGGGCCCAAACTATCAAAAACCAGCGGTTTCAATGAACACACATTTCTTGGTAGAATCATGCAGGACTGAAATTTTTGATGTTTTTCTACTCCCCTCATGAGCCCAAACAAGTCTCTAAAAGCATGAGTTTGCAACTACTTTACTTTTGGAGAAAATTCAAAACATTCATTATTCAATAGAGCCCAATAGCAAAAATCAGGTTTTGAATGAAGAACCACATTTCTTGGTAAAATCATGCAGGATTGAAATTTTTGATGGTTTTTTACTCCTCTCAACAGCCCAAACAAGTTTCTAAAAGGATGAGTTTGCAACTACTTTACTTTTGGAGAAAATTCAAAACATTCATTATTCAATAGGGCCCAAACTATCAAAAACCAGCGGTTTCAATGAACACACATTTCTTGGTAGAATCATGCAGGACTGAAATTTTTGATGTTTTTCTACTTCTCTCATGAGCCCAAACAAGTCTCTAAAAGCATGAGTTTGCAACTACTTTACTTTTGGAGAAAATTCAAAACATTCATTATTCAATAGAGCCCAATAGCAAAAATCAGGTTTTGAATGAAGAACCACATTTCTTGGTAGAATCATGCAGGATTGAAATTTTTGATGGTTTTTTACTCCTCTCAACAGCCCAAACAAGTTTCTAAAAGGATGAGTTTGCAACTACTTTACTTTTGGAGAAAATTCAAAACATTCATTATTCAATAGGGCCCAAACTATCAAAAACCAGCGGTTTCAATGAACACACATTTCTTGGTAGAATCATGCAGGATTGAAATTTTTGATGTTTTTCTACTCCTCTCATGAGCCCAAACAAGTCTCTAAAAGCATGAGTTTGCAACTACTTTACTTTTGGAGAATATTCAAAACATTCATTATTCAATAGAGCCCAATAGCAAAAATCAGGTTTTGAATGAAGAATCACATTTCTTGGTAAAATCATGCAGGATTGAAATTTTTGATGGTTTTTTACTCCTCTCAACAGCCCAAACAAGTTTCTAAAAGGATGAGTTTGCAACTACTTTACTTTTGGAGAAAATTCAAAACATTCATTATTCAATAGGGCCCAAACTATCAAAAACCAGCGGTTTCAATGAACACACATTTCTTGGTAGAATCATGCAGGACTGAAATTTTTGATGTTTTTCTACTCCTCTCATGAGCCCAAACAAGTCTCTAAAAGCATGAGTTTGCAACTACTTTACTTTTGGAGAAAATTCAAAACATTCACTATTCAATAGAGCCCAATAGCAAAAATCAGGTTTTGAATGAAGAATCACATTTCTTGGTAAAATCATGCAGGATTGAAATTTTTGATGGTTTTTTACTCCTCTCAACAGCCCAAACAAGTTTCTAAAAGGATGAGTTTGCAACTACTTTACTTTTGGAGAAAATTCAAAACATTCATTATTCAATAGGGCCCAAACTATCAAAAACCAGCGGTTTCAATGAACACACATTTCTTGGTAGAATCATGCAGGACTGAAATTTTTGATGTTTTTCTACTCCTCTCATGAGCCCAAACAAGTCTCTAAAAGCATGAGTTTGCAACTACTTTACTTTTGGAGAAAATTCAAAACATTCATTATTCAATGGAGCCCAATAGCAAAAACCAGCGTTTTGAATGAAGAATCACATTTCTTGGTAGAATCATGCAGGATTGAAATTTTTGATGGTTTTTTACTCCTCTCAACAGCCCAAACAAGTTTCTAAAAGGATGAGTTTGCAACTACTTTACTTTTGGAGAAAATTCAAAACATTCATTATTCAATAGGGCCCAAACTATCAAAAACCAGCGGTTTCAATGAACACACATTTCTTGGTAGAATCATGCAGGACTGAAATTTTTGATGTTTTTCTACTCCTCTCATGAGCCCAAACAAGTCTCTAAAAGCATGAGTTTGCAACTACTTTACTTTTGAAGAAAATTCAAAACATTCATTATTCAATAGAGCCCAATAGCAAAAATCAGGTTTTGAATGAAGAATCACATTTCTTGGTAGAATCATGCAGGATTGAAATTTTTGATGTTTTTTTACTCCTCTCAACAGCCCAAACAAGTTTCTAAAAGGATGAGTTTGCAACTACTTTACTTTTAGAGAAAATTCAACACATTCATTATTCAATAGGGCCCAAACTATCAAAAACCAGCGGTTTCAATGAACACACATTTCTTGGTAGAATCATGCAGGACTGAAATTTTTGATGTTTTTCTACTCCTCTCATGAGCCCAAACAAGTCTCTAAAAGCATGAGTTTGCAACTACTTTACTTTTGGAGAAAATTCAAAACATTCATTATTCAATAGAGCCCAATAGCAAAAACCAGCGTTTTGAATGAAGAATCACATTTCTTGGTAGAATCATGCAGGATTGAAATTTTTGATGGTTTTTTACTCCTCTCAACAGCCCAAACAAGTTTCTAAAAGGATGAGTTTGCAACTACTTTACTTTTGGAGAAAATTCAAAACATTCATTATTCAATAGGGCCCAAACTATCAAAAACCAGCGGTTTCAATGAACACACATTTCTTGGTAGAATCATGCAGGACTGAAATTTTTGATGTTTTTCTACTCCTCTCATGAGCCCAAACAAGACTCTAAAAGCATGAGTTTGCAACTACTTTACTTTTGGAGAAAATTCAATACATTCATTACTCAAAAGAGCCCAATAGCAAAAACCAGCGTTTTGAATGAAGAATCACATTTCTTGGTAGAATCATGCAGGATTGAAATTTTTGATGGTTTTTTACTCCTCTCAACAGCCCAAACAAGGTACTAAAAGGATGAGTTTGCAACTACTTTACTTTTGGAGAAAATTCAAAACATTCATTATTCAATAGGGCCCAAACTATCAAAAACCAGCGGTTTCAATGAACACACATTTCTTGGTAGAATCATGCAGGACTGAAATTTTTGATGTTTTTCTACTCCTCTCATGAGCCCAAACAAGTCTCTAAAAGCATGAGTTTGCAACTACTTTACTTTTGGAGAAAATTCAAAACATTCATTATTCAATAGAGCCCAATAGCAAAAATCAGGTTTTGAATGAAGAATCACATTTCTTGGTAGAATCATGCAGGATTGAAATTTTTGATGGTTTTTTACTCCTCTCAACAGCCCAAACAAGTTTCTAAAAGGATGAGTTTGTAACTACTTTACTTTTGGAGAAAATTCAAAACATTCATTATTCAATAGGGCCCAAACTATCAAAAACCAGCGGTTTCAATGAACACACATTTCTTGGTAGAATCATGCAGGACTGAAATTTTTGATGTTTTTCTACTCCTCTCATGAGCCCAAACAAGTCTCTAAAAGCATGAGTTTGCAACTACTTTACTTTTGGAGAAAATTCAAAACATTCATTATTCAATAGAGCCCAATAGCAAAAACCAGCGTTTTGAATGAAGAATCACATTTCTTGGTAGAATCATGCAGGATTGAAATTTTTGATGGTTTTTTACTCCTCTCAACAGCCCAAACAAGTTTCTAAAAGGATGAGTTTGCAACTACTTTACTTTTGGAGAAAATTCAAAACATTCATTATTCAATAGGGCCCAAACTATCAAAAACCAGCGGTTTGAATGAACACACATTTCTTGGTAGAATCATGCAGGACTGAAATTTTTGATGTTTTTCTACTCCTCTCATGAGCCCAAACAAATCTCTAAAAGCATGAGTTTGCAACTACTTTACTTTTGGAGAAAATTCAAAACATTCAATACTCAAAAGAGCCCAATAGCAAAAACCAGCGTTTTGAATGAAGAATCACATTTCTTGGTAGAATCATGCAGGATTGAAATTTTTGATGGTTTTTTACTCCTCTCAACAGCCCAAACAAGTTTCTAAAAGGATGAGTTTGCAACTACTTTACTTTTGGAGAAAATTCAAAACATTCATTATTCAATAGGGCCCAAACTATCAAAAACCAGCGGTTTCAATGAACACACATTTCTTGGTAGAATCATGCAGGACTGAAATTTTTGATGTTTTTCTACTCCTCTCATGAGCCCAAACAAGTCTCTAAAAGCATGAGTTTGCAACTACTTTACTTTTGGAGAAAATTCAAAACATTCATTATTCAATAGAGCCCAATAGCAAAAATCAGGTTTTGAATGAAGAATCACATTTCTTGGTAAAATCATGCAGGATTGAAATTTTTGATGGTTTTTTACTCCTCTCAACAGCCCAAACAAGTTTCTAAAAGGATGAGTTTGCAACTACTTTACTTTTGGAGAAAATTCAAAACATTCATTATTCAATAGGGCCCAAACTATCAAAAACCAGCGGTTTGAATGAACACACATTTCTTGGTAGAATCATGCAGGACTGAAATTTTTGATGTTTTTCTACTCCTCTCATGAGCCCAAACAAGTCTCTAAAAGCATGAGTTTGCAACTACTTTACTTTTGGAGAAAATTCAAAACATTCATTACTCAAAAGAGCCCAATAGCAAAAACCAGCGTTTTGAATGAAGATTCACATTTCTTGGTAGAATCATGCAGGATTGAAATTTTTGATGGTTTTTTACTCCTCTCAACAGCCCAAACAAGTTTCTAAAAGGATGAGTTTGCAACTACTTTACTTTTGGAGAAAATTCAAAACATTCATTATTCAATAGGGCCCAAACTATCAAAAACCAGCGGTTTCAATGAACACACATTTCTTTGTAGAATCATGCAGGACTGAAATTTTTGATGTTTTTCTACTCCTCTCATGAGCCCAAACAAGTCTCTAAAAGCATGAGTTTGCAACTACTTTACTTTAGGAGAAAATTCAAAACATTCATTATTCAATAGAGCCCAATAGCAAAAATCAGGTTTTGAATGAAGAATCACATTTCTTGGTAGAATCATGCAGGATTGAAATTTTTGATGGTTTTTTACTCCTCTCAACAGCCCAAACAAGTTTCTAAAAGGATGAGTTTGTAACTACTTTACTTTTGGAGAAAATTCAAAACATTCATTATTCAATAGGGCCCAAACTATCAAAAACCAGCGGTTTCAATGAACACACATTTCTTGGTAGAATCATGCAGGACTGAAATTTTTGATGTTTTTCTACTCCTCTCATGAGCCCAAACAAGTCTCTAAAAGCATGAGTTTGCAACTACTTTACTTTTGGAGAAAATTCAAAACATTCATTACTCAAAAGAGCCCAATAGCAAAAACCAGCTTTTTGAATGAAGAATCACATTTCTTGGTAGAATCATGCAGGATTGAAATTTTTGATGGTTTTTTACTCCTCTCAACAGCCCAAACAAGTTTCTAAAAGGATGAGTTTGCAACTACTTTACTTTTGGAGAAAATTCAAAACATTCATTATTCAATAGGGCCCAAACTATCAAAAACCAGCGGTTTCAATGAACACACATTTCTTGGTAGAATCATGCAGGACTGAAATTTTTGATGTTTTTCTACTCCTCTCATGAGCCCAAACAAGTCTCTAAAAGCATGAGTTTGCAACTACTTTACTTTTGGAGAAAATTCAAAACATTCATTATTCAATAGAGCCCAATAGCAAAAACCAGCGTTTTGAATGAAGAATCACATTTCTTGGTAGAATCATGCAGGATTGAAATTTTTGATGGTTTTTTACTCCTCTCAACAGCCCAAACAAGTTTCTAAAAGGATGAGTTTGCAACTACTTTACTTTTGGAGAAAATTCAAAACATTCATTATTCAATAGGGCCCAAACTATCAAAAACCAGCGGTTTCAATGAACACACATTTCTTGGTAGAATCATGCAGGACTGAAATTTTTGATGTTTTTCTACTCCTCTCATGAGCCCAAACAAGTCTCTAAAAGCATGAGTTTGCAACTACTTTACTTTTGAAGAAAATTCAAAACATTCATTATTCAATAGAGCCCAATAGCAAAAATCAGGTTTTGAATGAAGAATCACATTTCTTGGTAGAATCATGCAGGATTGAAATTTTTGATGTTTTTTTACTCCTCTCAACAGCCCAAACAAGTTTCTAAAAGGATGAGTTTGCAACTACTTTACTTTTAGAGAAAATTCAACACATTCATTATTCAATAGGGCCCAAACTATCAAAAACCAGCGGTTTCAATGAACACACATTTCTTGGTAGAATCATGCAGGACTGAAATTTTTGATGTTTTTCTACTCCTCTCATGAGCCCAAACAAGTCTCTAAAAGCATGAGTTTGCAACTACTTTACTTTTGGAGAAAATTCAAAACATTCATTATTCAATAGAGCCCAATAGCAAAAACCAGCGTTTTGAATGAAGAATCACATTTCTTGGTAGAATCATGCAGGATTGAAATTTTTGATGGTTTTTTACTCCTCTCAACAGCCCAAACAAGTTTCTAAAAGGATGAGTTTGCAACTACTTTACTTTTGGAGAAAATTCAAAACATTCATTATTCAATAGGGCCCAAACTATCAAAAACCAGCGGTTTCAATGAACACACATTTCTTGGTAGAATCATGCAGGACTGAAATTTTTGATGTTTTTCTACTCCTCTCATGAGCCCAAACAAGACTCTAAAAGCATGAGTTTGCAACTACTTTACTTTTGGAGAAAATTCAAAACATTCATTACTCAAAAGAGCCCAATAGCAAAAACCAGCGTTTTGAATGAAGAATCACATTTCTTGGTAGAATCATGCAGGATTGAAATTTTTGATGGTTTTTTACTCCTCTCAACAGTCCAAACAAGGTTCTAAAAGGATGAGTTTGCAACTACTTTACTTTTGGAGAAAATTCAAAACATTCATTATTCAATAGGGCCCAAACTATCAAAAACCAGCGGTTTCAATGAAAACACATTTCTTGGTAGAATCATGCAGGACTGAAATTTTTGATGTTTTTCTACTCCTCTCATGAGCCCAAACAAGTCTCTAAAAGCATGAGTTTGCAACTACTTTACTTTTGGAGAAAATTCAAAACATTCATTATTCAATAGAGCCCAATAGCAAAAATCAGGTTTTGAATGAAGAATCACATTTCTTGGTAGAATCATGCAGGATTGAAATTTTTGATGGTTTTTTACTCCTCTCAACAGCCCAAACAAGTTTCTAAAAGGATGAGTTTGTAACTACTTTACTTTTGGAGAAAATTCAAAACATTCATTATTCAATAGGGCCCAAACTATCAAAAACCAGCGGTTTCAATGAACACACATTTCTTGGTAGAATCATGCAGGACTGAAATTTTTGATGTTTTTCTACTCCTCTCATGAGCCCAAACAAGTCTCTAAAAGCATGAGTTTGCAACTACTTTACTTTTGGAGAAAATTCAAAACATTCATTATTCAATAGAGCCCAATAGCAAAAATCAGGTTTTGAATGAAGAACCACATTTCTTGGTAAAATCATGCAGGATTGAAATTTTTGATGGTTTTTTACTCCTCTCAACAGCCCAAACAAGTTTCTAAAAGGATGAGTTTGCAACTACTTTACTTTTGGAGAAAATTCACAACATTCATTATTCAATAGGGCCCAAACTATCAAAAACCAGCGGTTTCAATGAACACACATTTCTTGGTAGAATCATGCAGGACTGAAATTTTTGATGTTTTTCTACTTCTCTCATGAGCCCAAACAAGTCTCTAAAAGCATGAGTTTGCAACTACTTTACTTTTGGAGAAAATTCAAAACATTCATTATTCAATAGAGCCCAATAGCAAAAATCAGGTTTTGAATGAAGAATCACATTTCTTGGTAAAATCATGCAGGATTGAAATTTTTGATGGTTTTTTACTCCTCTCAACAGCCCAAACAAGTTTCTAAAAGGATGAGTTTGCAACTACTTTACTTTTGGAGAAAATTCAAGGGGGGCGTGGTCTGGAGCTCAATGCAGCAGGCTGTGTGAGCTCTGAGCTCTGAGGAAGCCTTCCTTGTCAAGCGACTTACAAAGCGAACAAGAAGAATTTGGACAAAAAGTTTTATTGGATTTAACAGCCTTATTCTCCAGGATCATTTTGAGACCCTTCTGGAGTTTTTATGACGAATATTCCCCGAGATATGACCTTCTAAAGCCTGAGGAGCGGTGAACCAGCAAGTTTTCCCGCGCCTGCTTCTCTCTGCAGCGGCGCGCCCAGGCTGAGGTGATTAGAGACGCTGGGAAAAAAGGCGCGAATACCGGCAAGAAGAGAGCCAGTGATCTATGTGAGAAGCGGACACTGCCGCGACACAGAAGACATCAGCGGCAGTGGAGCGGGGTGACAACGCGGACATACAAAGGAGGCCGAGAGATCGGGTGGAAGCAGCGGAGGAGCCCGCGGGAGCCGACGCTGGATTTCGCGGGAACGGACTTGATTTTACCGCGAAGTTTACCAGCTGCAGAGCCGCACCGGGATTAAAATAATAGAGACACTGCTAAGGCGGGAAAAGCTGACAGGAGAGGTGACGGCACTCAGCGCGAGCGAGCTGAGGAGAAGAAGATAGTCTCAGGCGAGAATATATTTTCAATAGCAGCGGCGGTGACTGGTGTGAAGAAGGGGATCTGTTGCAGAGGCTGGTGAGTCAGCAGAAGTTGGCGCTATATAAAATCCGGCAGCGGTGACAGAGTGCAGCGGCTTAAGAAGGAAGGAGAAGCCGGGTGATTCAACACACGCGGGTGGACCGGCTGCTGCAGCAGATTCCAGGGATTTGTGGAGGTGACACTGACGGGGGACAGGAGTCTCAGGAACGGAGCCGGCAAGAGCAGCTGAGTGAAGGAGCCGACAGCTGAAGGAGCGACGTCTTTACCCGGCACAGCAGGGGGATTGGAGACAGTACAAGTGGGGCTGCAGTGGAGAGCGGAGCCCGGTGGGAGCTTAAGGAGGCATCAGAGGAGGTTATTCAACGAGCAGTGAAAACCCATTCAGGAACTTCGGGAGCGATCTAGTTTAACGGTGAAAATCCTGTGGCAGCGTCTATCAGACTTTCTCCGCAATCTGTGTGGTGAATATACTAATCTGGCAGTGGTATAGTCTATTAGAGCTGTTGTTTATATATTACTGTTTAGTGTGGCGCTGAATAGAAAGATACCTCATAGAAAATAAGCGGCATAGCGGTTGGGGGCAGGGGGTGACTGTTATAGGCACTGTTGTTGCTAGATGCCCATTGTAGCTAACTGTGCTGGTTAAGCTGCCATCCCATTGTATTCAGGCAGCACAGTGCAATATAGTAACCATTAACCGTTGGCTTAAACCTTCTATTTTACCTCTCATCGCTACTCTTTTTGAGTGATAAACACCAAAATGAGTCAGAAAAATAACAAAGCTAAACAACAAAGAGACAATTCTATGCGTAAACAAGACAGGACAGATTTAGATGAAGCCATATGTATTAGCCCTCCTTCCTCCCCTAAAAAAACTAATAAATTTTCAATTGGACAAAAAGGTGATACTCACACTTTAATGAAACAAGAGTTGGATAATATTCAATCAGACATGGACACTTCCGTTAACAGAAAATCTAAAAGGGATGAGTCTAAAGGGGAGGGTAGATCTGTGCTGTCAGACGAGGAAGAATACTACGAGGCTTCTCCATCTCAGAGCCCAAATAAAAGTAGGCCTAGAATAGAATTTGGCTCTGAGTCCGATATCAGTGGTCATGGGGGTCTGGAGGATATTCAAGCATCTGAGAAGGGGGCCTCTGAAAAATATATCAGAGATTTAATTCTAGCATTAAATAAAAGCGTTGAATCCTCAATAGAAAAGCATGTCAGCCGTTTACAATCCAACCTTGACACAATTTCCACTAGGGTGGATAAAAATGAAAAAAAAATAGAAGTCATTGGGAAAACCTCTGATTCCCTCCAAAAACAACAAACTAATGCCCAAAAAGAAATCCTCTTTTTACGAAATAAATTAGCCGACCTGGAAGACCGTAGTAGGAGGAACAACATTAAATTGAGAGGAATCTCTGAAAAAATTAACCAACACAGTTTACAAAAATACGTCACAGAGATTCTGATTAAAGTATTGCCTTCTGTTCCTGAGGTAGAACTGATGATAGATAGAATCCACAGACTCCCGCGTCCTACGTCCATTTCAGCCGAGCTCCCCAGGGACACTATTTTGAGATTCCACTTCTATTCCACCAAAGAAAAATTCTTAAATTACTTCAGAACCAATAAACATCTTCCCCATCCTTATGATCACATCAAATCATATGCAGACCTTTCAAAAGACACTATCCAAACGAGGAAAGGATTCAATGAAGTTACAACAATGCTGAGGAAGAGAGATGTGATATATAGGTGGGGGTTCCCTACTAAGCTATTGATAAATCATGGTGGTAGGGTCATAGTTATCTTATCTCCACAAGAAGGGAAAAATTTTATTGAAACACTTGATAAGAAAAATGAGGCTCCAGGGTGAGAAAAATGTAAATTTGATATGTTTTAACACTTGCATTTTGTGAACTGCAAAGGCTTCCTACGGAGTTTACGAACTTTTCCCCATTTTAGGAAGCTTACCCAGGTGATTGGTATTTTCTTCCTGTTTATGTTCTTATTTGTATTTTCTGTATTGTTTTAGAGTTAAGTTTATGGTAAAGATACTGTCATTCAATGTGAGGGGACTGAATAGTCCGGTTAAGAGATATCTCACGTGGAGAGAGATTAGGGGCAGCAAAGCAGACATCATCTGTCTTCAAGAGGTGAAGCTAGCCAGGGAAGGACACCCTAAATTCGAAAACAAAAATTTTCCACACATATTCAAATCTTTAAACGAGAAAAAAAGAGCAGGTGTTGTAATATTAATCAAAAACACAATCTCATTTGAAATTATCAGTGAGTACTCTGATAGCGCAGGCAGATTCTTGATACTTGTCTGCTTGATTGACAGTCAATTAACAACACTTGTGAATATTTATGCTCCTTGTAATGGACAAATGCGTTTCTTTAATGGCCTAGACAAAAAAATTCAAGAAGTTAAAAGAGGTACCACTATTCTAGTAGGTGATTTCAACATTGTTCCAGATGGCACATTAGACTCTACTTCTCCCACTAGATCCTCGTTTCCTGAACTCAAACGTTGGCTTTGCAATCACGAATACTTAGATGCTTTTAGGTGTCTCAACACATCTTCTTTGGAATATACTCACTTCTCAGAGGCACACAAGTCTTTTTCTAGAATCGATTTATTTTTAACAGATACATTCTCAATCTCAAAATTTAAAAAAATAGAAATTCTACCCAAAACATTTTCAGATCACTCTCCAATGGTTGCTGAAGTTTCTCTTGGTAGGACGGCCAAATTTAAATCCCAATGGAGATGTGATTCATCACTCCTATTCAACCCAATCCAAAGAAAAGAAATAGAATTGGCTTTGAACAACTACTTTACTGAGAACGACATTAACAATATATGCCCATTTACTTTATGGAATGCTCACAAAGCAGTCATCAGAGGTGTAATGACCCATCTAGCCTTCACCAAAAAAAAAATAAGTAAAGAAAAAATACATAAATTACAATCAGACCTAAAAAACTTAGAGGAAATTTCACAAAAGTCATCCCAAGTACCACCCAATATTCATTCAGAAATCCTAAAATTAAGAATAGACCTAAGATCGGAGCTATTCAATGAATATGATAAATATGCTAAATCCATGAGGTCCAATTTTTATTCATCATATAACAAACCAACTAAACTAATGGCACAAAAATTCAGAACAATTAGAATCAAAAGCAGAATTAATAGAATTAAACATGATGGATCTATACTAGAGCACCCCAAGAAAATCGTAGATGCCTTTGCAGAATATTATTCTTCTATTTATAATCTAAAATCAGATCAGGAAACATATCAACCGGATAGCCAAAGTATCGATGATTTCCTTACATCTTTAAATTTGCCTAAGGTTACTACCCAACAGCTATCAAATCTAGAGGTTCCCTTTTCTGCGTTAGAAATTTCAGAAGCCATCAAATCACTCAAAAAGAAAAAAGCTCCGGGACCCGATGGATACTCAAATGAATATTACCAAACCTTCGAATCTATTTTGACTCCTTATTTAGTCCAAGTGTTTGATAAGGCTTCTTGGTCCGGCGAATTTCCTTCTGAAATGTTACGTGCCAACATAATACTAATACCCAAGCCTAAAGGAGACCTGGAATCAGTTAAAAATTACAGACCCATCTCATTAATAAACACAGATGTCAAATTATTTTCAAAAATCATAGCAAATAGACTAAAAAACATCCTTCCAAGTATTATCCATAAAGATCAGCTTGGATTCATTGAAGGACGCCAGACAATTGACGGTACTAGGAGAACATTAAATCTGATTAATTTCATCAAGAAGAAAAAAATCCCTTCACTCCTTTTGGCTTTAGACGCAGAGAAAGCTTTCGATAGGGTTAATTGGGAATTCCTGAAAGCAACCTTAGATAGATTTGGCTTTAGTAACAAAATAATAAAAACAATAATGGCATTGTATTCGAATCCTTCTGCAAATGTTTATGCAAATAGTCATCTTTCTAATCAAATCAAGATAACTAATGGAACCAGACAGGGATGCCCACTTTCCCCCCTTTTGTTTGCGTTGATAATGGAGCCACTGGCGGAAGCAATAAGATCGAATGATAGAATCCGTGGCATACAGATGGGTGACAATCATTCTAAAATAGGCCTCTTCGCGGATGACATTATATTAAGTTTGTCGGATCCGTTAAACTCAGTCAAAGAGGTTTTATCAACTATTGAGGGTTTCTCTAGGATATCATTCTACAAAATAAACGAAACTAAATCAAAACTGCTAGATTTTTTTCTCAACGATCTTACTATCACAAACATTAAAAAGATTTCCAGGTTTGATTGGGAAAAGGAAGATATTACCTATTTAGGTATCTGTATTACCAGAAACTTTAGGAAAACGGTAGAGATAAACATGCAAAATACTATTAAAAAAACACAGATTGAATTGAATAGTCTCTCAAGCCAAGAAATATCATGGGTAGGTAGAATAATTCTATTTAAACTCTTTACCCTCCCAAAAATCCTTTATTCTTTCAGAGCAATTCCACTAGTTATCCCACTAAAATATCTCAGAAAGCTCCAATCTATTATAAATAAATTCATATGTAATAAGAAAAGAGCAAGAGTGGCATCACACATTTTAACTAGAAGTAAATTAAATGGTGGCCTAGCTCTTCCAAATATAATTAATTATTACTATGCCAACCTAATCAAACAATCTTTTTATTGGGTTAACACAAGCAACGCTCCAGCATGGGTAGAACTGGAGAGGTATTCCAATAAAAATAAAACTCTTTTAAAGACAATCCTAGAATGTCTTACATCATCCTCCCCTTTACATTTTGATTCCCCAACAATCTCTGCAACTCTCTCAGCATGGAAACATTTAGCTAAACCCCAAATTAAAAAAACTCAAAGCCAAAGGTATGTTCAGTTGAAGAATGTTCCTATAAAATTTCTTGGTCTACTGGTGGAGAAGGAAATCCCGAAAGATTGGAATAAAATGGGTATTAAGGTGATAGGAGACTTGTACGATGGGAAGAAATTTTTAAGCAACGATACTTTAAAGACTCAAAAGAATTTTTCTTCCCAGGATATCACTCTCCTCTCTCTACTAAAAAAGCACATCTTAAAATTCATGAGGAAAAAATCATATATAACGGACTCTACTACTCTTTTACTCTGTAACCGCAATGTTAAACTCCATTGGAGATCGAGAACTATTTATGATTTTTTAAATGGTTCTGAGGATTTGGAAAAAACTCCATACATGTTGAATTGGGAGAATGATATTAACATTTCCGTTTCTATGGAACAGTGGAAACAGGCTTTCAAAAGGACTTATTCATCCAATATTTGCGCCTCTCTACATGAGTCCTTCTATAAAATGATATCTAGGTGGTACTTCACGCCATTAAAGTTAGCTAGAATATTTCCTGGCAGATCTCCAGATTGCTGGAGAGATTGCGGATTCATAGGTTCAATTTTACATATTTTCTGGGAATGTCCTAATATTAAACCTTTATGGCTGGAAATTTCTAGGTTAATTAATGAGGTGACAAAACAAAAAATAACCCTGACACCACAAATGGCATTGTTGTCTTTAAATCTAGATGAGATCCATCCTTCCCATATCCCAACAGTCATCCATTTGTTTCTTATAACAAAGAATGCCATAGCATCACTATGGAACGAAAATGCTACTCCCAAACTCAGTGATATTACGGATAAAATGTCATTACACTGTTCATACGAAAGAAGCCATGCTTTGGCTAACAACTATTTTTCAACATTTAATAAAAGATGGAGTTCCTGGATCCGCTTCGCCTCAGAGCAAAATTTACCTGAAATCGCTTGCTCCTGATGTCTCCTATTTTGTGACTTAGATAATAGGTTATATTAATTTTATATAAGTAAACATTTCCCTCTCTATACAGAAATAAAGTTGTATAATCTCTACCTTAGTTTATCGTAGGTTTTTGTTTTTTTTGGTAATACCGCTAATATATAACTACTGCTAAGGTATAGGTTCATGTATTGTATTTATGTAGGTCTATCTTGCTGTACTTCAAGTATATTACTACTGTTAAGATATATGTTATTTATTTATTAGATACTACTACCAAATATACTCAAGGCATTAAAATACTGTTATATGTGTATACCCTACGGCTGTAGGCATGATGCTAAAATACAACTGTTAATTTTTATGTAAAAATTTAATAAAGTTGTTTGAAAATGGAGAAAATTCAAAACATTCATTATTCAATAGGGCCCAAACTATCAAAAACCAGCGGTTTCAATGAACACACATTTCTTGGTAGAATCATGCAGGACTGAAATTTTTGATGTTTTTCTACTCCTCTCATGAGCCCAAACAAGTCTCTAAAAGCATGAGTTTGCAACTACTTTACTTTTGGAGAAAATTCAAAACATTCACTATTCAATAGAGCCCAATAGCAAAAATCAGGTTTTGAATGAAGAATCACATTTCTTGGTAAAATCATGCAGGATTGAAATTTTTGATGGTTTTTTACTCCTCTCAACAGCCCAAACAAGTTTCTAAAAGGATGAGTTTGCAACTACTTTACTTTTGGAGAAAATTCAAAACATTCATTATTCAATAGGGCCCAAACTATCAAAAACCAGCGGTTTCAATGAACACACATTTCTTGGTAGAATCATGCAGGACTGAAATTTTTGATGTTTTTCTACTCCTCTCATGAGCCCAAACAAGTCTCTAAAAGCATGAGTTTGCAACTACTTTACTTTTGGAGAAAATTCAAAACATTCATTATTCAATAGAGCCCAATAGCAAAAACCAGCGTTTTGAATGAAGAATCACATTTCTTGGTAGAATCATGCAGGATTGAAATTTTTGATGGTTTTTTACTACTCTCAACAGCCCAAACAAGTTTCTAAAAGGATGAGTTTGCAACTACTTTACTTTTGGAGAAAATTCAAAACATTCATTATTCAATAGGGCCCAAACTATCAAAAACCAGCGGTTTCAATGAACACACATTTCTTGGTAGAATCATGCAGGACTGAAATTTTTGATGTTTTTCTACTCCTCTCATGAGCCCAAACAAGTCTCTAAAAGCATGAGTTTGCAACTACTTTACTTTTGGAGAAAATTCAAAACATTCATTATTCAATAGAGCCCAATAGCAAAAATCAGGTTTTGAATGAAGAATCACATTTCTTGGTAGAATCATGCAGGATTGAAATTTTTGATGGTTTTTTACTCCTCTCAACAGCCCAAACAAGTTTCTAAAAGGATGAGTTTGCAACTACTTTACTTTTGGAGAAAATTCAAAACATTCATTATTCAATAGGGCCCAAAATATCAAAAACCAGCGGTTTGAATGAACACACATTTCTTGGTAGAATCATGCAGGACTGAAATTTTTGATGTTTTTCTACTCCTCTCATGAGCCCAAACAAGTCTCTAAAAGGATGAGTTTGCAACTACTTTACTTTTGGAGAAAATTCAAAACATTCATTATTCAATAGAGCCCAATAGCAAAAACCAGCGTTTTGAATGAAGAATCACATTTCTTGGTAGAATCATGCAGGATTGAAATTTTTGATGGTTTTTTACTCCTCTCAACAGCCCAAACAAGTTTCTAAAAGGATGAGTTTGCAACTACTTTACTTTTGGAGAAAATTCAAAACATTCATTATTCAATAGGGCCCAAACTATCAAAAACCAGCGGTTTGAATGAACCCACATTTCTTGGTAGAATCATGCAGGACTGAAATTTTTGATGTTTTTCTACTCCTCTCATGAGCCCAAACAAGTCTCTAAAAGCATGAGTTTGCAACTACTTTACTTTTGGAGAAAATTCAAAACATTCATTACTCAAAAGAGCCCAATAGCAAAAACCACCGTTTTGAATGAAGAATCACATTTCTTGGTAGAATCAAGCAGGATTGAAATTTTTAATGGTTTTTTACTCCTCTCAACAGCCCAAACAAGTTTCTAAAAGGATGAGTTTGCAACTACTTTACTTTTGGAGAAAATTCAAAACATTCATTATTCAATAGGGCCCAAACTATCAAAAACCAGCGGTTTCAATGAACACACATTTCTTGGTAGAATCATGCAGGACTGAAATTTTTGATGTTTTTCTACTCCTCCCATGAGCCCAAACAAGTCTCTAAAAGCATGAGTTTGCAACTACTTTACTTTTGGAGAAAATTCAAAACATTCATTATTCAATAGAGCCCAATAGCAAAAATCAGGTTTTGAATGAAGAATCACATTTCTTGGTAAAATCATGCAGGATTGAAATTTTTGATGGTTTTTTACTCCTCTCAACAGCCCAAACAAGTTTCTAAAAGGATGAGTTTGCAACTACTTTACTTTTGGAGAAAATTCAAAACATTCATTATTCAATAGGGCCCAAACTATCAAAAACCAGCGGTTTCAATGAACACACATTTCTTGGTAGAATCATGCAGGACTGAAATTTTTGATGTTTTTCTACTCCTCTCATGAGCCCAAACAAGTCTCTAAAAGCATGAGTTTGCAACTACTTTACTTTTGGAGAAAATTCAAAACATTCATTATTCAATAGAGCCCAATAGCAAAAATCAGGTTTTGAATGAAGAATCACATTTCTTGGTAGAATCATGCAGGATTGAAATTTTTGATGGTTTTTTACTCCTCTCAACAGCCCAAACAAGTTTCTAAAAGGATGAGTTTGTAACTACTTTACTTTTGGAGAAAATTCAAAACATTCATTATTCAATAGGGCCCAAACTATCAAAAACCAGCGGTTTCAATGAACACATATTTCTTGGTAGAATCATGCAGGACTGAAATTTTTGATGTTTTTCTACTCCTCTCATGAGCCCAAACAAGTCTCTAAAAGCATGAGTTTGCAACTACTTTACTTTTGGAGAAAATTCAAAACATTCATTATTCAATAGAGCCCAATAGCAAAAATCAGGTTTTGAATGAAGAACCACATTTCTTGGTAAAATCATGCAGGATTGAAATTTTTGATGGTTTTTTACTCCTCTCAACAGCCCAAACAAGTTTCTAAAAGGATGAGTTTGCAACTACTTTACTTTTGGAGAAAATTCAAAACATTCATTATTCAATAGGGCCCAAACTATCAAAAACCAGCGGTTTCAATGAACACACATTTCTTGGTAGAATCATGCAGGACTGAAATTTTTGATGTTTTTCTACTTCTCTCATGAGCCCAAACAAGTCTCTAAAAGCATGAGTTTGCAACTACTTTACTTTTGGAGAAAATTCAAAACATTCATTATTCAATAGAGCCCAATAGCAAAAATCAGGTTTTGAATGAAGAATCACATTTCTTGGTAGAATCATGCAGGATTGAAATTTTTGATGGTTTTTTACTCCTCTCAACAGCCCAAACAAGTTTCTAAAAGGATGAGTTTGCAACTACTTTACTTTTGGAGAAAATTCAAAACATTCATTATTCAATAGGGCCCAAACTATCAAAAACCAGCGGTTTCAATGAACACACATTTCTTGGTAGAATCATGCAGGACTGAAATTTTTGATGTTTTTCTACTCCTCTCATGAGCCCAAACAAGTCTCTAAAAGCATGAGTTTGCAACTACTTTACTTTTGGAGAATATTCAAAACATTCATTATTCAATAGAGCCCAATAGCAAAAATCAGGTTTTGAATGAAGAATCACATTTCTTGGTAAAATCATGCAGGATTGAAATTTTTGATGGTTTTTTACTCCTCTCAACAGCCCAAACAAGTTTCTAAAAGGATGAGTTTGCAACTACTTTACTTTTGGAGAAAATTCAAAACATTCATTATTCAATAGGGCCCAAACTATCAAAAACCAGCGGTTTCAATGAACACACATTTCTTGGTAGAATCATGCAGGACTGAAATTTTTGATGTTTTTCTACTCCTCTCATGAGCCCAAACAAGTCTCTAAAAGCATGAGTTTGCAACTACTTTACTTTTGGAGAAAATTCAAAACATTCACTATTCAATAGAGCCCAATAGCAAAAATCAGGTTTTGAATGAAGAATCACATTTCTTGGTAAAATCATGCAGGATTGAAATTTTTGATGGTTTTTTACTCCTCTCAACAGCCCAAACAAGTTTCTAAAAGGATGAGTTTGCAACTACTTTACTTTTGGAGAAAATTCAAAACATTCATTATTCAATAGGGCCCAAACTATCAAAAACCAGCGGTTTCAATGAACACACATTTCTTGGTAGAATCATGCAGGACTGAAATTTTTGATGTTTTTCTACTCCTCTCATGAGCCCAAACAAGTCTCTAAAAGCATGAGTTTGCAACTACTTTACTTTTGGAGAAAATTCAAAACATTCACTATTCAATAGAGCCCAATAGCAAAAATCAGGTTTTGAATGAAGAATCACATTTCTTGGTAAAATCATGCAGGATTGAAATTTTTGATGGTTTTTTACTCCTCTCAACAGCCCAAACAAGTTTCTAAAAGGATGAGTTTGCAACTACTTTACTTTTGGAGAAAATTCAAAACATTCATTATTCAAAGGGCCCAAACTATCAAAAACCAGCGGTTTCAATGAACACACATTTCTTGGTAGAATCATGCAGGACTGAAATTTTTGATGTTTTTCTACTCCTCTCATGAGCCCAAAGAAGTCTCTAAAAGCATGAGTTTGCAACTACTTTACTTTTGGAGAATATTCAAAACATTCATTATTCAATAGAGCCCAATAGCAAAAATCAGGTTTTGAATGAAGAATCACATTTCTTGGTAAAATCATGCAGGATTGAAATTTTTGATGGTTTTTTACTCCTCTCAACAGCCCAAACAAGTTTCTAAAAGGATGAGTTTGCAACTACTTTACTTTTGGAGAAAATTCAAAACATTCATTATTCAATAGGGCCCAAACTATCAAAAACCAGCGGTTTCAATGAACACACATTTCTTGGTAGAATCATGCAGGACTGAAATTTTTGATGTTTTTCTACTCCTCTCATGAGCCCAAACAAGTCTCTAAAAGCATGAGTTTGCAACTACTTTACTTTTGGAGAAAATTCAAAACATTCATTACTCAAAAGAGCCCAATAGCAAAAACCAGCGTTTTGAATGAAGAATCACATTTCTTGGTAGAATCATGCAGGATTGAAATTTTTAATGGTTTTTTACTCCTCTCAACAGCCCAAACAAGTTTCTAAAAGGATGAGTTTGCAACTACTTTACTTTTGGAGAAAATTCAAAACATTCATTATTCAATAGGGCCCAAACTATCAATAACCAGCGGTTTCAATGAACACACATTTCTTGGTAGAATCATGCAGGACTGAAATTTTTGATGTTTTTCTACTCCTCCCATGAGCCCAAACAAGTCTCTAAAAGCATGAGTTTGCAACTACTTTACTTTTGGAGAAAATTCAAAACATTCATTATTCAATAGAGCCCAATAGCAAAAATCAGGTTTTGAATGAAGAATCACATTTCTTGGTAAAATCATGCAGGATTGAAATTTTTGATGGTTTTTTACTCCTCTCAACAGCCCAAACAAGTTTCTAAAAGGATGAGTTTGCAACTACTTTACTTTTGGAGAAAATTCAAAACATTCATTATTCAATAGGGCCCAAACTATCAAAAACCAGCGGTTTCAATGAACACACATTTCTTGGTAGAATCATGCAGGACTGAAATTTTTGATGTTTTTCTACTCCTCTCATGAGCCCAAACAAGTCTCTAAAAGCATGAGTTTGCAACTACTTTACTTTTGGAGAAAATTCAAAACATTCATTATTCAATAGAGCCCAATAGCAAAAATCAGGTTTTGAATGAAGAATCACATTTCTTGGTAGAATCATGCAGGATTGAAATTTTTGATGGTTTTTTACTCCTCTCAACAGCCCAAACAAGTTTCTAAAAGGATGAGTTTGTAACTACTTTACTTTTGGAGAAAATTCAAAACATTCATTATTCAATAGGGCCCAAACTATCAAAAACCAGCGGTTTCAATGAACACATATTTCTTGGTAGAATCATGCAGGACTGAAATTTTTGATGTTTTTCTACTCCTCTCATGAGCCCAAACAAGTCTCTAAAAGCATGAGTTTGCAACTACTTTACTTTTGGAGAAAATTCAAAACATTCATTATTCAATAGAGCCCAATAGCAAAAATCAGGTTTTGAATGAAGAACCACATTTCTTGGTAAAATCATGCAGGATTGAAATTTTTGATGGTTTTTTACTCCTCTCAACAGCCCAAACAAGTTTCTAAAAGGATGAGTTTGCAACTACTTTACTTTTGGAGAAAATTCAAAACATTCATTATTCAATAGGGCCCAAACTATCAAAAACCAGCGGTTTCAATGAACACACATTTCTTGGTAGAATCATGCAGGACTGAAATTTTTGATGTTTTTCTACTTCTCTCATGAACCCAAACAAGTCTCTAAAAGCATGAGTTTGCAACTACTTTACTTTTGGAGAAAATTCAAAACATTCATTATTCAATAGAGCCCAATAGCAAAAATCAGGTTTTGAATGAAGAATCACATTTCTTGGTAGAATCATGCAGGATTGAAATTTTTGATGGTTTTTTACTCCTCTCAACAGCCCAAACAAGTTTCTAAAAGGATGAGTTTGCAACTACTTTACTTTTGGAGAAAATTCAAAACATTCATTATTCAATAGGGCCCAAACTATCAAAAACCAGCGGTTTCAATGAACACACATTTCTTGGTAGAATCATGCAGGACTGAAATTTTTGATGTTTTTCTACTCCTCTCATGAGCCCAAACAAGTCTCTAAAAGCATGAGTTTGCAACTACTTTACTTTTGGAGAATATTCAAAACATTCATTATTCAATAGAGCCCAATAGCAAAAATCAGGTTTTGAATGAAGAATCACATTTCTTGGTAAAATCATGCAGGATTGAAATTTTTGATGGTTTTTTACTCCTCTCAACAGCCCAAACAAGTTTCTAAAAGGATGAGTTTGCAACTACTTTACTTTTGGAGAAAATTCAAAACATTCATTATTCAATAGGGCCCAAACTCAAAAACCAGCGGTTTCAATGAACACACATTTCTTGGTAGAATCATGCAGGACTGAAATTTTTGATGTTTTTCTACTCCTCTCATGAGCCCAAACAAGTCTCTAAAAGCATGAGTTTGCAACTACTTTACTTTTGGAGAAAATTCAAAACATTCACTATTCAATAGAGCCCAATAGCAAAAATCAGGTTTTGAATGAAGAATCACATTTCTTGGTAAAATCATGCAGGATTGAAATTTTTGATGGTTTTTTACTCCTCTCAACAGCCCAAACAAGTTTCTAAAAGGATGAGTTTGCAACTACTTTACTTTTGGAGAAAATTCAAAACATTCATTATTCAATAGGGCCCAAACTATCAAAAACCAGCGGTTTCAATGAACACACATTTCTTGGTAGAATCATGCAGGACTGAAATTTTTGATGTTTTTCTACTCCTCTCATGAGCCCAAACAAGTCTCTAAAAGCATGAGTTTGCAACTACTTTACTTTTGGAGAAAATTCAAAACATTCACTATTCAATAGAGCCCAATAGCAAAAATCAGGTTTTGAATGAAGAATCACATTTCTTGGTAAAATCATGCAGGATTGAAATTTTTGATGGTTTTTTACTCCTCTCAACAGCCCAAACAAGTTTCTAAAAGGATGAGTTTGCAACTACTTTACTTTTGGAGAAAATTCAAAACATTCATTATTCAATAGGGCCCAAACTATCAAAAACCAGCGGTTTCAATGAACACACATTTCTTGGTAGAATCATGCAGGACTGAAATTTTTGATGTTTTTCTACTCCTCTCATGAGCCCAAACAAGTCTCTAAAAGCATGAGTTTGCAACTACTTTACTTTTGGAGAAAATTCAAAACATTCATTATTCAATAGAGCCCAATAGCAAAAATCAGGTTTTGAATGAAGAATCACATTTCTTGGTAAAATCATGCAGGATTGAAATTTTTGATGGTTTTTTACTCCTCTCAACAGCCCAAACAAGTTTCTAAAAGGATGAGTTTGCAACTACTTTACTTTTGGAGAAAATTCAAAACATTCATTATTCAATAGGGCCCAAACTATCAAAAACCAGCGGTTTCAATGAACACACATTTCTTGGTAGAATCATGCAGGACTGAAATTTTTGATGTTTTTCTACTCCTCTCATGAGCCCAAACAAGTCTCTAAAAGCATGAGTTTGCAACTACTTTACTTTTGGAGAAAATTCAAAACATTCACTATTCAATAGAGCCCAATAGCAAAAATCAGGTTTTGAATGAAGAATCACATTTCTTGGTAAAATCATGCAGGATTGAAATTTTTGATGGTTTTTTACTCCTCTCAACAGCCCAAACAAGTTTCTAAAAGGATGAGTTTGCAACTACTTTACTTTTGGAGAAAATTCAAAACATTCATTATTCAATAGGGCCCAAACTATCAAAAACCAGCGGTTTCAATGAACACACATTTCTTGGTAGAATCATGCAGGACTGAAATTTTTGATGTTTTTCTACTCCTCTCATGAGCCCAAACAAGTCTCTAAAAGCATGAGTTTGCAACTACTTTACTTTTGGAGAAAATTCAAAACATTCATTATTCAATAGAGCCCAATAGCAAAAACCAGCGTTTTGAATGAAGAATCACATTTCTTGGTAGAATCATGCAGGATTGAAATTTTTGATGGTTTTTTACTCCTCTCAACAGCCCAAACAAGTTTCTAAAAGGATGAGTTTGCAACTACTTTACTTTTGGAGAAAATTCAAAACATTCATTATTCAATAGGGCCCAAACTATCAAAAACCAGCGGTTTCAATGAACACACATTTCTTGGTAGAATCATGCAGGACTGAAATTTTTGATGTTTTTCTACTCCTCTCATGAGCCCAAACAAGACTCTAAAAGCATGAGTTTGCAACTACTTTACTTTTGGAGAAAATTCAAAACATTCATTACTCAAAAGAGCCCAATAGCAAAAACCAGCGTTTTGAATGAAGAATCACATTTCTTGGTAGAATCATGCAGGATTGAAATTTTTGATGGTTTTTTACTCCTCTCAACAGCCCAAACAAGGTTCTAAAAGGATGAGTTTGCAACTACTTTACTTTTGGAGAA
Source organism: Dendrobates tinctorius (assembly GCF_039654945.1). Lineage (NCBI taxonomy): Eukaryota > Metazoa > Chordata > Amphibia > Anura > Dendrobatidae > Dendrobates > Dendrobates tinctorius. The sequence goes on from NW_027362110.1 coordinate 464,256, forward strand.
AATTCAAAACATTCATTATTCAATAGGGCCCAAACTATCAAAAACCAGCGGTTTCAATGAACACACATTTCTTGGTAGAATCATGCAGGACTGAAATTTTTGATGTTTTTCTACTCCTCTCATGAGCCCAAACAAGTCTCTAAAAGCATGAGTTTGCAACTACTTTACTTTTGGAGAACATTCAAAACATTCATTATTCAATAGAGCCCAATAGCAAAAATCAGGTTTTGAATGAAGAATCACATTTCTTGGTAGAATCATGCAGGATTGAAATTTTTGATGGTTTTTTACTCCTCTCAACAGCCCAAACAAGTTTCTAAAAGGATGAGTTTGTAACTACTTTACTTTTGGAGAAAATTCAAAACATTCATTATTCAATAGGGCCCAAACTATCAAAAACCAGCGGTTTCAATGAACACACATTTCTTGGTAGAATCATGCAGGACTGAAATTTTTGATGTTTTTCTACTCCTCTCATGAGCCCAAACAAGTCTCTAAAAGCATGAGTTTGCAACTACTTTACTTTTGGAGAAAATTCAAAACATTCATTATTCAATAGAGCCCAATAGCAAAAATCAGGTTTTGAATGAAGAACCACATTTCTTGGTAAAATCATGCAGGATTGAAATTTTTGATGGTTTTTTACTCCTCTCAACAGCCCAAACAAGTTTCTAAAAGGATGAGTTTGCAACTACTTTACTTTTGGAGAAAATTCAAAACATTCATTATTCAATAGGGCCCAAACTATCAAAAACCAGCGGTTTCAATGAACACACATTTCTTGGTAGAATCATGCAGGACTGAAATTTTTGATGTTTTTCTACTTCTCTCATGAGCCCAAACAAGTCTCTAAAAGCATGAGTTTGCAACTACTTTACTTTTGGAGAAAATTCAAAACATTCATTATTCAATAGAGCCCAATAGCAAAAATCAGGTTTTGAATGAAGAATCACATTTCTTGGTAGAATCATGCAGGATTGAAATTTTTGATGGTTTTTTACTCCTCTCAACAGCCCAAACAAGTTTCTAAAAGGATCAGTTTGCAACTACTTTACTTTTGGAGAAAATTCAAAACATTCATTATTCAATAGGGCCCAAACTATCAAAAACCAGCGGTTTCAATGAACACACATTTCTTGGTAGAATCATGCAGGATTGAAATTTTTGATGTTTTTCTACTCCTCTCATGAGCCCAAACAAGTCTCTAAAAGCATGAGTTTGCAACTACTTTACTTTTGGAGAATATTCAAAACATTCATTATTCAATAGAGCCCAATAGCAAAAATCAGGTTTTGAATGAAGAATCACATTTCTTGGTAAAATCATGCAGGATTGAAATTTTTGATGGTTTTTTACTCCTCTCAACAGCCCAAACAAGTTTCTAAAAGGATGAGTTTGCAACTACTTTACTTTTGGAGAAAATTCAAAACATTCATTATTCAATAGGGCCCAAACTATCAAAAACCAGCGGTTTCAATGAACACACATTTCTTGGTAGAATCATGCAGGACTGAAATTTTTGATGTTTTTCTACTCCTCTCATGAGCCCAAACAAGTCTCTAAAAGCATGAGTTTGCAACTACTTTACTTTTGGAGAAAATTCAAAACATTCACTATTCAATAGAGCCCAATAGCAAAAATCAGGTTTTGAATGAAGAATCACATTTCTTGGTAAAATCATGCAGGATTGAAATTTTTGATGGTTTTTTACTCCTCTCAACAGCCCAAACAAGTTTCTAAAAGGATGAGTTTGCAACTACTTTACTTTTGGAGAAAATTCAAAACATTCATTATTCAATAGGGCCCAAACTATCAAAAACCAGCGGTTTCAATGAACACACATTTCTTGGTAGAATCATGCAGGACTGAAATTTTTGATGTTTTTCTACTCCTCTCATGAGCCCAAACAAGTCTCTAAAAGCATGAGTTTGCAACTACTTTACTTTTGGAGAAAATTCAAAACATTCATTATTCAATAGAGCCCAATAGCAAAAACCAGCGTTTTGAATGAAGAATCACATTTCTTGGTAGAATCATGCAGGATTGAAATTTTTGATGGTTTTTTACTACTCTCAACAGCCCAAACAAGTTTCTAAAAGGATGAGTTTGCAACTACTTTACTTTTGGAGAAAATTCAAAACATTCATTATTCAATAGGGCCCAAACTATCAAAAACCAGCGGTTTCAATGAACACACATTTCTTGGTAGAATCATGCAGGACTGAAATTTTTGATGTTTTTCTACTCCTCTCATGAGCCCAAACAAGTCTCTAAAAGCATGAGTTTGCAACTACTTTACTTTTGGAGAAAATTCAAAACATTCATTATTCAATAGAGCCCAAACTATCAAAAACCAGCGGTTTCAATGAACACACATTTCTTGGTAGAATCATGCAGGACTGAAATTTTTGATGTTTTTCTACTCCTCTCATGAGCCCAAACAAGTCTCTAAAAGCATGAGTTTGCAACTACTTTACTTTTGGAGAAAATTCAAAACATTCACTATTCAATAGAGCCCAATAGCAAAAATCAGGTTTTGAATGAAGAATCACATTTCTTGGTAAAATCATGCAGGATTGAAATTTTTGATGGTTTTTTACTCCTCTCAACAGCCCAAACAAGTTTCTAAAAGGATGAGTTTGCAACTACTTTACTTTTGGAGAAAATTCAAAACATTCATTATTCAATAGGGCCCAAACTATCAAAAACCAGCGGTTTCAATGAACACACATTTCTTGGTAGAATCATGCAGGACTGAAATTTTTGATGTTTTTCTACTCCTCTCATGAGCCCAAACAAGTCTCTAAAAGCATGAGTTTGCAACTACTTTACTTTTGGAGAAAATTCAAAACATTCATTATTCAATAGAGCCCAATAGCAAAAACCAGCGTTTTGAATGAAGAATCACATTTCTTGGTAGAATCATGCAGGATTGAAATTTTTGATGGTTTTTTACTACTCTCAACAGCCCAAACAAGTTTCTAAAAGGATGAGTTTGCAACTACTTTACTTTTGGAGAAAATTCAAAACATTCATTATTCAATAGGGCCCAAACTATCAAAAACCAGCGGTTTCAATGAACACACATTTCTTGGTAGAATCATGCAGGACTGAAATTTTTGATGTTTTTCTACTCCTCTCATGAGCCCAAACAAGTCTCTAAAAGCATGAGTTTGCAACTACTTTACTTTTGGAGAAAATTCAAAACATTCATTATTCAATAGAGCCCAATAGCAAAAATCAGGTTTTGAATGAAGAATCACATTTCTTGGTAGAATCATGCAGGATTGAAATTTTTGATGGGTTTTTACTCCTCTCAACAGCCCAAACAAGTTTCTAAAAGGATGAGTTTGCAACTACTTTACTTTTGGAGAAAATTCAAAACATTCATTATTCAATAGGGCCCAAAATATCAAAAACCAGCGGTTTGAATGAACACACATTTCTTGGTAGAATCATGCAGGACTGAAATTTTTGATGTTTTTCTACTCCTCTCATGAGCCCAAACAAGTCTCTAAAAGCATGAGTTTGCAACTACTTTACTTTTGGAGAAAATTCAAAACATTCATTACTCAAAAGAGCCCAATAGCAAAAACCAGCGTTTTGAATGAAGAATCACATTTCTTGGTAGAATCATGCAGGATTGAAATTTTTAATGGTTTTTTACTCCTCTCAACAGCCCAAACAAGTTTCTAAAAGGATGAGTTTGCAACTACTTTACTTTTGGAGAAAATTCAAAACATTCATTATTCAATAGGGCCCAAACTATCAAAAACCAGCGGTTTCAATGAACACACATTTCTTGGTAGAATCATGCAGGACTGAAATTTTTGATGTTTTTCTACTCCTCCCATGAGCCCAAACAAGTCTCTAAAAGCATGAGTTTGCAACTACTTTACTTTTGGAGAAAATTCAAAACATTCATTATTCAATAGAGCCCAATAGCAAAAATCAGGTTTTGAATGAAGAATCACATTTCTTGGTAAAATCATGCAGGATTGAAATTTTTGATGGTTTTTTACTCCTCTCAACAGCCCAAACAAGTTTCTAAAAGGATGAGTTTGCAACTACTTTACTTTTGGAGAAAATTCAAAACATTCATTATTCAATAGGGCCCAAACTATCAAAAACCAGCGGTTTCAATGAACACACATTTCTTGGTAGAATCATGCAGGACTGAAATTTTTGATGTTTTTCTACTCCTCTCATGAGCCCAAACAAGTCTCTAAAAGCATGAGTTTGCAACTACTTTACTTTTGGAGAAAATTCAAAACATTCATTATTCAATAGAGCCCAATAGCAAAAATCAGGTTTTGAATGAAGAATCACATTTCTTGGTAGAATCATGCAGGATTGAAATTTTTGATGGTTTTTTACTCCTCTCAACAGCCCAAACAAGTTTCTAAAAGGATGAGTTTGTAACTACTTTACTTTTGGAGAAAATTCAAAACATTCATTATTCAATAGGGCCCAAACTATCAAAAACCAGCGGTTTCAATGAACACATATTTCTTGGTAGAATCATGCAGGACTGAAATTTTTGATGTTTTTCTACTCCTCTCATGAGCCCAAACAAGTCTCTAAAAGCATGAGTTTGCAACTACTTTACTTTTGGAGAAAATTCAAAACATTCATTATTCAATAGAGCCCAATAGCAAAAATCAGGTTTTGAATGAAGAACCACATTTCTTGGTAAAATCATGCAGGATTGAAATTTTTGATGGTTTTTTACTCCTCTCAACAGCCCAAACAAGTTTCTAAAAGGATGAGTTTGCAACTACTTTACTTTTGGAGAAAATTCAAAACATTCATTATTCAATAGGGCCCAAACTATCAAAAACCAGCGGTTTCAATGAACACACATTTCTTGTTAGAATCATGCAGGACTGAAATTTTTGATGTTTTTCTACTTCTCTCATGAGCCCAAACAAGTCTCTAAAAGCATGAGTTTGCAACTACTTTACTTTTGGAGAAAATTCAAAACATTCATTATTCAATAGAGCCCAATAGCAAAAATCAGGTTTTGAATGAAGAATCACATTTCTTGGTAGAATCATGCAGGATTGAAATTTTTGATGGTTTTTTACTCCTCTCAACAGCCCAAACAAGTTTCTAAAAGGATGAGTTTGCAACTACTTTACTTTTGGAGAAAATTCAAAACATTCATTATTCAATAGGGCCCAAACTATCAAAAACCAGCGGTTTCAATGAACACACATTTCTTGGTAGAATCATGCAGGACTGAAATTTTTGATGTTTTTCTACTCCTCTCATGAGCCCAAACAAGTCTCTAAAAGCATGAGTTTGCAACTACTTTACTTTTGGAGAAAATTCAAAACATTCATTATTCAATAGAGCCCAATAGCAAAAATCAGGTTTTGAATGAAGAATCACATTTCTTGGTAGAATCATGCAGGATTGAAATTTTTGATGGTTTTTTACTCCTCTCAACAGCCCAAACAAGTTTCTAAAAGGATCAGTTTGCAACTACTTTACTTTTGGAGAAAATTCAAAACATTCATTATTCAATAGGGCCCAAACTATCAAAAACCAGCGGTTTCAATGAACACACATTTCTTGGTAGAATCATGCAGGATTGAAATTTTTGATGTTTTTCTACTCCTCTCATGAGCCCAAACAAGTCTCTAAAAGCATGAGTTTGCAACTACTTTACTTTTGGAGAATATTCAAAACATTCATTATTCAATAGAGCCCAATAGCAAAAATCAGGTTTTGAATGAAGAATCACATTTCTTGGTAAAATCATGCAGGATTGAAATTTTTGATGGTTTTTTACTCCTCTCAACAGCCCAAACAAGTTTCTAAAAGGATGAGTTTGCAACTACTTTACTTTTGGAGAAAATTCAAAACATTCATTATTCAATAGGGCCCAAACTATCAAAAACCAGCGGTTTCAATGAACACACATTTCTTGGTAGAATCATGCAGGACTGAAATTTTTGATGTTTTTCTACTCCTCTCATGAGCCCAAACAAGTCTCTAAAAGCATGAGTTTGCAACTACTTTACTTTTGGAGAAAATCCAAAACATTCACTATTCAATAGAGCCCAATAGCAAAAATCAGGTTTTGAATGAAGAATCACATTTCTTGGTAAAATCATGCAGGATTGAAATTTTTGATGGTTTTTTACTCCTCTCAACAGCCCAAACAAGTTTCTAAAAGGATGAGTTTGCAACTACTTTACTTTTGGAGAAAATTCAAAACATTCATTATTCAATAGGGCCCAAACTATCAAAAACCAGCGGTTTCAATGAACACACATTTCTTGGTAGAATCATGCAGGACTGAAATTTTTGATGTTTTTCTACTCCTCTCATGAGCCCAAACAAGTCTCTAAAAGCATGAGTTTGCAACTACTTTACTTTTGGAGAAAATTCAAAACATTCATTATTCAATAGAGCCCAATAGCAAAAACCAGCGTTTTGAATGAAGAATCACATTTCTTGGTAGAATCATGCAGGATTGAAATTTTTGATGGTTTTTTACTACTCTCAACAGCCCAAACAAGTTTCTAAAAGGATGAGTTTGCAACTACTTTACTTTTGGAGAAAATTCAAAACATTCATTATTCAATAGGGCCCAAACTATCAAAAACCAGCGGTTTCAATGAACACACATTTCTTGGTAGAATCATGCAGGACTGAAATTTTTGATGTTTTTCTACTCCTCTCATGAGCCCAAACAAGTCTCTAAAAGCATGAGTTTGCAACTACTTTACTTTTGGAGAAAATTCAAAACATTCATTATTCAATAGAGCCCAATAGCAAAAATCAGGTTTTGAATGAAGAATCACATTTCTTGGTAGAATCATGCAGGATTGAAATTTTTGATGGTTTTTTACTCCTCTCAACAGCCCAAACAAGTTTCTAAAAGGATGAGTTTGCAACTACTTTACTTTTGGAGAAAATTCAAAACATTCATTATTCAATAGGGCCCAAAATATCAAAAACCAGCGGTTTGAATGAACACACATTTCTTGGTAGAATCATGCAGGACTGAAATTTTTGATGTTTTTCTACTCCTCTCATGAGCCCAAACAAGTCTCTAAAAGCATGAGTTTGCAACTACTTTACTTTTGGAGAAAATTCAAAACATTCATTACTCAAAAGAGCCCAATAGCAAAAACCAGCGTTTTGAATGAAGAATCACATTTCTTGGTAGAATCATGCAGGATTGAAATTTTTAATGGTTTTTTACTCCTCTCAACAGCCCAAACAAGTTTCTAAAAGGATGAGTTTGCAACTACTTTACTTTTGGAGAAAATTCAAAACATTCATTATTCAATAGGGCCCAAACTATCAAAAACCAGCGGTTTCAATGAACACACATTTCTTGGTAGAATCATGCAGGACTGAAATTTTTGATGTTTTTCTACTCCTCCCATGAGCCCAAACAAGTCTCTAAAAGCATGAGTTTGCAACTACTTTACTTTTGGAGAAAATTCAAAACATTCATTATTCAATAGAGCCCAATAGCAAAAATCAGGTTTTGAATGAAGAATCACATTTCTTGGTAAAATCATGCAGGATTGAAATTTTTGATGGTTTTTTACTCCTCTCAACAGCCCAAACAAGTTTCTAAAAGGATGAGTTTGCAACTACTTTACTTTTGGAGAAAATTCAAAACATTCATTATTCAATAGGGCCCAAACTATCAAAAACCAGCGGTTTCAATGAACACACATTTCTTGGTAGAATCATGCAGGACTGAAATTTTTGATGTTTTTCTACTCCTCTCATGAGCCCAAACAAGTCTCTAAAAGCATGAGTTTGCAACTACTTTACTTTTGGAGAAAATTCAAAACATTCATTATTCAATAGAGCCCAATAGCAAAAATCAGGTTTTGAATGAAGAATCACATTTCTTGGTAGAATCATGCAGGATTGAAATTTTTGATGGTTTTTTACTCCTCTCAACAGCCCAAACAAGTTTCTAAAAGGATGAGTTTGTAACTACTTTACTTTTGGAGAAAATTCAAAACATTCATTATTCAATAGGGCCCAAACTATCAAAAACCAGCGGTTTCAATGAACACATATTTCTTGGTAGAATCATGCAGGACTGAAATTTTTGATGTTTTTCTACTCCTCTCATGAGCCCAAACAAGTCTCTAAAAGCATGAGTTTGCAACTACTTTACTTTTGGAGAAAATTCAAAACATTCATTATTCAATAGAGCCCAATAGCAAAAATCAGGTTTTGAATGAAGAACCACATTTCTTGGTAAAATCATGCAGGATTGAAATTTTTGATGGTTTTTTACTCCTCTCAACAGCCCAAACAAGTTTCTAAAAGGATGAGTTTGCAACTACTTTACTTTTGGAGAAAATTCAAAACATTCATTATTCAATAGGGCCCAAACTATCAAAAACCAGCGGTTTCAATGAACACACATTTCTTGTTAGAATCATGCAGGACTGAAATTTTTGATGTTTTTCTACTTCTCTCATGAGCCCAAACAAGTCTCTAAAAGCATGAGTTTGCAACTACTTTACTTTTGGAGAAAATTCAAAACATTCATTATTCAATAGAGCCCAATAGCAAAAATCAGGTTTTGAATGAAGAATCACATTTCTTGGTAGAATCATGCAGGATTGAAATTTTTGATGGTTTTTTACTCCTCTCAACAGCCCAAACAAGTTTCTAAAAGGATGAGTTTGCAACTACTTTACTTTTGGAGAAAATTCAAAACATTCATTATTCAATAGGGCCCAAACTATCAAAAACCAGCGGTTTCAATGAACACACATTTCTTGGTAGAATCATGCAGGACTGAAATTTTTGATGTTTTTCTACTCCTCTCATGAGCCCAAACAAGTCTCTAAAAGCATGAGTTTGCAACTACTTTACTTTTGGAGAATATTCAAAACATTCATTATTCAATAGAGCCCAATAGCAAAAATCAGGTTTTGAATGAAGAATCACATTTCTTGGTAAAATCATGCAGGATTGAAATTTTTGATGGTTTTTTACTCCTCTCAACAGCCCAAACAAGTTTCTAAAAGGATGAGTTTGCAACTACTTTACTTTTGGAGAAAATTCAAAACATTCATTATTCAATAGGGCCCAAACTATCAAAAACCAGCGGTTTCAATGAACACACATTTCTTGGTAGAATCATGCAGGACTGAAATTTTTGATGTTTTTCTACTCCTCTCATGAGCCCAAACAAGTCTCTAAAAGCATGAGTTTGCAACTACTTTACTTTTGGAGAAAATTCAAAACATTCACTATTCAATAGAGCCCAATAGCAAAAATCAGGTTTTGAATGAAGAATCACATTTCTTGGTAAAATCATGCAGGATTGAAATTTTTGATGTTTTTTTACTCCTCTCAACAGCCCAAACAAGTTTCTAAAAGGATGAGTTTGCAACTACTTTACTTTTGGAGAAAATTCAAAACATTCATTATTCAATAGGGCCCAAACTATCAAAAACCAGCGGTTTCAATGAACACACATTTCTTGGTAGAATCATGCAGGACTGAAATTTTTGATGTTTTTCTACTCCTCTCATGAGCCCAAACAAGTCTCTAAAAGCAAGAGTTTGCAACTACTTTACTTTTGGAGAAAATTCAAAACATTCACTATTCAATAGAGCCCAATAGCAAAAATCAGGTTTTGAATGAAGAATCACATTTCTTGGTAAAATCATGCAGGATTGAAATTTTTGATGGTTTTTTACTCCTCTCAACAGCCCAAACAAGTTTCTAAAAGGATGAGTTTGCAACTACTTTACTTTTGGAGAAAATTCAAAACATTCATTATTCAATAGGGCCCAAACTATCAAAAACCAGCGGTTTCAATGAACACACATTTCTTGGTAGAATCATGCAGGACTGAAATTTTTGATGTTTTTCTACTCCTCTCATGAGCCCAAACAAGTCTCTAAAAGCATGAGTTTGCAACTACTTTACTTTTGGAGAAAATTCAAAACATTCCTTATTCAATAGAGCCCAATAGCAAAAACCAGCGTTTTGAATGAAGAATCACATTTCTTGGTAGAATCATGCAGGATTGAAATTTTTGATGGTTTTTTACTACTCTCAACAGCCCAAACAAGTTTCTAAAAGGATGAGTTTGCAACTACTTTACTTTTGGAGAAAATTCAAAACATTCATTATTCAATAGGGCCCAAACTATCAAAAACCAGCGGTTTCAATGAACACACATTTCTTGGTAGAATCATGCAGGACTGAAATTTTTGATGTTTTTCTACTCCTCTCATGAGCCCAAACAAGTCTCTAAAAGCATGAGTTTGCAACTACTTTACTTTTGGAGAAAATTCAAAACATTCATTATTCAATAGAGCCCAATAGCAAAAATCTGGTTTTGAATGAAGAATCACATTTCTTGGTAGAATCATGCAGGATTGAAATTTTTGATGGTTTTTTACTCCTCTCAACAGCCCAAACAAGTTTCTAAAAGGATGAGTTTGCAACTACTTTACTTTTGGAGAAAATTCAAAACATTCATTATTCAATAGGGCCCAAAATATCAAAAACCAGCGGTTTGAATGAACACACATTTCTTGGTAGAATCATGCAGGACTGAAATTTTTGATGTTTTTCTACTCCTCTCATGAGCCCAAACAAGTCTATAAAAGGATGAGTTTGCAACTACTTTACTTTTGGAGAAAATTCAAAACATTCATTATTCAATAGAGCCCAATAGCAAAAACCAGCGTTTTGAATGAAGAATCACATTTCTTGGTAGAATCATGCAGGATTGAAATTTTTGATGGTTTTTTACTCCTCTCAACAGCCCAAACAAGTTTCTAAAAGGATGAGTTTGCAACTACTTTACTTTTGGAGAAAATTCAAAACATTCATTATTCAATAGGGCCCAAACTATCAAAAACCAGCGGTTTGAATGAACACACATTTCTTGGTAGAATCATGCAGGACTGAAATTTTTGATGTTTTTCTACTCCTCTCATGAGCCCAAACAAGTCTCTAAAAGCATGAGTTTGCAACTACTTTACTTTTGGAGAAAATTCAAAACATTCATTACTCAAAAGAGCCCAATAGCAAAAACCAGCGTTTTGAATGAAGAATCACATTTCTTGGTAGAATCATGCAGGATTGAAATTTTTAATGGTTTTTTACTCCTCTCAACAGCCCAAACAAGTTTCTAAAAGGATGAGTTTGCAACTACTTTACTTTTGGAGAAAATTCAAAACATTCATTATTCAATAGGGCCCAAACTATCAAAAACCAGCGGTTTCAATGAACACACATTTCTTGGTAGAATCATGCAGGACTGAAATTTTTGATGTTTTTCTACTCCTCCCATGAGCCCAAACAAGTCTCTAAAAGCATGAGTTTGCAACTACTTTACTTTTGGAGAAAATTCAAAACATTCATTATTCAATAGAGCCCAATAGCAAAAATCAGGTTTTGAATGAAGAATCACATTTCTTGGTAAAATCATGCAGGATTGAAATTTTTGATGGTTTTTTACTCCTCTCAACAGCCCAAACAAGTTTCTAAAAGGATGAGTTTGCAACTACTTTACTTTTGGAGAAAATTCAAAACATTCATTATTCAATAGGGCCCAAACTATCAAAAACCAGCGGTTTCAATGAACACACATTTCTTGGTAGAATCATGCAGGACTGAAATTTTTGATGTTTTTCTACTCCTCTCATGAGCCCAAACAAGTCTCTAAAAGCATGAGTTTGCAACTACTTTACTTTTGGAGAAAATTCAAAACATTCATTATTCAATAGAGCCCAATAGCAAAAATCAGGTTTTGAATGAAGAATCACATTTCTTGGTAGAATCATGCAGGATTGAAATTTTTGATGGTTTTTTACTCCTCTCAACAGCCCAAACAAGTTTCTAAAAGGATGAGTTTGTAACTACTTTACTTTTGGAGAAAATTCAAAACATTCATTATTCAATAGGGCCCAAACTATCAAAAACCAGCGGTTTCAATGAACACATATTTCTTGGTAGAATCATGCAGGACTGAAATTTTTGATGTTTTTCTACTCCTCTCATGAGCCCAAACAAGTCTCTAAAAGCATGAGTTTGCAACTACTTTACTTTTGGAGAAAATTCAAAACATTCATTATTCAATAGAGCCCAATAGCAAAAATCAGGTTTTGAATGAAGAACCACATTTCTTGGTAAAATCATGCAGGATTGAAATTTTTGATGGTTTTTTACTCCTCTCAACAGCCCAAACAAGTTTCTAAAAGGATGAGTTTGCAACTACTTTACTTTTGGAGAAAATTCAAAACATTCATTATTCAATAGGGCCCAAACTATCAAAAACCAGCGGTTTCAATGAACACACATTTCTTGTTAGAATCATGCAGGACTGAAATTTTTGATGTTTTTCTACTTCTCTCATGAGCCCAAACAAGTCTCTAAAAGCATGAGTTTGCAACTACTTTACTTTTGGAGAAAATTCAAAACATTCATTATTCAGTAGAGCCCAATAGCAAAAATCAGGTTTTGAATGAAGAATCACATTTCTTGGTAGAATCATGCAGGATTGAAATTTTTGATGGTTTTTTACTCCTCTCAACAGCCCAAACAAGTTTCTAAAAGGATGAGTTTGCAACTACTTTACTTTTGGAGAAAATTCAAAACATTCATTATTCAATAGGGCCCAAACTATCAAAAACCAGCGGTTTCAATGAACACACATTTCTTGGTAGAATCATGCAGGACTGAAATTTTTGATGTTTTTCTACTCCTCTCATGAGCCCAAACAAGTCTCTAAAAGCATGAGTTTGCAACTACTTTACTTTTGGAGAATATTCAAAACATTCATTATTCAATAGAGCCCAATAGCAAAAATCAGGTTTTGAATGAAGAATCACATTTCTTGGTAAAATCATGCAGGATTGAAATTTTTGATGGTTTTTTACTCCTCTCAACAGCCCAAACAAGTTTCTAAAAGGATGAGTTTGCAACTACTTTACTTTTGGAGAAAATTCAAAACATTCATTATTCAATAGGGCCCAAACTATCAAAAACCAGCGGTTTCAATGAACACACATTTCTTGGTAGAATCATGCAGGACTGAAATTTTTGATGTTTTTCTACTCCTCTCATGAGCCCAAACAAGTCTCTAAAAGCATGAGTTTGCAACTACTTTACTTTTGGAGAAAATTCAAAACATTCATTATTCAATAGAGCCCAATAGCAAAAATCAGGTTTTGAATGAAGAATCACATTTCTTGGTAGAATCATGCAGGATTGAAATTTTTGATGGTTTTTTACTCCTCTCAACAGCCCAAACAAGTTTCTAAAAGGATGAGTTTGTAACTACTTTACTTTTGGAGAAAATTCAAAACATTCATTATTCAATAGGGCCCAAACTATCAAAAACCAGCGGTTTCAATGAACACATATTTCTTGGTAGAATCATGCAGGACTGAAATTTTTGATGTTTTTCTACTCCTCTCATGAGCCCAAACAAGTCTCTAAAAGCATGAGTTTGCAACTACTTTACTTTTGGAGAAAATTCAAAACATTCATTATTCAATAGAGCCCAATAGCAAAAATCAGGTTTTGAATGAAGAACCACATTTCTTGGTAAAATCATGCAGGATTGAAATTTTTGATGGTTTTTTACTCCTCTCAACAGCCCAAACAAGTTTCTAAAAGGATGAGTTTGCAACTACTTTACTTTTGGAGAAAATTCAAAACATTCATTATTCAATAGGGCCCAAACTATCAAAAACCAGCGGTTTCAATGAACACACATTTCTTGTTAGAATCATGCAGGACTGAAATTTTTGATGTTTTTCTACTTCTCTCATGAGCCCAAACAAGTCTCTAAAAGCATGAGTTTGCAACTACTTTACTTTTGGAGAAAATTCAAAACATTCATTATTCAATAGAGCCCAATAGCAAAAATCAGGTTTTGAATGAAGAATCACATTTCTTGGTAGAATCATGCAGGATTGAAATTTTTGATGGTTTTTTACTCCTCTCAACAGCCCAAACAAGTTTCTAAAAGGATGAGTTTGCAACTACTTTACTTTTGGAGAAAATTCAAAACATTCATTATTCAATAGGGCCCAAACTATCAAAAACCAGCGGTTTCAATGAACACACATTTCTTGGTAGAATCATGCAGGACTGAAATTTTTGATGTTTTTCTACTCCTCTCATGAGCCCAAACAAGTCTCTAAAAGCATGAGTTTGCAACTACTTTACTTTTGGAGAATATTCAAAACATTCATTATTCAATAGAGCCCAATAGCAAAAATCAGGTTTTGAATGAAGAATCACATTTCTTGGTAAAATCATGCAGGATTGAAATTTTTGATGGTTTTTTACTCCTCTCAACAGCCCAAACAAGTTTCTAAAAGGATGAGTTTGCAACTACTTTACTTTTGGAGAAAATTCAAAACATTCATTATTCAATAGGGCCCAAACTATCAAAAACCAGCGGTTTCAATGAACACACATTTCTTGGTAGAATCATGCAGGACTGAAATTTTTGATGTTTTTCTACTCCTCTCATGAGCCCAAACAAGTCTCTAAAAGCATGAGTTTGCAACTACTTTACTTTTGGAGAAAATTCAAAACATTCACTATTCAATAGAGCCCAATAGCAAAAATCAGGTTTTGAATGAAGAATCACATTTCTTGGTAAAATCATGCAGGATTGAAATTTTTGATGGTTTTTTACTCCTCTCAACAGCCCAAACAAGTTTCTAAAAGGATGAGTTTGCAACTACTTTACTTTTGGAGAAAATTCAAAACATTCATTATTCAATAGGGCCCAAACTATCAAAAACCAGCGGTTTCAATGAACACACATTTCTTGGTAGAATCATGCAGGACTGAAATTTTTGATGTTTTTCTACTCCTCTCATGAGCCCAAACAAGTCTCTAAAAGCATGAGTTTGCAACTACTTTACTTTTGGAGAAAATTCAAAACATTCATTATTCAATAGAGCCCAATAGCAAAAATCAGGTTTTGAATGAAGAATCACATTTCTTGGTAAAATCATGCAGGATTGAAATTTTTGATGGTTTTTTACTCCTCTCAACAGCCCAAACAAGTTTCTAAAAGGATGAGTTTGCAACTACTTTACTTTTGGAGAAAATTCAAAACATTCATTATTCAATAGGGCCCAAACTATCAAAAACCAGCGGTTTGAATGAACACACATTTCTTGGTAGAATCATGCAGGACTGAAATTTTTGATGTTTTTCTACTCCTCTCATGAGCCCAAACAAGTCTCTAAAAGCATGAGTTTGCAACTACTTTACTTTTGGAGAAAATTCAAAACATTCATTACTCAAAAGAGCCCAATAGCAAAAACCAGCGTTTTGAATGAAGAATCACATTTCTTGGTAGAATCATGCAGGATTGAAATTTTTGATGGTTTTTTACTCCTCTCAACAGCCCAAACAAGTTTCTAAAAGGATGAGTTTGCAACTACTTTACTTTTGGAGAAAATTCAAAACATTCATTATTCAATAGAGCCCAATAGCAAAAATCAGGTTTTGAATGAAGAATCACATTTCTTGGTAGAATCATGCAGGATTGAAATTTTTGATGGTTTTTTACTCCTCTCAACAGCCCAAACAAGTTTCTAAAAGGATGAGTTTGTAACTACTTTACTTTTGGAGAAAATTCAAAACATTCATTATTCAATAGGGCCCAAACTATCAAAAACCAGCGGTTTCAATGAACACATATTTCTTGGTAGAATCATGCAGGACTGAAATTTTTGATGTTTTTCTACTCCTCTCATGAGCCCAAACAAGTCTCTAAAAGCATGAGTTTGCAACTACTTTACTTTTGGAGAAAATTCAAAACATTCATTATTCAATAGAGCCCAATAGCAAAAATCAGGTTTTGAATGAAGAACCACATTTCTTGGTAAAATCATGCAGGATTGAAATTTTTGATGGTTTTTTACTCCTCTCAACAGCCCAAACAAGTTTCTAAAAGGATGAGTTTGCAACTACTTTACTTTTGGAGAAAATTCAAAACATTCATTATTCAATAGGGCCCAAACTATCAAAAACCAGCGGTTTCAATGAACACACATTTCTTGTTAGAATCATGCAGGACTGAAATTTTTGATGTTTTTCTACTTCTCTCATGAGCCCAAACAAGTCTCTAAAAGCATGAGTTTGCAACTACTTTACTTTTGGAGAAAATTCAAAACATTCATTATTCAATAGAGCCCAATAGCAAAAATCAGGTTTTGAATGAAGAATCACATTTCTTGGTAGAATCATGCAGGATTGAAATTTTTGATGGTTTTTTACTCCTCTCAACAGCCCAAACAAGTTTCTAAAAGGATGAGTTTGCAACTACTTTACTTTTGGAGAAAATTCAAAACATTCATTATTCAATAGGGCCCAAACTATCAAAAACCAGCGGTTTCAATGAACACACATTTCTTGGTAGAATCATGCAGGACTGAAATTTTTGATGTTTTTCTACTCCTCTCATGAGCCCAAACAAGTCTCTAAAAGCATGAGTTTGCAACTACTTTACTTTTGGAGAATATTCAAAACATTCATTATTCAATAGAGCCCAATAGCAAAAATCAGGTTTTGAATGAAGAATCACATTTCTTGGTAAAATCATGCAGGATTGAAATTTTTGATGGTTTTTTACTCCTCTCAACAGCCCAAACAAGTTTCTAAAAGGATGAGTTTGCAACTACTTTACTTTTGGAGAAAATTCAAAACATTCATTATTCAATAGGGCCCAAACTATCAAAAACCAGCGGTTTCAATGAACACACATTTCTTGGTAGAATCATGCAGGACTGAAATTTTTGATGTTTTTCTACTCCTCTCATGAGCCCAAACAAGTCTCTAAAAGCATGAGTTTGCAACTACTTTACTTTTGGAGAAAATTCAAAACATTCACTATTCAATAGAGCCCAATAGCAAAAATCAGGTTTTGAATGAAGAATCACATTTCTTGGTAAAATCATGCAGGATTGAAATTTTTGATGGTTTTTTACTCCTCTCAACAGCCCAAACAAGTTTCTAAAAGGATGAGTTTGCAACTACTTTACTTTTGGAGAAAATTCAAAACATTCATTATTCAATAGGGCCCAAACTATCAAAAACCAGCGGTTTCAATGAACACACATTTCTTGGTAGAATCATGCAGGACTGAAATTTTTGATGTTTTTCTACTCCTCTCATGAGCCCAAACAAGTCTCTAAAAGCATGAGTTTGCAACTACTTTACTTTTGGAGAAAATTCAAAACATTCATTATTCAATAGAGCCCAATAGCAAAAATCAGGTTTTGAATGAAGAATCACATTTCTTGGTAAAATCATGCAGGATTGAAATTTTTGATGGTTTTTTACTCCTCTCAACAGCCCAAACAAGTTTCTAAAAGGATGAGTTTGCAACTACTTTACTTTTGGAGAAAATTCAAAACATTCATTATTCAATAGGGCCCAAACTATCAAAAACCAGCGGTTTGAATGAACACACATTTCTTGGTAGAATCATGCAGGACTGAAATTTTTGATGTTTTTCTACTCCTCTCATGAGCCCAAACAAGTCTCTAAAAGCATGAGTTTGCAACTACTTTACTTTTGGAGAAAATTCAAAACATTCATTACTCAAAAGAGCCCAATAGCAAAAACCAGCGTTTTGAATGAAGAATCACATTTCTTGGTAGAATCATGCAGGATTGAAATTTTTGATGGTTTTTTACTCCTCTCAACAGCCCAAACAAGTTTCTAAAAGGATGAGTTTGCAACTACTTTACTTTTGGAGAAAATTCAAAACATTCATTATTCAATAGGGCCCAAACTATCAAAAACCAGCGGTTTCAATGAACACACATTTCTTGGTAGAATCATGCAGGACTGAAATTTTTGATGTTTTTCTACTCCTCTCATGAGCCCAAACAAGTCTCTAAAAGCATGAGTTTGCAACTACTTTACTTTTGGAGAAAATTCAAAACATTCATTATTCAATAGAGCCCAATAGCAAAAATCAGGTTTTGAATGAAGAATCACATTTCTTGGTAGAATCATGCAGGATTGAAATTTTTGATGGTTTTTTACTCCTCTCAACAGCCCAAACAAGTTTCTAAAAGGATGAGTTTGTAACTACTTTACTTTTGGAGAAAATTCAAAACATTCATTATTCAATAGGGCCCAAACTATCAAAAACCAGCGGTTTCAATGAACACACATTTCTTGGTAGAATCATGCAGGACTGAAATTTTTGATGTTTTTCTACTCCTCTCATGAGCCCAAACAAGTCTCTAAAAGCATGAGTTTGCAACTACTTTACTTTTGGAGAAAATTCAAAACATTCATTACTCAAAAGAGCCCAATAGCAAAAACCAGCTTTTTGAATGAAGAATCACATTTCTTGGTAGAATCATGCAGGATTGAAATTTTTGATGGTTTTTTACTCCTCTCAACAGCCCAAACAAGTTTCTAAAAGGATGAGTTTGCAACTACTTTACTTTTGGAGAAAATTCAAAACATTCATTATTCAATAGGGCCCAAACTATCAAAAACCAGCGGTTTCAATGAACACACATTTCTTGGTAGAATCATGCAGGACTGAAATTTTTGATGTTTTTCTACTCCTCTCATGAGCCCAAACAAGTCTCTAAAAGCATGAGTTTGCAACTACTTTACTTTTGGAGAAAATTCAAAACATTCATTATTCAATAGAGCCCAATAGCAAAAACCAGCGTTTTGAATGAAGAATCACATTTCTTGGTAGAATCATGCAGGATTGAAATTTTTGATGGTTTTTTACTCCTCTCAACAGCCCAAACAAGTTTCTAAAAGGATGAGTTTGCAACTACTTTACTTTTGGAGAAAATTCAAAACATTCATTATTCAATAGGGCCCAAACTATCAAAAACCAGCGGTTTCAATGAACACACATTTCTTGGTAGAATCATGCAGGACTGAAATTTTTGATGTTTTTCTACTCCTCTCATGAGCCCAAACAAGTCTCTAAAAGCATGAGTTTGCAACTACTTTACTTTTGAAGAAAATTCAAAACATTCATTATTCAATAGAGCCCAATAGCAAAAATCAGGTTTTGAATGAAGAATCACATTTCTTTGTAGAATCATGCAGGATTGAAATTTTTGATGTTTTTTTACTCCTCTCAACAGCCCAAACAAGTTTCTAAAAGGATGAGTTTGCAACTACTTTACTTTTAGAGAAAATTCAACACATTCATTATTCAATAGGGCCCAAACTATCAAAAACCAGCGGTTTCAATGAACACACATTTCTTGGTAGAATCATGCAGGACTGAAATTTTTGATGTTTTTCTAATCCTCTCATGAGCCCAAACAAGACTCTAAAAGCATGAGTTTGCAACTACTTTACTTTTGGAGAAAATTCAAAACATTCATTACTCAAAAGAGCCCAATAGCAAAAACCAGCGTTTTGAATGAAGAATCACATTTCTTGGTAGAATCATGCAGGATTGAAATTTTTGATGGTTTTTTACTCCTCTCAACAGCCCAAACAAGGTTCTAAAAGGATGAGTTTGCAACTACTTTACTTTTGGAGGAAATTCAAAACATTCATTATTCAATAGAGCCCAATAGCAAAAATCAGGTTTTGAATGAAGAACCACATTTCTTGGTAAAATCATGCAGGATTGAAATTTTTGATGGTTTTTTACTCCTCTCAACAGCCCAAACAAGTTTCTAAAAGGATGAGTTTGCAACTACTTTACTTTTGGAGAAAATTCAAAACATTCATTATTCAATAGGGCCCAAACTATCAAAAACCAGCGGTTTCAATGAACACACATTTCTTGTTAGAATCATGCAGGACTGAAATTTTTGATGTTTTTCTACTTCTCTCATGAGCCCAAACAAGTCTCTAAAAGCATGAGTTTGCAACTACTTTACTTTTGGAGAAAATTCAAAACATTCATTATTCAATAGAGCCCAATAGCAAAAATCAGGTTTTGAATGAAGAATCACATTTCTTGGTAGAATCATGCAGGATTGAAATTTTTGATGGTTTTTTACTCCTCTCAACAGCCCAAACAAGTTTCTAAAAGGATGAGTTTGCAACTACTTTACTTTTGGAGAAAATTCAAAACATTCATTATTCAATAGGGCCCAAACTATCAAAAACCAGCGGTTTCAATGAACACACATTTCTTGGTAGAATCATGCAGGACTGAAATTTTTGATGTTTTTCTACTCCTCTCATGAGCCCAAACAAGTCTCTAAAAGCATGAGTTTGCAACTACTTTACTTTTGGAGAATATTCAAAACATTCATTATTCAATAGAGCCCAATAGCAAAAATCAGGTTTTGAATGAAGAATCACATTTCTTGGTAAAATCATGCAGGATTGAAATTTTTGATGGTTTTTTACTCCTCTCAACAGCCCAAACAAGTTTCTAAAAGGATGAGTTTGCAACTACTTTACTTTTGGAGAAAATTCAAAACATTCATTATTCAATAGGGCCCAAACTATCAAAAACCAGCGGTTTCAATGAACACACATTTCTTGGTAGAATCATGCAGGACTGAAATTTTTGATGTTTTTCTACTCCTCTCATGAGCCCAAACAAGTCTCTAAAAGCATGAGTTTGCAACTACTTTACTTTTGGAGAAAATTCAAAACATTCACTATTCAATAGAGCCCAATAGCAAAAATCAGGTTTTGAATGAAGAATCACATTTCTTGGTAAAATCATGCAGGATTGAAATTTTTGATGGTTTTTTACTCCTCTCAACAGCCCAAACAAGTTTCTAAAAGGATGAGTTTGCAACTACTTTACTTTTGGAGAAAATTCAAAACATTCATTATTCAATAGGGCCCAAACTATCAAAAACCAGCGGTTTCAATGAACACACATTTCTTGGTAGAATCATGCAGGACTGAAATTTTTGATGTTTTTCTACTCCTCTCATGAGCCCAAACAAGTCTCTAAAAGCATGAGTTTGCAACTACTTTACTTTTGGAGAAAATTCAAAACATTCATTATTCAATAGAGCCCAATAGCAAAAATCAGGTTTTGAATGAAGAATCACATTTCTTGGTAAAATCATGCAGGATTGAAATTTTTGATGGTTTTTTACTCCTCTCAACAGCCCAAACAAGTTTCTAAAAGGATGAGTTTGCAACTACTTTACTTTTGGAGAAAATTCAAAACATTCATTATTCAATAGGGCCCAAACTATCAAAAACCAGCGGTTTGAATGAACACACATTTCTTGGTAGAATCATGCAGGACTGAAATTTTTGATGTTTTTCTACTCCTCTCATGAGCCCAAACAAGTCTCTAAAAGCATGAGTTTGCAACTACTTTACTTTTGGAGAAAATTCAAAACATTCATTACTCAAAAGAGCCCAATAGCAAAAACCAGCGTTTTGAATGAAGAATCACATTTCTTGGTAGAATCATGCAGGATTGAAATTTTTGATGGTTTTTTACTCCTCTCAACAGCCCAAACAAGTTTCTAAAAGGATGAGTTTGCAACTACTTTACTTTTGGAGAAAATTCAAAACATTCATTATTCAATAGGGCCCAAACTATCAAAAACCAGCGGTTTCAATGAACACACATTTCTTGGTAGAATCATGCAGGACTGAAATTTTTGATGTTTTTCTACTCCTCTCATGAGCCCAAACAAGTCTCTAAAAGCATGAGTTTGCAACTACTTTACTTTTGGAGAAAATTCAAAACATTCATTATTCAATAGAGCCCAATAGCAAAAATCAGGTTTTGAATGAAGAATCACATTTCTTGGTAGAATCATGCAGGATTGAAATTTTTGATGGTTTTTTACTCCTCTCAACAGCCCAAACAAGTTTCTAAAAGGATGAGTTTGTAACTACTTTACTTTTGGAGAAAATTCAAAACATTCATTATTCAATAGGGCCCAAACTATCAAAAACCAGCGGTTTCAATGAACACACATTTCTTGGTAGAATCATGCAGGACTGAAATTTTTGATGTTTTTCTACTCCTCTCATGAGCCCAAACAAGTCTCTAAAAGCATGAGTTTGCAACTACTTTACTTTTGGAGAAAATTCAAAACATTCATTACTCAAAAGAGCCCAATAGCAAAAACCAGCTTTTTGAATGAAGAATCACATTTCTTGGTAGAATCATGCAGGATTGAAATTTTTGATGGTTTTTTACTCCTCTCAACAGCCCAAACAAGTTTCTAAAAGGATGAGTTTGCAACTACTTTACTTTTGGAGAAAATTCAAAACATTCATTATTCAATAGGGCCCAAACTATCAAAAACCAGCGGTTTCAATGAACACACATTTCTTGGTAGAATCATGCAGGACTGAAATTTTTGATGTTTTTCTACTC
Source organism: Dendrobates tinctorius (assembly GCF_039654945.1). Taxonomy (NCBI): domain Eukaryota; kingdom Metazoa; phylum Chordata; class Amphibia; order Anura; family Dendrobatidae; genus Dendrobates; species Dendrobates tinctorius. The sequence continues at coordinate 486,574 of NW_027362110.1, forward strand.
CTCTCATGAGCCCAAACAAGTCTCTAAAAGCATGAGTTTGCAACTACTTTACTTTTGGAGAAAATTCAAAACATTCATTATTCAATAGAGCCCAATAGCAAAAACCAGCGTTTTGAATGAAGAATCACATTTCTTGGTAGAATCATGCAGGATTGAAATTTTTGATGGTTTTTTACTCCTCTCAACAGCCCAAACAAGTTTCTAAAAGGATGAGTTTGCAACTACTTTACTTTTGGAGAAAATTCAAAACATTCATTATTCAATAGGGCCCAAACTATCAAAAACCAGCGGTTTCAATGAACACACATTTCTTGGTAGAATCATGCAGGACTGAAATTTTTGATGTTTTTCTACTCCTCTCATGAGCCCAAACAAGTCTCTAAAAGCATGAGTTTGCAACTACTTTACTTTTGAAGAAAATTCAAAACATTCATTATTCAATAGAGCCCAATAGCAAAAATCAGGTTTTGAATGAAGAATCACATTTCTTTGTAGAATCATGCAGGATTGAAATTTTTGATGTTTTTTTACTCCTCTCAACAGCCCAAACAAGTTTCTAAAAGGATGAGTTTGCAACTACTTTACTTTTAGAGAAAATTCAACACATTCATTATTCAATAGGGCCCAAACTATCAAAAACCAGCGGTTTCAATGAACACACATTTCTTGGTAGAATCATGCAGGACTGAAATTTTTGATGTTTTTCTACTCCTCTCATGAGCCCAAACAAGACTCTAAAAGCATGAGTTTGCAACTACTTTACTTTTGGAGAAAATTCAAAACATTCATTACTCAAAAGAGCCCAATAGCAAAAACCAGCGTTTTGAATGAAGAATCACATTTCTTGGTAGAATCATGCAGGATTGAAATTTTTGATGGTTTTTTACTCCTCTCAACAGCCCAAACAAGGTTCTAAAAGGATGAGTTTGCAACTACTTTACTTTTGGAGAAAATTCAAAACATTCATTATTCAATAGGGCCCAAACTATCAAAAACCAGCGGTTTCAATGAACACACATTTCTTGGTAGAATCATGCAGGACTGAAATTTTTGATGTTTTTCTACTCCTCTCATGAGCCCAAACAAGTCTCTAAAAGCATGAGTTTGCAACTACTTTACTTTTGGAGAAAATTCAAAACATTCATTATTCAATAGAGCCCAATAGCAAAAATCAGGTTTTGAATGAAGAATCACATTTCTTGGTAGAATCATGCAGGATTGAAATTTTTGATGGTTTTTTACTCCTCTCAACAGCCCAAACAAGTTTCTAAAAGGATGAGTTTGTAACTACTTTACTTTTGGAGAAAATTCAAAACATTCATTATTCAATAGGGCCCAAACTATCAAAAACCAGCGGTTTCAATGAACACACATTTCTTGGTAGAATCATGCAGGACTGAAATTTTTGATGTTTTTCTACTCCTCTCATGAGCCCAAACAAGTCTCTAAAAGCATGAGTTTGCAACTACTTTACTTTTGGAGAAAATTCAAAACATTCATTATTCAATAGAGCCCAATAGCAAAAATCAGGTTTTGAATGAAGAACCACATTTCTTGGTAAAATCATGCAGGATTGAAATTTTTGATGGTTTTTTACTCCTCTCAACAGCCCAAACAAGTTTCTAAAAGGATGAGTTTGCAACTACTTTACTTTTGGAGAAAATTCAAAACATTCATTATTCAATAGGGCCCAAACTATCAAAAACCAGCGGTTTCAATGAACACACATTTCTTGGTAGAATCATGCAGGACTGAAATTTTTGATGTTTTTCTACTTCTCTCATGAGCCCAAACAAGTCTTTAAAAGCATGAGTTTGCAACTACTTTACTTTTGGAGAAAATTCAAAACATTCATTATTCAATAGAGCCCAATAGCAAAAATCAGGTTTTGAATGAAGAATCACATTTCTTGGTAGAATCATGCAGGATTGAAATTTTTGATGGTTTTTTACTCCTCTCAACAGCCCAAACAAGTTTCTAAAAGGATGAGTTTGCAACTACTTTACTTTTGGAGAAAATTCAAAACATTCATTATTCAATAGGGCCCAAACTATCAAAAACCAGCGGTTTCAATGAACACACATTTCTTGGTAGAATCATGCAGGATTGAAATTTTTGATGTTTTTCTACTCCTCTCATGAGCCCAAACAAGTCTCTAAAAGCATGAGTTTGCAACTACTTTACTTTTGGAGAATATTCAAAACATTCATTATTCAATAGAGCCCAATAGCAAAAATCAGGTTTTGAATGAAGAATCACATTTCTTGGTAAAATCATGCAGGATTGAAATTTTTGATGGTTTTTTACTCCTCTCAACAGCCCAAACAAGTTTCTAAAAGGATGAGTTTGCAACTACTTTACTTTTGGAGAAAATTCAAAACATTCATTATTCAATAGGGCCCAAACTATCAAAAACCAGCGGTTTCAATGAACACACATTTCTTGGTAGAATCATGCAGGACTGAAATTTTTGATGTTTTTCTACTCCTCCCATGAGCCCAAACAAGTCTCTAAAAGCATGAGTTTGCAACTACTTTACTTTTGGAGAAAATTCAAAACATTCATTATTCAATAGAGCCCAATAGCAAAAATCAGGTTTTGAATGAAGAATCACATTTCTTGGTAAAATCATGCAGGATTGAAATTTTTGATGGTTTTTTACTCCTCTCAACAGCCCAAACAAGTTTCTAAAAGGATGAGTTTGCAACTACTTTACTTTTGGAGAAAATTCAAAACATTCATTATTCAATAGGGCCCAAACTATCAAAAACCAGCGGTTTCAATGAACACACATTTCTTGGTAGAATCATGCAGGACTGAAATTTTTGATGTTTTTCTACTCCTCTCATGAGCCCAAACAAGTCTCTAAAAGCATGAGTTTGCAACTACTTTACTTTTGGAGAAAATTCAAAACATTCATTATTCAATAGAGCCCAATAGCAAAAATCAGGTTTTGAATGAAGAATCACATTTCTTGGTAGAATCATGCAGGATTGAAATTTTTGATGGTTTTTTACTCCTCTCAACAGCCCAAACAAGTTTCTAAAAGGATGAGTTTGTAACTACTTTACTTTTGGAGAAAATTCAAAACATTCATTATTCAATAGGGCCCAAACTATCAAAAACCAGCGGTTTCAATGAACACATATTTCTTGGTAGAATCATGCAGGACTGAAATTTTTGATGTTTTTCTACTCCTCTCATGAGCCCAAACAAGTCTCTAAAAGCATGAGTTTGCAACTACTTTACTTTTGGAGAAAATTCAAAACATTCATTATTCAATAGAGCCCAATAGCAAAAATCAGGTTTTGAATGAAGAACCACATTTCTTGGTAAAATCATGCAGGATTGAAATTTTTGATGGTTTTTTACTCCTCTCAACAGCCCAAACAAGTTTCTAAAAGGATGAGTTTGCAACTACTTTACTTTTGGAGAAAATTCAAAACATTCATTATTCAATAGGGCCCAAACTATCAAAAACCAGCGGTTTCAATGAACACACATTTCTTGTTAGAATCATGCAGGACTGAAATTTTTGATGTTTTTCTACTTCTCTCATGAGCCCAAACAAGTCTCTAAAAGCATGAGTTTGCAACTACTTTACTTTTGGAGAAAATTCAAAACATTCATTATTCAATAGAGCCCAATAGCAAAAATCAGGTTTTGAATGAAGAATCACATTTCTTGGTAGAATCATGCAGGATTGAAATTTTTGATGGTTTTTTACTCCTCTCAACAGCCCAAACAAGTTTCTAAAAGGATGAGTTTGCAACTACTTTACTTTTGGAGAAAATTCAAAACATTCATTATTCAATAGGGCCCAAACTATCAAAAACCAGCGGTTTCAATGAACACACATTTCTTGGTAGAATCATGCAGGACTGAAATTTTTGATGTTTTTCTACTCCTCTCATGAGCCCAAACAAGTCTCTAAAAGCATGAGTTTGCAACTACTTTACTTTTGGAGAATATTCAAAACATTCATTATTCAATAGAGCCCAATAGCAAAAATCAGGTTTTGAATGAAGAATCACATTTCTTGGTAAAATCATGCAGGATTGAAATTTTTGATGGTTTTTTACTCCTCTCAACAGCCCAAACAAGTTTCTAAAAGGATGAGTTTGCAACTACTTTACTTTTGGAGAAAATTCAAAACATTCATTATTCAATAGGGCCCAAACTATCAAAAACCAGCGGTTTCAATGAACACACATTTCTTGGTAGAATCATGCAGGACTGAAATTTTTGATGTTTTTCTACTCCTCTCATGAGCCCAAACAAGTCTCTAAAAGCATGAGTTTGCAACTACTTTACTTTTGGAGAAAATTCAAAACATTCACTATTCAATAGAGCCCAATAGCAAAAATCAGGTTTTGAATGAAGAATCACATTTCTTGGTAAAATCATGCAGGATTGAAATTTTTGATGGTTTTTTACTCCTCTCAACAGCCCAAACAAGTTTCTAAAAGGATGAGTTTGCAACTACTTTACTTTTGGAGAAAATTCAAAACATTCATTATTCAATAGGGCCCAAACTATCAAAAACCAGCGGTTTCAATGAACACACATTTCTTGGTAGAATCATGCAGGACTGAAATTTTTGATGTTTTTCTACTCCTCTCATGAGCCCAAACAAGTCTCTAAAAGCATGAGTTTGCAACTACTTTACTTTTGGAGAATATTCAAAACATTCATTATTCAATAGAGCCCAATAGCAAAAATCAGGTTTTGAATGAAGAATCACATTTCTTGGTAAAATCATGCAGGATTGAAATTTTTGATGGTTTTTTACTCCTCTCAACAGCCCAAACAAGTTTCTAAAAGGATGAGTTTGCAACTACTTTACTTTTGGAGAAAATTCAAAACATTCATTATTCAATAGGGCCCAAACTATCAAAAACCAGCGGTTTCAATGAACACACATTTCTTGGTAGAATCATGCAGGACTGAAATTTTTGATGTTTTTCTACTCCTCTCATGAGCCCAAACAAGTCTCTAAAAGCATGAGTTTGCAACTACTTTACTTTTGGAGAAAATTCAAAACATTCACTATTCAATAGAGCCCAATAGCAAAAATCAGGTTTTGAATGAAGAATCACATTTCTTGGTAAAATCATGCAGGATTGAAATTTTTGATGGTTTTTTACTCCTCTCAACAGCCCAAACAAGTTTCTAAAAGGATGAGTTTGCAACTACTTTACTTTTGGAGAAAATTCAAAACATTCATTATTCAATAGGGCCCAAACTATCAAAAACCAGCGGTTTCAATGAACACACATTTCTTGGTAGAATCATGCAGGACTGAAATTTTTGATGTTTTTCTACTCCTCTCATGAGCCCAAACAAGTCTCTAAAAGCATGAGTTTGCAACTACTTTACTTTTGGAGAAAATTCAAAACATTCATTATTCAATAGAGCCCAATAGCAAAAACCAGCGTTTTGAATGAAGAATCACATTTCTTGGTAGAATCATGCAGGATTGAAATTTTTGATGGTTTTTTACTACTCTCAACAGCCCAAACAAGTTTCTAAAAGGATGAGTTTGCAACTACTTTACTTTTGGAGAAAATTCAAAACATTCATTATTCAATAGGGCCCAAACTATCAAAAACCAGCGGTTTCAATGAACTCACATTTCTTGGTAGAATCATGCAGGACTGAAATTTTTGATGATTTTCTACTCCTCTCATGAGCCCAAACAAGTCTCTAAAAGCATGAGTTTGCAACTACTTTACTTTTGGAGAAAATTCAAAACATTCATTACTCAAAAGAGCCCAATAGCAAAAACCAGCGTTTTGAATGAAGAATCACATTTCTTGGTAGAATCATGCAGGATTGAAATTTTTGATGGTTTTTTACTCCTCTCAACAGCCCAAACAAGTTTCTAAAAGGATGAGTTTGCAACTACTTTACTTTTGGAGAAAATTCAAAACATTCATTATTCAATAGGGCCCAAACTATCAAAAACCAGAGGTTTCAATGAACACACATTTCTTGGTAGAATCATGCAGGACTGAAATTTTTGATGTTTTTCTACTCCTCTCATGAGCCCAAACAAGTCTCTAAAAGCATGAGTTTGCAACTACTTTACTTTTGGAGAAAATTCAAAACATTCATTATTCAATAGAGCCCAATAGCAAAAATCAGGTTTTGAATGAAGAATCACATTTCTTGGTAGAATCATGCAGGATTGAAATTTTTGATGGTTTTTTACTCCTCTCAACAGCCCAAACAAGTTTCTAAAAGGATGAGTTTGTAACTACTTTACTTTTGGAGAAAATTCAAAACATTCATTATTCAATAGGGCCCAAACTATCAAAAACCAGCGGTTTCAATGAACACACATTTCTTGGTAGAATCATGCAGGACTGAAATTTTTGATGTTTTTCTACTCCTCTCATGAGCCCAAACAAGTCTCTAAAAGCATGAGTTTGCAACTACTTTACTTTTGGAGAAAATTCAAAACATTCATTACTCAAAAGAGCCCAATAGCAAAAACCAGCTTTTTGAATGAAGAATCACATTTCTTGGTAGAATCATGCAGGATTGAAATTTTTGATGTTTTTTTACTCCTCTCAACAGCCCAAACAAGTTTCTAAAAGGATGAGTTTGCAACTACTTTACTTTTGGAGAAAATTCAAAACATTCATTATTCAATAGGGCCCAAACTATCAAAAACCAGCGGTTTCAATGAACACACATTTCTTGGTAGAATCATGCAGGACTGAAATTTTTGATGTTTTTCTACTCCTCTCATGAGCCCAAACAAGTCTCTAAAAGCATGAGTTTGCAACTACTTTACTTTTGGAGAAAATTCAAAACATTCATTATTCAATAGAGCCCAATAGCAAAAATCAGGTTTTGAATGAAGAATCACATTTCTTGGTAGAATCATGCAGGATTGAAATTTTTGATGGTTTTTTACTCCTCTCAACAGCCCAAACAAGTTTCTAAAAGGATGAGTTTGTAACTACTTTACTTTTGGAGAAAATTCAAAACATTCATTATTCAATAGGGCCCAAACTATCAAAAACCAGCGGTTTCAATGAACACACATTTCTTGGTAGAATCATGCAGGACTGAAATTTTTGATGTTTTTCTACTCCTCTCATGAGCCCAAACAAGTCTCTAAAAGCATGAGTTTGCAACTACTTTACTTTTGGAGAAAATTCAAAACATTCATTACTCAAAAGAGCCCAATAGCAAAAACCAGCGTTTTGAATGAAGAATCACATTTCTTGGTAGAATCATGCAGGATTGAAATTTTTGATGGTTTTTTACTCCTCTCAACAGCCCAAACAAGTTTCTAAAAGGATGAGTTTGCAACTACTTTACTTTTGGAGAAAATTCAAAACATTCATTATTCAATAGGGCCCAAACTATCAAAAACCAGCGGTTTCAATGAACACACATTTCTTGGTAGAATCATGCAGGACTGAAATTTTTGATGTTTTTCTACTCCTCTCATGAGCCCAAACAAGTTTCTAAAAGCATGAGTTTGCAACTACTTTACTTTTGGAGAAAATTCAAAACATTCATTATTCAATAGAGCCCAATAGCAAAAACCAGCGTTTTGAATGAAGAATCACATTTCTTGGTAGAATCATGCAGGATTGAAATTTTTGATGGTTTTTTACTCCTCTCAACAGCCCAAACAAGTTTCTAAAAGGATGAGTTTGCAACTACTTTACTTTTGGAGAAAATTCAAAACATTCATTATTCAATAGGGCCCAAACTATCAAAAACCAGCGGTTTCAATGAACACACATTTCTTGGTAGAATCATGCAGGACTGAAATTTTTGATGTTTTTCTACTCCTCTCATGAGCCCAAACAAGTCTCTAAAAGCATGAGTTTGCAACTACTTTACTTTTGAAGAAAATTCAAAACATTCATTATTCAATAGAGCCCAATAGCAAAAATCCGGTTTTGAATGAAGAATCACATTTCTTGGTAGAATCATGCAGGATTGAAATTTTTGATGTTTTTTTACTCCTCTCAACAGCCCAAACAAGTTTCTAAAAGGATGAGTTTGCAACTACTTTACTTTTGGAGAAAATTCAAAACATTCATTATTCAATAGGGCCCAAACTATCAAAAACCAGCGGTTTCAATGAACACACATTTCTTGATAGAATCATGCAGGACTGAAATTTTTGATGTTTTTCTACTCATCTCATGAGCCCAAACAAGTCTCTAAAAGCATGAGTTTGCAACTACTTTACTTTTGGAGAAAATTCAAAACATTCATTATTCAATAGAGCCCAATAGCAAAAACCAGCGTTTTGAATGAAGAATCACATTTCTTGGTAGAATCATGCAGGATTGAAATTTTTGATGGTTTTTTACTCCTCTCAACAGCCCAAACAAGTTTCTAAAAGGATGAGTTTGCAACTACTTTACTTTTGGAGAAAATTCAAAACATTCATTATCCAATAGGGCCCAAACTATCAAAAACCAGCGGTTTCAATGAACACACATTTCTTGGTAGAATCATGCAGGACTGAAATTTTTGATGTTTTTCTACTCCTCTCATGAGCCCAAACAAGTCTCTAAAAGCATGAGTTTGCAACTACTTTACTTTTGGAGAAAATTCAAAACATTCATTACTCAAAAGAGCCCAATAGCAAAAACCAGCGTTTTGAATGAAGAATCACATTTCTTGGTAGAATCATGCAGGATTGAAATTTTTGATGGTTTTTTACTCCTCTCAACAGCCCAAACAAGTTTCTAAAAGGATGAGTTTGCAACTACTTTACTTTTGGAGAAAATTCAAAACATTCATTATTCAATAGGGCCCAAACTATCAAAAACCAGCGGTTTCAATGAACACACATTTCTTGGTAGAATCATGCAGGACTGAAATTTTTGATGTTTTTCTACTCCTCTCATGAGCCCAAACAAGTCTCTAAAAGCATGAGTTTGCAACTACTTTACTTTTGGAGAAAATTCAAAACATTCATTATTCAATAGAGCCCAATAGCAAAAATCAGGTTTTGAATGAAGAATCACATTTCTTGGTAAAATCATGCAGGATTGAAATTTTTGATGGTTTTTTACTCCTCTCAACAGCCCAAACAAGTTTCTAAAAGGATGAGTTTGCAACTACTTTACTTTTGGAGAAAATTCAAAACATTCATTATTCAATAGGGCCCAAACTATCAAAAACCAGCGGTTTGAATGAACACACATTTCTTGGTAGAATCATGCAGGACTGAAATTTTTGATGTTTTTCTACTCCTCTCATGAGCCCAAACAAGTCTCTAAAAGCATGAGTTTGCAACTACTTTACTTTTGGAGAAAATTCAAAACATTCATTACTCAAAAGAGCCCAATAGCAAAAACCAGCGTTTTGAATGAAGAATCACATTTCTTGGTAGAATCATGCAGGATTGAAATTTTTGATGGTTTTTTACTCCTCTCAACAGCCCAAACAAGTTTCTAAAAGGATGAGTTTGCAACTACTTTACTTTTGGAGAAAATTCAAAACATTCATTATTCAATAGGGCCCAAACTATCAAAAACCAGCGGTTTCAATGAACACACATTTCTTGGTAGAATCATGCAGGACTGAAATTTTTGATGTTTTTCTACTCCTCTCATGAGCCCAAACAAGTCTCTAAAAGCATGAGTTTGCAACTACTTTACTTTTGGAGAAAATTCAAAACATTCATTATTCAATAGAGCCCAATAGCAAAAATCAGGTTTTGAATGAAGAATCACATTTCTTGGTAGAATCATGCAGGATTGAAATTTTTGATGGTTTTTTACTCCTCTCAACAGCCCAAACAAGTTTCTAAAAGGATGAGTTTGTAACTACTTTACTTTTGGAGAAGATTCAAAACATTCATTATTCAATAGGGCCCAAACTATCAAAAACCAGCGGTTTCAATGAACACACATTTCTTGGTAGAATCATGCAGGACTGAAATTTTTGATGTTTTTCTACTCCTCTCATGAGCCCAAACAAGTCTCTAAAAGCATGAGTTTGCAACTACTTTACTTTTGGAGAAAATTCAAAACATTCATTATTCAATAGAGCCCAATAGCAAAAATCAGGTTTTGAATGAAGAACCACATTTCTTGGTAAAATCATGCAGGATTGAAATTTTTGATGGTTTTTTACTCCTCTCAACAGCCCAAACAAGTTTCTAAAAGGATGAGTTTGCAACTACTTTACTTTTGGAGAAAATTCAAAACATTCATTATTCAATAGGGCCCAAACTATCAAAAACCAGCGGTTTCAATGAACACACATTTCTTGGTAGAATCATGCAGGACTGAAATTTTTGATGTTTTTCTACTTCTCTCATGAGCCCAAACAAGTCTCTAAAAGCATGAGTTTGCAACTACTTTACTTTTGGAGAAAATTCAAAACATTCATTATTCAATAGAGCCCAATAGCAAAAATCAGGTTTTGAATGAAGAATCACATTTCTTGGTAGAATCATGCAGGATTGAAATTTTTGATGGTTTTTTACTCCTCTCAACAGCCCAAACAAGTTTCTAAAAGGATGAGTTTGCAACTACTTTACTTTTGGAGAAAATTCAAAACATTCATTATTCAATAGGGCCCAAACTATCAAAAACCAGCGGTTTCAATGAACACACATTTCTTGGTAGAATCATGCAGGACTGAAATTTTTGATGTTTTTCTACTCCTCTCATGAGCCCAAACAAGTCTCTAAAAGCATGAGTTTGCAACTACTTTACTTTTGGAGAAAATTCAAAACATTCACTATTCAATAGAGCCCAATAGCAAAAATCAGGTTTTGAATGAAGAATCACATTTCTTGGTAAAATCATGCAGGATTGAAATTTTTGATGGTTTTTTACTCCTCTCAACAGCCCAAACAAGTTTCTAAAAGGATGAGTTTGCAACTACTTTACTTTTGGAGAAAATTCAAAACATTCATTATTCAATAGGGCCCAAACTATCAAAAACCAGCGGTTTCAATGAACACACATTTCTTGGTAGAATCATGCAGGACTGAAATTTTTGATGTTTTTCTACTCCTCTCATGAGCCCAAACAAGTCTCTAAAAGCATGAGTTTGCAACTACTTTACTTTTGGAGAAAATTCAAAACATTCATTATTCAATAGAGCCCAATAGCAAAAACCAGCGTTTTGAATGAAGAATCACATTTCTTGGTAGAATCATGCAGGATTGAAATTTTTGATGGTTTTTTACTACTCTCAACAGCCCAAACAAGTTTCTAAAAGGATGAGTTTGCAACTACTTTACTTTTGGAGAAAATTCAAAACATTCATTATTCAATAGGGCTCAAACTATCAAAAACCAGCGGTTTCAATGAACACACATTTCTTGGTAGAATCATGCAGGACTGAAATTTTTGATGTTTTTCTACTCCTCTCATGAGCCCAAACAAGTCTCTAAAAGCATGAGTTTGCAACTACTTTACTTTTGGAGAAAATTCAAAACATTCATTATTCAATAGAGCCCAATAGCAAAAATCAGGTTTTGAATGAAGAATCACATTTCTTGGTAGAATCATGCAGGATTGAAATTTTTGATGGTTTTTTACTCCTCTGAACAGCCCAAACAAGTTTCTAAAAGGATGAGTTTGCAACTACTTTACTTTTGGAGAAAATTCAAAACATTCATTATTCAATAGGGCCCAAAATATCAAAAACCAGCGGTTTAAATGAACACACATTTCTTGGTAGAATCGTGCAGGACTGAAATTTTTGATGTTTTTCTACTCCTCTCATGAGCCCAAACAAGTCTCTAAAAGGATGAGTTTGCAACTACTTTACTTTTGGAGAAAATTCAAAACAATCATTATTCAATAGAGCCCAATAGCAAAAACCAGCGTTTTGAATGAAGAATCACATTTCTTGGTAGAATCATGCAGGATTGAAATTTTTGATGGTTTTTTACTCCTCTCAACAGCCCAAACAAGTTTCTAAAAGGATGAGTTTGCAACTACTTTACTTTTGGAGAAAATTCAAAACATTCATTATTCAATAGGGCCCAAACTATCAAAAACCAGCGGTTTGAATGAACACACATTTCTTGGTAGAATCATGCAGGACTGAAATTTTTGATGTTTTTCTACTCCTCTCATGAGCCCAAACAAGTCTCTAAAAGCATGAGTTTGCAACTACTTTACTTTTGGAGAAAATTCAAAACATTCATTACTCAAAAGAGCCCAATAGCAAAAACCAGCGTTTTGAATGAAGAATCACATTTCTTGGTAGAATCATGCAGGATTGAAATTTTTAATGGTTTTTTACTCCTCTCAACAGCCCAAACAAGTTTCTAAAAGGATGAGTTTGCAACTACTTTACTTTTGGAGAAAATTCAAAACATTCATTATTCAATAGGGCCCAAACTATCAAAAACCAGCGGTTTCAATGAACACACATTTCTTGGTAGAATCATGCAGGACTGAAATTTTTGATGTTTTTCTACTCCTTCCATGAGCCCAAACAAGTCTCTAAAAGCATGAGTTTGCAACTACTTTACTTTTGGAGAAAATTCAAAACATTCATTATTCAATAGAGCCCAATAGCAAAAATCAGGTTTTGAATGAAGAATCACATTTCTTGGTAAAATCATGCAGGATTGAAATTTTTGATGGTTTTTTACTCCTCTCAACAGCCCAAACAAGTTTCTAAAAGGATGAGTTTGCAACTACTTTACTTTTGGAGAAAATTCAAAACATTCATTATTCAATAGGGCCCAAACTATCAAAAACCAGCGGTTTCAATGAACACACATTTCTTGGTAGAATCATGCAGGACTGAAATTTTTGATGTTTTTCTACTCCTCTCATGAGCCCAAACAAGTCTCTAAAAGCATGAGTTTGCAACTACTTTACTTTTGGAGAAAATTCAAAACATTCATTATTCAATAGAGCCCAATAGCAAAAATCAGGTTTTGAATGAAGAATCACATTTCTTGGTAGAATCATGCAGGATTGAAATTTTTGATGGTTTTTTACTCCTCTCAACAGCCCAAACAAGTTTCTAAAAGGATGAGTTTGTAACTACTTTACTTTTGGAGAAAATTCAAAACATTCATTATTCAATAGGGCCCAAACTATCAAAAACCAGCGGTTTCAATGAACACATATTTCTTGGTAGAATCATGCAGGACTGAAATTTTTGATGTTTTTCTACTCCTCTCATGAGCCCAAACAAGTCTCTAAAAGCATGAGTTTGCAACTACTTTACTTTTGGAGAAAATTCAAAACATTCATTATTCAATAGAGCCCAATAGCAAAAATCAGGTTTTGAATGAAGAACCACATTTCTTGGTAAAATCATGCAGGATTGAAATTTTTGATGGTTTTTTACTCCTCTCAACAGCCCAAACAAGTTTCTAAAAGGATGAGTTTGCAACTACTTTACTTTTGGAGAAAATTCAAAACATTCATTATTCAATAGGGCCCAAACTATCAAAAACCAGCGGTTTGAATGAACACACATTTCTTGTTAGAATCATGCAGGACTGAAATTTTTGATGTTTTTCTACTTCTCTCATGAGCCCAAACAAGTCTCTAAAAGCATGAGTTTGCAACTACTTTACTTTTGGAGAAAATTCAAAACATTCATTATTCAATAGAGCCCAATAGCAAAAATCAGGTTTTGAATGAAGAATCACATTTCTTGGTAGAATCATGCAGGATTGAAATTTTTGATGGTTTTTTACTCCTCTCAACAGCCCAAACAAGTTTCTAAAAGGATGAGTTTGCAACTACTTTACTTTTGGAGAAAATTCAAAACATTCATTATTCAATAGGGCCCAAACTATCAAAAACCAGCGGTTTCAATGAACACACATTTCTTGGTAGAATCATGCAGGACTGAAATTTTTGATGTTTTTCTACTCCTTCCATGAGCCCAAACAAGTCTCTAAAAGCATGAGTTTGCAACTACTTTACTTTTGGAGAAAATTCAAAACATTCATTATTCAATAGAGCCCAATAGCAAAAATCAGGTTTTGAATGAAGAATCACATTTCTTGGTAAAATCATGCAGGATTGAAATTTTTGATGGTTTTTTACTCCTCTCAACAGCCCAAACAAGTTTCTAAAAGGATGAGTTTGCAACTACTTTACTTTTGGAGAAAATTCAAAACATTCATTATTCAATAGGGCCCAAACTATCAAAAACCAGCGGTTTCAATGAACACACATTTCTTGGTAGAATCATGCAGGACTGAAATTTTTGATGTTTTTCTACTCCTCTCATGAGCCCAAACAAGTCTCTAAAAGCATGAGTTTGCAACTACTTTACTTTTGGAGAAAATTCAAAACATTCATTATTCAATAGAGCCCAATAGCAAAAATCAGGTTTTGAATGAAGAATCACATTTCTTGGTAGAATCATGCAGGATTGAAATTTTTGATGGTTTTTTACTCCTCTCAACAGCCCAAACAAGTTTCTAAAAGGATGAGTTTGTAACTACTTTACTTTTGGAGAAAATTCAAAACATTCATTATTCAATAGGGCCCAAACTATCAAAAACCAGCGGTTTCAATGAACACATATTTCTTGGTAGAATCATGCAGGACTGAAATTTTTGATGTTTTTCTACTCCTCTCATGAGCCCAAACAAGTCTCTAAAAGCATGAGTTTGCAACTACTTTACTTTTGGAGAAAATTCAAAACATTCATTATTCAATAGAGCCCAATAGCAAAAATCAGGTTTTGAATGAAGAACCACATTTCTTGGTAAAATCATGCAGGATTGAAATTTTTGATGGTTTTTTACTCCTCTCAACAGCCCAAACAAGTTTCTAAAAGGATGAGTTTGCAACTACTTTACTTTTGGAGAAAATTCAAAACATTCATTATTCAATAGGGCCCAAACTATCAAAAACCAGCGGTTTGAATGAACACACATTTCTTGTTAGAATCATGCAGGACTGAAATTTTTGATGTTTTTCTACTTCTCTCATGAGCCCAAACAAGTCTCTAAAAGCATGAGTTTGCAACTACTTTACTTTTGGAGAAAATTCAAAACATTCATTATTCAATAGAGCCCAATAGCAAAAATCAGGTTTTGAATGAAGAATCACATTTCTTGGTAGAATCATGCAGGATTGAAATTTTTGATGGTTTTTTACTCCTCTTAACAGCCCAAACAAGTTTCTAAAAGGATGAGTTTGCAACTACTTTACTTTTGGAGAAAATTCAAAACATTCATTATTCAATAGGGCCCAAACTATCAAAAACCAGCGGTTTCAATGAACACACATTTCTTGGTAGAATCATGCAGGACTGAAATTTTTGATGTTTTTCTACTCCTTCCATGAGCCCAAACAAGTCTCTAAAAGCATGAGTTTGCAACTACTTTACTTTTGGAGAAAATTCAAAACATTCATTATTCAATAGAGCCCAATAGCAAAAATCAGGTTTTGAATGAAGAATCACATTTCTTGGTAAAATCATGCAGGATTGAAATTTTTGATGGTTTTTTACTCCTCTCAACAGCCCAAACAAGTTTCTAAAAGGATGAGTTTGCAACTACTTTACTTTTGGAGAAAATTCAAAACATTCATTATTCAATAGGGCCCAAACTATCAAAAACCAGCGGTTTCAATGAACACACATTTCTTGGTAGAATCATGCAGGACTGAAATTTTTGATGTTTTTCTACTCCTCTCATGAGCCCAAACAAGTCTCTAAAAGCATGAGTTTGCAACTACTTTACTTTTGGAGAAAATTCAAAACATTCATTATTCAATAGAGCCCAATAGCAAAAATCAGGTTTTGAATGAAGAATCACATTTCTTGGTAGAATCATGCAGGATTGAAATTTTTGATGGTTTTTTACTCCTCTCAACAGCCCAAACAAGTTTCTAAAAGGATGAGTTTGCAACTACTTTACTTTTGGAGAAAATTCAAAACATTCATTATCCAATAGGGCCCAAACTATCAAAAACCAGCGGTTTCAATGAACACACATTTCTTGGTAGAATCATGCAGGACTGAAATTTTTGATGTTTTTCTACTCCTCTCATGAGCCCAAACAAGTCTCTAAAAGCATGAGTTTGCAACTACTTTACTTTTGGAGAAAATTCAAAACATTCATTACTCAAAAGAGCCCAATAGCAAAAACCAGCGTTTTGAATGAAGAATCACATTTCTTGGTAGAATCATGCAGGATTGAAATTTTTGATGGTTTTTTACTCCTCTCAACAGCCCAAACAAGTTTCTAAAAGGATGAGTTTGCAACTACTTTACTTTTGGAGAAAATTCAAAACATTCATTATTCAATAGGGCCCAAACTATCAAAAACCAGCGGTTTCAATGAACACACATTTCTTGGTAGAATCATGCAGGACTGAAATTTTTGATGTTTTTCTACTCCTCTCATGAGCCCAAACAAGTCTCTAAAAGCATGAGTTTGCAACTACTTTACTTTTGGAGAAAATTCAAAACATTCATTATTCAATAGAGCCCAATAGCAAAAATCAGGTTTTGAATGAAGAATCACATTTCTTGGTAAAATCATGCAGGATTGAAATTTTTGATGGTTTTTTACTCCTCTCAACAGCCCAAACAAGTTTCTAAAAGGATGAGTTTGCAACTACTTTACTTTTGGAGAAAATTCAAAACATTCATTATTCAATAGGGCCCAAACTATCAAAAACCAGCGGTTTGAATGAACACACATTTCTTGGTAGAATCATGCAGGACTGAAATTTTTGATGTTTTTCTACTCCTCTCATGAGCCCAAACAAGTCTCTAAAAGCATGAGTTTGCAACTACTTTACTTTTGGAGAAAATTCAAAACATTCATTACTCAAAAGAGCCCAATAGCAAAAACCAGCGTTTTGAATGAAGAATCACATTTCTTGGTAGAATCATGCAGGATTGAAATTTTTGATGGTTTTTTACTCCTCTCAACAGCCCAAACAAGTTTCTAAAAGGATGAGTTTGCAACTACTTTACTTTTGGAGAAAATTCAAAACATTCATTATTCAATAGGGCCCAAACTATCAAAAACCAGCGGTTTCAATGAACACACATTTCTTGGTAGAATCATGCAGGACTGAAATTTTTGATGTTTTTCTACTCCTCTCATGAGCCCAAACAAGTCTCTAAAAGCATGAGTTTGCAACTACTTTACTTTTGGAGAAAATTCAAAACATTCATTATTCAATAGAGCCCAATAGCAAAAATCAGGTTTTGAATGAAGAACCACATTTCTTGGTAAAATCATGCAGGATTGAAATTTTTGATGGTTTTTTACTCCTCTCAACAGCCCAAACAAGTTTCTAAAAGGATGAGTTTGCAACTACTTTACTTTTGGAGAAAATTCAAAACATTCATTATTCAATAGGGCCCAAACTATCAAAAACCAGCGGTTTCAATGAACACACATTTCTTGGTAGAATCATGCAGGACTGAAATTTTTGATGTTTTTCTACTTCTCTCATGAGCCCAAACAAGTCTCTAAAAGCATGAGTTTGCAACTACTTTACTTTTGGAGAAAATTCAAAACATTCATTATTCAATAGAGCCCAATAGCAAAAATCAGGTTTTGAATGAAGAATCACATTTCTTGGTAGAATCATGCAGGATTGAAATTTTTGATGGTTTTTTACTCCTCTCAACAGCCCAAACAAGTTTCTAAAAGGATGAGTTTGCAACTACTTTACTTTTGGAGAAAATTCAAAACATTCATTATTCAATAGGGCCCAAACTATCAAAAACCAGCGGTTTCAATGAACACACATTTCTTGGTAGAATCATGCAGGACTGAAATTTTTGATGTTTTTCTACTCCTCTCATGAGCCCAAACAAGTCTCTAAAAGCATGAGTTTGCAACTACTTTACTTTTGGAGAAAATTCAAAACATTCACTATTCAATAGAGCCCAATAGCAAAAATCAGGTTTTGAATGAAGAATCACATTTCTTGGTAAAATCATGCAGGATTGAAATTTTTGATGGTTTTTTACTCCTCTCAACAGCCCAAACAAGTTTCTAAAAGGATGAGTTTGCAACTACTTTACTTTTGGAGAAAATTCAAAACATTCATTATTCAATAGGGCCCAAACTATCAAAAACCAGCGGTTTCAATGAACACACATTTCTTGGTAGAATCATGCAGGACTGAAATTTTTGATGTTTTTCTACTCCTCTCATGAGCCCAAACAAGTCTCTAAAAGCATGAGTTTGCAACTACTTTACTTTTGGAGAAAATTCAAAACATTCATTATTCAATAGAGCCCAATAGCAAAAACCAGCGTTTTGAATGAAGAATCACATTTCTTGGTAGAATCATGCAGGATTGAAATTTTTGATGGTTTTTTACTACTCTCAACAGCCCAAACAAGTTTCTAAAAGGATGAGTTTGCAACTACTTTACTTTTGGAGAAAATTCAAAACATTCATTATTCAATAGGGCTCAAACTATCAAAAACCAGCGGTTTCAATGAACACACATTTCTTGGTAGAATCATGCAGGACTGAAATTTTTGATGTTTTTCTACTCCTCTCATGAGCCCAAACAAGTCTCTAAAAGCATGAGTTTGCAACTACTTTACTTTTGGAGAAAATTCAAAACATTCATTATTCAATAGAGCCCAATAGCAAAAATCAGGTTTTGAATGAAGAATCACATTTCTTGGTAGAATCATGCAGGATTGAAATTTTTGATGGTTTTTTACTCCTCTGAACAGCCCAAACAAGTTTCTAAAAGGATGAGTTTGCAACTACTTTACTTTTGGAGAAAATTCAAAACATTCATTATTCAATAGGGCCCAAAATATCAAAAACCAGCGGTTTGAATGAACACACATTTCTTGGTAGAATCGTGCAGGACTGAAATTTTTGATGTTTTTCTACTCCTCTCATGAGCCCAAACAAGTCTCTAAAAGGATGAGTTTGCAACTACTTTACTTTTGGAGAAAATTCAAAACAATCATTATTCAATAGAGCCCAATAGCAAAAACCAGCGTTTTGAATGAAGAATCACATTTCTTGGTAGAATCATGCAGGATTGAAATTTTTGATGGTTTTTTACTCCTCTCAACAGCCCAAACAAGTTTCTAAAAGGATGAGTTTGCAACTACTTTACTTTTGGAGAAAATTCAAAACATTCATTATTCAATAGGGCCCAAACTATCAAAAACCAGCGGTTTGAATGAACACACATTTCTTGGTAGAATCATGCAGGACTGAAATTTTTGATGTTTTTCTACTCCTCTCATGAGCCCAAACAAGTCTCTAAAAGCATGAGTTTGCAACTACTTTACTTTTGGAGAAAATTCAAAACATTCATTACTCAAAAGAGCCCAATAGCAAAAACCAGCGTTTTGAATGAAGAATCACATTTCTTGGTAGAATCATGCAGGATTGAAATTTTTAATGGTTTTTTACTCCTCTCAACAGCCCAAACAAGTTTCTAAAAGGATGAGTTTGCAACTACTTTACTTTTGGAGAAAATTCAAAACATTCATTATTCAATAGGGCCCAAACTATCAAAAACCAGCGGTTTCAATGAACACACATTTCTTGGTAGAATCATGCAGGACTGAAATTTTTGATGTTTTTCTACTCCTTCCATGAGCCCAAACAAGTCTCTAAAAGCATGAGTTTGCAACTACTTTACTTTTGGAGAAAATTCAAAACATTCATTATTCAATAGAGCCCAATAGCAAAAATCAGGTTTTGAATGAAGAATCACATTTCTTGGTAAAATCATGCAGGATTGAAATTTTTGATGGTTTTTTACTCCTCTCAACAGCCCAAACAAGTTTCTAAAAGGATGAGTTTGCAACTACTTTACTTTTGGAGAAAATTCAAAACATTCATTATTCAATAGGGCCCAAACTATCAAAAACCAGCGGTTTCAATGAACACACATTTCTTGGTAGAATCATGCAGGACTGAAATTTTTGATGTTTTTCTACTCCTCTCATGAGCCCAAACAAGTCTCTAAAAGCATGAGTTTGCAACTACTTTACTTTTGGAGAAAATTCAAAACATTCATTATTCAATAGAGCCCAATAGCAAAAATCAGGTTTTGAATGAAGAATCACATTTCTTGGTAGAATCATGCAGGATTGAAATTTTTGATGGTTTTTTACTCCTCTCAACAGCCCAAACAAGTTTCTAAAAGGATGAGTTTGTAACTACTTTACTTTTGGAGAAAATTCAAAACATTCATTATTCAATAGGGCCCAAACTATCAAAAACCAGCGGTTTCAATGAACACATATTTCTTGGTAGAATCATGCAGGACTGAAATTTTTGATGTTTTTCTACTCCTCTCATGAGCCCAAACAAGTCTCTAAAAGCATGAGTTTGCAACTACTTTACTTTTGGAGAAAATTCAAAACATTCATTATTCAATAGAGCCCAATAGCAAAAATCAGGTTTTGAATGAAGAACCACATTTCTTGGTAAAATCATGCAGGATTGAAATTTTTGATGGTTTTTTACTCCTCTCAACAGCCCAAACAAGTTTCTAAAAGGATGAGTTTGCAACTACTTTACTTTTGGAGAAAATTCAAAACATTCATTATTCAATAGGGCCCAAACTATCAAAAACCAGCGGTTTGAATGAACACACATTTCTTGTTAGAATCATGCAGGACTGAAATTTTTGATGTTTTTCTACTTCTCTCATGAGCCCAAACAAGTCTCTAAAAGCATGAGTTTGCAAC